>NW_020174373.1:5034788-5087045 GCF_003031525.2 Neophocaena asiaeorientalis asiaeorientalis | reverse complement strand
GCGGGCCTCTCACTGCTGTGGCCTCTCCCGTTGCAGAGCACAGGCTCCGGACGCGCAGGCTCAGCGGCCATGGCTCACGGGCCCAGCCGCTCTGTGGCATGTGGGATCTTCCCAGACCAGGGCACGAACCCGTGTCCCCTGCATCGGCAGGCGGACTCTCAACCACTGCGCCACCAGGGAAGCCCTGTCTGTCTGTCTTTGATGCACCTGTATTGTAAACAAATCCACTGGGCTCTTTGAGAAATGTAGCCCAAGGTAGAGTTTGGGTTATTTCATTCATTCCCCCCGCCCCCGCCATGCCTAAAACATGCAGTTATTTGACGTCCAAATTATCT
This sequence comes from Neophocaena asiaeorientalis asiaeorientalis, assembly GCF_003031525.2. Taxonomy (NCBI): domain Eukaryota; kingdom Metazoa; phylum Chordata; class Mammalia; order Artiodactyla; family Phocoenidae; genus Neophocaena; species Neophocaena asiaeorientalis. Next base: position 5,086,710 of record NW_020174373.1, on the reverse strand, counting down.
TCATGACCATATGGACAGTTAAGGTGGAATGGATTCTCGGCCTAGTTACAATGGGTCTGGAAATCCAATTTAGAAGGAAAGAAGAACCAATTTAGTAACTGAACGCACATACACTCCTGGAGGTCTCCCATTGAAACAAAAGGCTGAGGGATACCCAAATTTTGCAGAGGTGACCCACCCAGTACAGAGACCACAGCCTGTAGACGGGCGGTATCCTAGTAGCTCACTCTCGGGAGGACACGTGTGCAGTGGCTGGTGAGAAGAGACACGGAACGACCTCAAGGCAGTAACCTTCTGAGAATGCTGTCACCTGCAGAGCTGGGCCTGGGAAAACGTGTGGCAGGAGTCACTTATCTTTGTTTTGGACCCTTCCATCTGCATTTCTGACCTATTTCTTTTTGATCTCTCTATCCTTGTAAGAGCCAGTCCTTGCTTGGTCTTCCCCATCTCTTTTTGTCCCGGGAAAACCGTCTGATAAACAGCATGTGCAGATAACAGTACCTTATCTTTCCCACGACAGTTGGATTTGGAGACTCCCGAGGCTCAATGAAAAATAACTTATTTCTCTCCGTGGAATTTCTGGTTTGCAGTGCTGAAGAATGACCTCATATTCTGCCCTTGAAGGTAAATAGATCCTACTCCCCAGAGGCACTCCTGCTTTGGCAGGGCGAGTCAGTAATCAGAATGCAACACTTTGTGACTGAATGCCTATTTCAGCTGAGGCAAGAAATGAGTTTAGAATCACAAGGAAGTCTCATTCCCTGCTTTTAAGGAGAACTGGAGGACTAAGGTTTCATTACAGATAGATAAATGTCAAGGAGAAGGTGATAAGTGTCCTTGGGAGGACTTGTAAAGAATCCTGGGGTTGGCATATCAGAGAGGCCTACATGGAGGAGGCGGCATTAGAGATGGGGGAGGGGGCGGGTAAACTCTTAACATGCAGAAATTGTGTCCTCCGCACACAGGGAGCAGCACAGACCTCTGCACAAGGACCCCAAGTGCAAATTCTGGAGTAGAGACAGCAACAGGCATTTAAGGGGAGATTAAGGGGGTGGGGGGAGAAGCAGGGCTACGGAGACCACAACTTTACAGCATTCAGTGGAGAGGGGACATTCACACATCACTGGGTTTGCGAGGTAACAGCCTGTAACTACGGCCAGAAACTCAGCTGCAGATGGCTAAACCCTCAACCAAAGCTATAATATGTTTATGTTAAGGGATTTTAAAAGGTTGGTATTGTTGACGTGGGCACAGGGAATAGCACGTTGACTTTGAATTAAATAACGTTGGTAGTATCGGAAGAGAAAAACACTTAAAAACGTTCAATGCTTATTGCTGGGAAACCCACTCATTTGGCATTTTGAATGCCATCCCTGGCTGGTCTGGGATTTACCTCTCTCCTCCTGATGAAGATGTATGTAATGAGCGAATTAATGGTGTTAGCAGAGCTCAGCCTTCTCGAGCATCTTAAACCGGGGTGGGGTAGCTAATATTTGCGGACAAACATTAAGTCGGTGCTAAGGGATTTTGTCTATTCATGAGCGGAGGTGCTGTTTGGCAGTGGGTATCTCATTGTTTTTGCTGTTATTTTAGTTGAGGGTGACTAGGTAGCCACAAAAGGAAGAGTAAATAGATGGAGATCTAAATTCCCTGACTCCATGGTATTCAGATGAGCACAGAGAAGGCTGATTGCTTACCGTTCAGCCAAGAAAGTCACGTTCCGCAGGCTTCAGGGAAACGCCGCCGTACAAGTCAGGCGTGTTTCCAGATGCCTCACAGCAACTAGGCTGCAGCAGCCTGCCGCTTTGGGGCTGCTGCCGACACCCGTGCCCCTGCGTGCGTTTGTGCCCATGGTTCACTTTCTGTGATCAGGGAAGAGAGTCCAAACCAAGTCACAGCCTTTCACTTCATCCCCACTTGTCCTGTCACTGTCCCCAAGGCGAGGGGGCCTCCTGTGTTTGGCCAGTGGCTTCGCCAGAACCGGCTTTTCCCTGTCACCATTCAGGTCCTGTCATGAGCCTGGGGCACCAGCCCAGATGCTCCCATGCTCAAAAGGTGCCCTCTTCCTGGCAACAGGACCCCCTCACGTTGGCTAGAGGCTCCAAAGAAAAGGACTTTTTGATGTTATCTCTATGATGTTGTGGACTCCTTGGTGTGTGTGCAAACCAGCCAACGGCTCTGATACCAGGGATCATTGGAAAGGTTGCCGTTTGTCAAGGCAGATGGGGGAAGAGAGAAGTTCTGTATACCCTCCTCCCAGGGCCCTGGGTCCTACTTGCCTTAGGTTTGCTTAATTAAGTTGTACTCGGTAAAACAAAGATCTGCAATTTCCACTTAGAGGAAGCCAATGAGAATTGCACTGAGAAAATGCAAATCAGTGTTGCCTTAAAGCTTTTACTATTTTCTTATCTTATTCGCCAACCCCTGATCTCCCTTCCCTGCTGATACCATCATTGTTTCAACTAGGCTTTGCCCCTTTAGATGGAAACCTCATAATAAAATATTTGAAAGCAACTTCCTTCTGTGGCTTAGGTCTCAGAATGCTTATAGGACCACGTTAGCACAAATCTGTACTCCTGTGGGTTATTTGATAAGTCACTGCAAATTTAGTACTGAAAAATATCTATTACAATTTATTTTGAGAATCTCTTGTTTTCCTTGAGATATTCGGATGTCTGTGTGATGATGCCTTTATTTCCCTCTCACCCACCCTTTTGAAAAAGTAGAGAACCTCAACACACTTGAGTCTGAGGGAGAAGAGAAATTTTCGCCTGGAATTGAGTCTCCCTTTCTCCCTTTTTTATGTCACGCGTCTTTTCAGGTGCTGGTTATGTAAGGACTGTTCTGCATTACATCATCCTCCCTAATGCCTTTTTAAATGACAGTTTGCATTTTGAAGAGTTTTCCAGAGGTTAATTGGTGAAGACCTGAGGGCGTGGGGCAGCTTTCTCCTAGAACTCATTTCAGTTATTGTGTCATGGCCTGGCCTAGCGTGTTTGAGGTAAGAGCGATGATTTTGCCTCCTTGAGGTTCCATTTCCTACGGAGGCTCTCTGGGCCCTTCCTGCCCATGAGGAGGCGGATGCTGTGATCAGTTCAAACCTGTCTGCAATCACATCAGACCCCTCCCTCCTGCTCTGGGCCCTGTGCTGACTTCCTGAGTGGAGGATGTGTGAAAGAAGTTTTCACAGAGCGCTTATGTTTTAAATTCGCTTTTCTGTAATCATGTGTTCAGAGTTCCACTGAGATGAAATGGCCTTTTTCTTAAGTGCTGGTGAAATTTCTAATTTGTTCCAGAGCCACGTAATATTCAGAAAGTAGCAGACTTTTTTTTAAGCTGGAAGTCTTCTTGGATTTGCGTCACCCTCTGTAGGAAAGTATAGGGGAAAAATCATAAACAGTCAACCTCCGTAGGCTGGGGTAGAACAGCATGGAAGGCTGAGGGGAGCTAACCCCACCTAGGAGAATGCTGAAGGGTGTGCAGAGAAAGACAACAGCGTCGCCATGCACCAACAAATGACAGTGTCTCAGCGAATCAAATGTTTGTTGTAAAACACACAGTCTCATGGGAATAGCTTTGTGCCTAGACCGTAAATGCTCAGGAATAGCAAGGCTATTCGGAATGAAGAGAAGCCAGTCGGCTCCAAGAAATACTAATTGGGGGCTAATTATGTGCAAATCTCGAGTCTAGGCACAGCCAACTCAATTATTCCTAAGGCAGAAGAGGTTCCAGCCCTTAAAAGATTCCCATGTTATTATGAGTGACACGGATAATAAGCAAGCTATAACAATACCCTCTGGAATGTGCCAGTGGGGTAAACCCTGGGTGTCTTGGGATCAAGTGGAAGAGAAATTAAGCCAGTTATTGGTAGTTGTGATTGGGAGGAGGGGTGAGGTCTAAACAAGGCAAAAGCAAAGAAATGTTTAATCTGACATCTGAGAGGGACAAGAGGCAGCCAGGTAGAGGGGTGTTCTATAAGAACACCGTCTCCCTGTAGCTTACCACATCATCTTTTTTATTTTTTTATTTTTTATTAAAAAAATTTTTTTGGCTGCCTTGGATCTTCGTTGCTGCGTGCAGGCTTTCTCTAGTTGCGGCAAGCGGGGGCTACTCTTCGTTGCGGTGCGTGGGCTTCTCATTGCAGTGGCTTCTCTTGTTGCGGAGCACAGGCTCTAGGCGCGTGGGCTTCAGTAGTTGTGGCACGTGGGCTCAGTAGTTGTGGCTCGCAGGCTCTAGAGCGCAGGCTAGGTAGTTGTGGGCTTAGTTGCTCTGCGGCATGTGGGATCTTCCCGGACCAGGGCTCGAACCCATGTCCCCTGCATTCACAGGCAGATTCTTAACCACTGCGCCACCAGGGAAGCCCAATCTTTTTTACATGTAATTTATTTTTTTTCCTTTTTAATTGAAGTATGGTTGGTTTACAATGTTGTTTTAGTTTCAGGTGTATAGCAAGATGACTCATTTTTTTAAAATAAATTTTTTTTATTTTTGGCTGTATTGGGTCTTTGTTGCTGAGCACAGGCTTTCTGTAGTTGTGGTGAGCGGGGGCTACTCTGTTGTGGTGCATGGGCTTCTCATTGCAGTGGCTGCTCTTGTCGTAGAGCACAGGCTCTAGGCACGTGGGCTTCAGTAATTGTGGCACACGGGCTCAGTAGTTGTGGCACACGGGCTCAGTAGTTGTGGCACGTGGGCTTAGTTGCTCTGTGGCACGTGGGATCTTCCCGGACGAGGGCTCAAACCTGTGTCCCCTGCATTGGCAGGTGGACTCCCAACCACTGCACCACCAGGGAAGCCCAAGGTGACTCATTTATACATACATATATCTGTTCTTTTTCATATTCTTTTCCATTACGCATTATTACAAGATATTGAATATAGCTCCCTGTGCTCTACAGTAGATCCTTGTTGTTTATCTGTTTTGTATTTAGTAGTGTATATCTGTTAATCCCCAACTCCTAGTTTATCCCTCCCCGCTTCCCCTTCAGTAACCATAAGTTTGTTTTCTCTGTCTCTCAGTCTATTTCTATCACATTGTCTTTTAACCTCAACCTATGTGGCAAGTTGTTTTTGTAGAAACCATGACGTCATGATGCCCACTGATGCTGTCAGTCAATTACAAAACTTCTTTCATACCAAAAAAAAAAAAAAAGATCAGAATGTTCTTCTTCTGGATCTTACAGATGAATTTCCTTTTCTCCAAAATATATTTTTCAAAATATATTTTCAGGGGCTTCCCTGGTGGTGCAGTGGTTGAGAGTCCACCTGCCAATGCGGGGACAGGGGTTCGTGCCCCGGTCCGGGAGGATCCCACGTGCCGTGGAGCGGCTGGGCCCGTGAGCCATGGCCTCTGAGCCTGCACTTCCGGAGCCTGTGCTCCACAACGGGAGAGGCCACAGCAGTGAGAGGCCCGCGTACCGCAAAAAAAAAAAAAGAAGAAAATGCTTAGAACCATAATAACACGAATGATATTGTAAATCAATCGTATGCTACCAGTATCTTGGAAAAAAACCAAAAACATCAATACCTTTCAGTATGCGTTCACCCCACTTCCCTAATAAATGAAGACCATATCCCTTTACAAAACTCTGTTCTAAAGCTTTGTTGGAAGCATTTTAAATTAATGACAGCTATTTGAGATTTTTGATTCTTTTTATTTATTTATATTTATTTTGATATTATTGATTCTAATCAAGGTTCTTATCTCTCCAACAAATGTATAAATCACTGCTTGTCCAAGCTTAACACAAAGGGAATATTTTTGCACACAATTTTAGAATAAGTCAAGAATGAAAGTGTAAGATCATTTGGAAGCTGTTGTAAGCAGCTCCAGTGTCAGGGAAGAGTGTTCATGCCAGCCCACAGCGAAAGAGAGTACTTGATAGTAAGATTCATCATATCAGAGATGCAGGGAAGGCTCTAAGACAGCCGTACTGAAGTAGGGAGAACATTCCAACCACCACTAGAGGCGGAGCAGTGGAGAGCATGGCGGCCTCTTCCACGTGCATTTGTATATTTGCTGCCTGTGACAGCTTTCAGCAAGCAAGCACTTTCTGTAAAGGGCCAGACAGTTTTAGGGTTTGTGGGTCAGGTGTCCTGAACCCTGACACCTGCAGTGTTAAAGCAGCCATAGACAGTTTACCAGCAAGTGGATGTACTTGTGTTCCAATGAAACTTTATCTACAAAAACAATGGTGGGCCAGATTTGGCTTGAGAGTAGTGGTTGGCTGGCCCCTGAAACAGAGGACCAGAATGGAAAACTTGAATTGGGAGACAGTTGTTTTATCTTGGTTAGTGTTTGTGTTATCTGGAGAATGCACAAGTTTTGCATTCTTTCTTTACTTGTTTTTGTCCTAAAATATACTTTGTAGAACTACATTACATTTATTTGAATAAAATCTTAACAGCTATCCTGGTTACTCTTGCATTTACTCTGAGATGATCTATGTGCCACTTTCATCAACTTTGGGTTTCTTTTCTCCTCGGCAGTGCTTATGATACAGTGGAAGTTGTGAAAATATTTGTATCCCCAGTTATTATTTCTAGAGCTCGATAAATAATTGGCTATAGTTTACCAGTTGTTCTTAACAGGCATTTTATGGAAAATTATTATATACCAAACCACCAAAATAAATGATTGGTGGGTAGATGGATAGATAGATAAATAGATATTTAGGTGGAAAAAAATAAAGTAAGTTTTCCCTTAGCCATTTGAATATATACACACCTAATTTCAAGAAAGAGTGTTTAAGCTTACTTTGAATTTTTTTCTGAAATGCATATTTGCATTGTATATTACCCATATATGTGAAAAACTGCTTCCTCATGAAAAAGTGTCATTAATGTCTGAGTTTTAAGTTTGATTATAAGCCACGCAAGTAATTTCTAACTGTAAAATAGAGAGTAGGCCATGAAACCCATCTTTGAATTTCCATAAGCTTCTTCTTCCTTTACATTGCCATCACGCTACCTTGATATCCTAAGCAGTTTCCTTTTCCTGAATCAATAGCTAAATAATGGCAGTGTGATAACAGGAATATATCACTGTGATAAATACCTAGTTTTTATAGATCATCTATATTGTCCTTGTGTGTGTAAAGGAAAATTCATTTATTTAAATGTCATGAAAGACTGCTTTGATTCATGTTACTAGTGGCTAGGAATGAGATTCTGTTCCCTGAGATAAAAGAAGGACGTGTGACGTTAAACAGTATTCAGTAGAAACTGAAAAGGGGGAAGAACATTTAGTTTTTCTTCTCATTTAGATATTTATGTGTATGGTAACTGTCAGAGTCAAGAGAAAAATAATTTTGCATCTGAAGCAGGGGAAAATAGCAAGTCATAAATATATCCCACATCATTAAAACATATTTATAAGAATCTATTATATCATCTGTTAATGAAGAATGTAATTTATAGAAATATTTCAATATCACAGTTTCCACAAGGCACCTACAGTTAGTAATTTTTTAAGTAGTGAGTTTCTTATGAAACGTCAAGAACAGCCATAGACCACTATGGAAGCAGAAGGGAAGGCTGGAAGAGAGGGGATAACACCCCATAAAAAAACCCACAGAGCTACCTGGGGTGACTGAAGGATGTTGGAAGTGGAATTCCATCTCTCTTGGGAGTGACAGGTGGGAGGTTGCTTCATTAAGCTAGAACCAGGGTGCCCAAGGGGCAGTGAGAGAACTGGCAGAAAGAATTAATTTGTGCTCTTACCTCTCTCCCTGATTTTGCTCTGTGTGTGTGTGTGTGTGTAAACCCCCAGCAGTGGTGAACCCCCCAACCTCCAGAGACAAGATGTAGACAAGAGCCTTAGAGAAGACCCTGGGCAGAGGGTTGTCTGATACTGTTGAGGGAAAAGAAGTGGCCACAGTGCTTCTGAGCTGCCGGGGCTTTCTGCCTTAGGACCCAGCCACTCGCCAACACACAGAGCAGCTGGGATTCCTAGCTCAGAGTTTATCAGCCTCGGCAATAGTGACATTTGGGGTCAGATTTTTGTTCGTTGTGAGGCTTGAGGGGAGCATGCTGTGCGTTATTGAGCAGCATCCCTGGCCTCTACCCACTAGATGCCAGTAGCATCTCCTTTCACCCAGTTGTAACAACCGGAAGCAGCTCCAGACATTGCCACGTGTCCCCTGGGAGGCGACAGCGCCTCCAGGCGAGAGGTCCTGACTTGGAATAGCACCCACTCCTAGACTGAAATGACTAGAGACTCAAAGAGTACAACCTGTAAAGAGAAAGCAAATGGAAAAACATACCCACTGAAGCAGAATTGCAGAGAGAGATGGCCCCAGAATGTAAACATAATAACTCTACTCGGTGAGACGATGAAAGAGGGTAGCAATATAAGGCACATAATGAAGAGTCACACAAACGAACCAAGTAGAAATACGTAGCATGGAAAACGCTACAGTTAAAGAACACAGGCATGGGGCTGAGCAGCAGGATGAATGCAGCTGCAGAGCACGTGGGTGAGCTGCAAGGCACGTTTCAAGACTCTCCCATGAAACATTCGAGGAAATGGCTGGGAAGAGTTTATCTCCCCAAAGAATTGCAATTCCAGGGGAGCAGAAAAGATTGCCGATTTCATTACTTTTCACTCTCTGTGCCCCTCCTCGGCAGAGAAAATGACTTGCACAGGTCTCCTTGGGCTGGTCAACTCATCCTGCATGTTGACCAAGAGCGTCGCCTAGCTTTCTTTCCCGGAAAATGCATTTGCAGTTTGAACAGCTGGCTCAGCTGTTCAAAGAAAGCACCTCCTGGCTTAGCTTAGACAGGGGGTGGCCGAAGCAGAGAACTCCAGGAAAAAGCAATTCTCTCCACACTGTATGAACAAAAGCTGCAGAGATGAAAAAAGGCCAAGGTTTGGAGGAAGTCCAGGCTTTCTCTGGCTCCTCGAAACTCCTTCACAATCCTAGGGGAAAACCGTGTATTAATAACACGAGAGCTTGCCAGTGTCCTAAGGTTAAACTCGTATTTTCAAGGGACATTAATTATAGGATCAAACAATGAGCATTAAACTTAGCCATGAAAATTACTTTTCCCTTCCCAGTTGCTTAGAAAGGTCGACTCTGGCCACAGAAATGAAAGGCAGTGAAACGTGAGCACATTTTATAAGGAAACTTTGGAGGTGCCCTGAAGGGAGGACTCAACTGAGAGGATAAAGACCAACTGTCTTTGGAAATAGAATTATCCCCCAACACAGGTCTGAAATGAGGCAAAATTATAAATAAAGCCAGTGCTGGGTATGCTGCCTGCTGTACTCAGTCTCCCTTTTGTTGCCGTGTCTCTTGAGCCCCCCTTGGGCTTATTGACGGCCTGGCATCCTGGTGTGTGGGCTCTCAGCATACCCTGGATGGTGTGTGAATACCCTGTTCCCCAGGACCAACCAAGACCCTCTTCTCAAGGCTTCAGTGGGATCCTCAGGGCCGCAAAACAGAAGGGGCTTTGGATTCATCTGAAAGGAACACTGGAGTTCTGAACATTATTTCATGTAACGAAAATCCCCTGCTGTTAAAACATTAGCAATCATAGATTATCAGATCGCTTTTTCAGAATATGGAATATCTGGTGTGGTTAACAGAGGATGTTGGTTAAAACGCTTGCCCTCCATCCAGTGTGAGCTCGTTAGCATCCTTGAAGAAGTCATTTAGCAGCTCTGAGGCGTAATGTCCTCATCTTAAAATACCAGCAGTGACACCCACCGCTTCTCAAAGACGTAAGACCCTTGGGGTGGTGTCTCAGGTGGCCAGCAGTGGGAATGGTCCCTCTGGGGCGCAGGGCCAAAGCAATGTCTCTAGAAGGGCAGGTTAGGAAGCAGCCTGGAATGCCACGGGCAGGAGTTCCAGAGGACTAAATGCAATGATGAAACAGACTAAACGTCTGCTTTCTGTCTATTATCACCATGCACTAGCGCTTCTGTACGAGGTTAATGATAAACTATTCCACCTCTCAGGGTGGATACCACCCACTCCAAGCCCCCACCCTCACAGTCACTGCTGGAAAGTTTAACGCTGTCTACACACATAAGAGGATTCCTTGTTATTGGGCGCTTGTGGAGAAAGGGTTTAACCCAGCGGGGTGACGAATAAGTAGATCTTGTAGGAGTTTTCTAATCACTCCACATTCTTGCTGCCCACTCACATTTTATTTGAGGTCAGCTCACTTCAGTTCTCTGAGGCGATGACCACATAGCAAAATCAACAGTCATCCTTCAAGTCCACTCATTCTTTGCCTGCAAGAAATATTCCATCCTCAACAATATGATATAATTGCTTACATAACCATTAACATCGATTAAAGCCGAATCATTGCCTTGGAGCATGGATTTGCATGTTGATTTTTCCGTATAGAAGCTTGCCATCAATCTTTATTTTAGCTCTTGGCTATTTTGTTTGTGTCCTTGGAGATGAAATGACATATTTCCAGTTGAGGGAGGGACCACGATACCCCTTAAGTTTATATGTAATTTGAAAAATAATTTTAATTAACATAGGGAAAAGTTAGCCAGTGAAAGAAAAATCTATTAATTCAAAGGTGTATTTATTTGTAGCAGGAGATACACTGCTGTCAATTTTTGTTTTGGATTTATTTAAGTGGTCTCTTTTGCTGAGAGGATTGGGAGTTTTGATTCATAAAGACCTTATATACAAGCACTGATGTCCATAACCAAAGATCTTTTTACAGGTCGGATTTGCACATGAACATTCCCCCCTATTGATATTCAACGTTTGAGTTTTCAGTAGACATGTTTTGTGTTAAACTTACATTAGGAACCTTCAAAACCATTTGAGTGTCTTGCTACACACATTCTACACTGGGTTTTATCTACATGTGAGCGGAATGAAACACAGTGGAGAGATCCTAACAGGCTCTCCTTTTGTTCCATTTCCAATGAGAACAATTATTCCATAGACTCACAGTTAGAACTGCTCTGACATTATCAGCTGCTCAGCTGGGAGAGCTCCCCCTGCAAGGGCAAGTTGCTTTGATAACAGGAAGAAGGCATCTTATAAGTTTAGAAAGAGAAACAGACACATGTGCCCCGTTACTTAATGGGGGATAATTTGGACGAGGAAAACGCTGAGTGCTAAGTGCTGTGTGTGGTGGAGGGCACCTTGGAAGGAAGGATTAAGTAGTTATGTCTCATTAGCGTTAAGTAGTAGGATAGAATTTTGGACTTGTAAATTATCATTGTAACTCGTGCTGGAGTCATTTAGATTCCTAGGGCAGCGGTTACCCATGGGAGCGGTCCCTCCGGGTCGCAGGACCAAACTAATGTCTCTAGAAGGGAAGGAAGAGCGGTGGTGTGGATTTCTATCCTGCGCTACGCTGTTGTATGGGGCTTCCATTCTAGAGTTACCTCTGCGCCTAGGGATGTTTACCCTGTTTGGGAGGGAGGGAGGGATTTAAAACACTGCCTTCAAGCAACCCGCGTGTGCATGGCCCTGTGTGGACAGACTGGCTGGAACGGCGATGAGAGCCATACAGGTGGGCTGCGAGCAGAGACCCTTCAACCGCTTCCGTTTTCAAGGCTGTGGGACTCAAGAGTCTCTCTAGCAGTGAGCAGAGCAGGAAGACGGGCATTCTTGCAGAGTTCATGATTTACTTGAAGATTTGCCTGCATCTTCTATTGAGGATTCGGACTGTTTTGACCAAGAGTATTTGTCACGTGGAGTTGAATCCAATTAGTTGTAAGCAGTGGGGGCTTTCCTCAGTGAGAGCAGGTCCTGAGGTCTGTGGGTGTCTCATTTAACTAGAGACACACCTCATGGAGTGTTGATGGCTCCTTTACAGGGGCCGTCAGAAGGCAGAAGAAGGTCTTGTCGAGCAGGGTATTTCCCTTGGGTGGGGGTGGGATGTGTGTGCCTGAGTTTGCCAACCTTGGCAATTTAAGGTGGTGTGAGTGGGGCCCACCAGCTGGCGGAAGGTGTATCTCAGAGGTGGGCATTGTTCAGGAACCCTTCCGGTGGCACTAAACACTTCTGGGGAAAGGAAGGTGGCATGGACATAGAATTGAAGACTCTGATATCTTTAGAAGAGCTCGTTAATCTATTGAAAACCTGCCCAGACTAAGAGTTGGAGGACGGCATTGGCGTGTTTTTATATCCACCTGTCTTTCCCCAGCAATGTCCTAGAGCCACTTGTCATTCTGTTTCCAAGTAAATCTACTGCCCAGAGCATTTCTGTGACCGCACTGCTCAGCACAGTTACTACCCAGCAGGTGGCTTTTCTAGAAAATGCCTCCTTGCTCAGCCTTGAGGAGAGGGCTGTGACATAAATAACCCTCTTGAGAGCTTTCATGCCTTCTGACTTGGATGAGTGACACTAAAGGGACCAGCAAAGCTGGGCGAATCAACACCAGAAACAAAACAAAATGATTCTGACGATATCTCCTAGCTCCCTTCATCCCTCTGATTTAAACATTTTTATTTTCTGGTTTTCCAACTTCATTTTTATTCATCATGTTTTATTGAACACACACACGTGTACATACTTAAATAAATAAAATAAAATTCCAAAGTAATCTAGGGCCACCATTCCCAGAAATTGCTAGCAGCCTTATGAGCGCTTTCTGAAATTATAAATGTATGACCAGGCAGAAACGAATGTATCGGCATGCCGCTCATGCAAATGGGGCATGTTATACACACCCTGCTGTGAACAGCCTCCGTTCGTGAATGTTCTGGTTGTGTAATGAGGCAGGATGATACGTGTCCCCTGAGTAATAACTTGAGAGGGAGGGTGATGAGGCTCACTCCCCTTTCCTCCCGTCCATCTCACAAAACTAGCCAACTGTGTCTTCAACCATGCATATTAATATTTGCCAGTCTGGACTTGTGAAAATAAAGTTCTCTTTTTAAGGGACGTTTCTTGAATCGGTATTAGACCATCATTTTATAATTATAAGTCATTGTTGTTTCTTTTACGTGATATGGCTGTTTGTATCCTTTGCTCGTTTCTTTTGAGTTGTTGTGTTTTGAAAATTGATTTGAAATCTTTATATATTAAGGGAATTAGTCTCTTTTCTTTTGTGTGTGTTACATATATTTCGTTTCTTTCCTCATTGAGCAGGATACTGACTTTGAGATACAGTCACTTTTGACATCTTAGAGATGGGCACATGTATTTCTTCCTTAAGGAGAGTCTTCATGGTGAATGGATGTTGAATTTCCTCCAATGCCTTTTCAAATTCCTATAAAAAAATGGCCTTTTGTAAAAAATGGTTAATGATTGAGTAGCTCTCCTTAAGCGACTACTTTCTTGGGGATGATGCTTTAGTCAATGAAATTGCTTCTGATTTCTGCTAATATTTTGCTTGTGGTTTTTGCTTGCGTTAATAAGTATGATTGCTTTTTTCTTTATTTTACACATGTGCCAAATTGGTTAGAAGTTTGTATCAGTATTAATTCAGGGGACTTCCCCGGTGGTCCAGTGGTTAAGAATCCACCTTCCATTGCTGGGAACATGGGTTCGATCCCTGGTCGGGGAACTAAGATCCCACATGCCGCGGGGCAGCTAAGCCCGTATGCCGCAACGACTGAGCCCGTGCGCCACGACTAGAGAGGAGCCCTCGATCCACAACAACGAGCCCGCGTGCCGCAACTGAGACCTGACACAGCCAAAAATAAAATAAATAAATAAATATTTAAAAAAATATATCGATTCAGATGTTACAAAGTTAAGGAAATTTTTATCTTGCTATACTGTGTCTCAATTGAATTAGTTTAATAGTCATGTTTAAACATTAGAGTTTCATAGAATACACTCACAACTTACCTTTAAATGTATTCCTCAGTTTACTAGGTTTGTTCTTTCCCTTCCCCTGGATGAAACGTCCGGCAAGACCAAAAGCTTTTCTCTTTATTCTTGGGTAGTACTAGTAGCAGTAGAGTATTTGTATTAATTATTAGTGCGTGGATAATACCATTAGTCATAGCAATTATTAATTAGTAAGTCAATACTTAGTTTTAAGTAATTAATTAAATATTATTAATGTTAATATTAAAAGTACTACTGTACTCAAATCCCTGGGTATTTCAATTTCAACAATCCTGGGGCTTCTTTATATTCTGTTCTCCTCTCCTCTGTTACACTGTTACAACCTTTCTACCCTGTATTTTTCCATTAATGTCAAGGGTTACAGAATCATTCTGCCTTCCCACTACAGAAACAAGAAGACATCTTTTCTATTTTTAATTCTTCCCCTCACCAAAAGTCACTTCATATGCTTCACCGTCATTATTTGGAATTTTATATTACGCCTCCTCTATTTTAAGAATACCTTAATAACATTTAGTATACTCTCAATGGTGTTATTATTAATCATTTAATTTTGATTGTAAACTTTCCCAGTTTAATTGTGCACTCCTGTTTCTTCTCCCTCTGTTATCAGGTTCATATTCTTTGCATTACAGGTTTTTGCTTGATTTTCTTTTCTCTGGAGAAGACACTTGGTTGGATTGAGTCCTCAGATAATCATAGGATTTTTTTTTTTTTCTTCTCTTTCATCCCCACCAAAAAAAGATAGATTACCCAAGTGGAGAAAGATTTCAGAGTTAGGATGAGACCTTAAAAATAAACCAAATACATAACTATAAAGACTGACCCTCACAAATCAAATAAACTTCTCTTAGCAACAAAGAGATACTCCCATCAACCTGGCTTGAGGAGCACTTAAAAACAAAAACAATCCTTGCTGACAAGACCACACATTTTCAGACAGTAAGAATTGTTTCAACTTTATGATATGTTTTAGATGTCATTAAATCTTAAATTTTAGCAAATCATGATAGGGATGATATAGCTAAACCTTAAACTGGTTCTTCACTCAAATATAAGAATGTTGGGGCTTCCCTGGTGGCGCAGTGGTTGAGAGTCCGCCTGCCAATGCAGGGGACACGGGTTCGTGCCCCGGTCATGGAAGATCCCACATGCCGAGGAGCAGCTGGGCCCAGAGCCTGTGCTCCGCGACGGGAGAGGCCACAACAGTGAGAGGCCCGCATACTGCCAAAAATAAATAAATAAAATAAATAAAAGAGAAATATAAGAATGTAACCGTATGACATAATCTTTTCTTTGGATTTCAGTATTTAAAATTTTTGAGTGGCTTACCAACTTCAAAAAATGAGAATGTTTCACATTTTAAAAACTCCAGATTTTTCAGCTGTTCTTGAAGAACTGGAAAAGCCGGTAATACTGGTCTTGCATACGCACTGAGTTATCACCTTGCTGGCGCTAAGTAAACACCCACGGGGATGATCTTTGGATTTCTGCCCGGGTGTTTCTTTTTGCACAGCCAGTAAGCATTGGAACCCACGATGCCTGATTCTGCGTGGTAGAGGTGGATGCGTCTCCCGCAGCTGAGAGGAGAAACGCAAAGTGGAGTGCAAACATCACTCCTTCGTGACTCCTGCTTTGAAAGGCCCTACTGCCCCCCACTCCACCGCCCAGTTTTTCTCTTTCTTGTTTTCCTTTGTATTGTAAACACATAGCTATTTTAACACTTCTCCAAATGCACGCTGATTTTTTTTTTTATTACCAACACCGCAGTTCATGAACATTTCTTTCTCCCAGTTGTTCAGAGAAAAACCACGGAGTGAGTCAATCTTGACTGGCCTTGTTGACGTTTAAGCAGACTCGAAGGAACCTGCTGAGGGTACCTGCAGGATGTCGGAAAGAGGGGATAGTTGGGCCGCGCCCTCCGGCAGGGCTTGTGTTGGAGAAATGACAAGGCCTCCAGCATATGTAGCTGGTCTTGAGTGACAAATAACCTCAAAGCCAAGGAGGTTTGTTGACTGAGTCACACTGTAATGCTGTTTTCCTCTAATCATATTTGTTGCATTTTTTTCCATTATCATTTATCTAATACCCCTTAGGGGCCACTTTTCATTGCATTCTAGGACTTCTCTCCAGTAAAAGTGTTCTTCTATGGTGGAAAAAAATAATGTCCTGTCCGGAAGGCATTCATCTCAACATGTTTTTTTTTTTGTTTTTGTTTTTATTTTCCCCAGTATGAAATTTTTGATGTTCAGTCAGGTCTGGGTGGTGCACAATGGTTGTTCATATTCAGGATACCTTTTTTATCTTTCCCAGTGTGGATTATTCGTATCTTAGATGGTGTGATTAACAAATGGAGCCTTTTCCACATACAGTATATTGACAAGACATTTTCCCTTTATTTGGACCTGGAAAAAACAGGAGCTCCTGTCCCTCAGAGGTGTGTGATCTGGAGGAAGATTCCTAATTTCTCTATGCCTCAGTTTCCCTCATTTTCATTGCATATAATAGTAGTTACAACTCAGCATTGTTTGGGGGATTACATGAGCTCTAACATACATAAAAATGGTTAGAACAGTAGCTGGTACATAACAAACTGTACATAAGTGTTTATTGTTGTAATAGTAATAATAATAATAGTTTAATAATAATAAAATAGTAATTAAATATCAATAAAAATTATAACACGTTCCAGTGGAAGCTACTTCCAGATTTGTTAGACTCCTGGAGTACTTTTCCTAGGGAAGATGCATTTCTGAGGGGTCATGCTGCTTGATTTTTCCCACTTTGTTTCAAAATTGCCCCTATGTTGACAACCTTCTCTGAAATGGAACTTCACAGTACCAAGGATTTGTGTCTTTTCTTTGTCATCCTCTGGAATGTGTCTTTTTATTTATTTTTTAATTAATTAATTAATTAATTAATTTATGGCTGCGTTGGGTGTTTGTTGCTATGCGTGGGCTTTCTCTAGTTGTGGCGAGCGGGGGCTACTCTTCGTTGTGGCATGCAGGCTTCTCATTGCAGTGGCTTCTCTTGTTGCAGAGCATGGCCTCTAGGTTCGCGGGCTTCAGTAGTTGTGGTGTGTGAGCTTCACTAGTTTTGGCTCACAGGCTCTAGAGTGCAGCCTCAGTAGTTGTGGCACATGGGCTTAGTTGCTCCACGGCATGTGGGATCTTCCCGGCTCAGGGCTCGAACCCGTGTCCCCTGCATTGGCAGGCGGATTCTTAACCACTGCACCACCAGGGAAACCCTGCAATGTGTCTTTAGGAATGTCTGCCCTGAAGACAATTCTTAGATCTTTGGCCTCATCTAAGTGTGGGCCAGGTCTGTCTTCACTGTTTAGAGCTTCTCCCTTTGCCCAGCAAAGCTTGCATTCAGGTTGGACTAATGAGTCTACATGAATCTCTCAATCTCTTCGAGCAGGTTCAGCCACTGCATGTTTCCTCGAAGAAGTCTGCCCTTGGGGCAAGGGTCTGAAGAACCTCACAGAGCTTTCTTTCTCTTCCTTTGTCTTGGGAGAGGGCTGGGTCCTGGCACCATAGAGGCCTTTGATAAAGCAATGACAATCTGTTCGACCATGGCAAATGCATGGCTCAGGTGCGCCTTGCCCCCGTGTCCCGTAACCAGAAGCAGAGCCCCGCTGTGGTGCTGGACCCCAGGCCAACCAGCTCACTTACTGATCACGCAGTTACAAAGGCAAAATGAAAAGAGCAGAGTCTATGATAAAAGAAGAGAAGATGGTAAACTTTCCCGATCTTTGCTGTCATCCCCTGACTGTGTTTCTAGTGCAACCTATCTATAATCTCATGTGTGATTTTTATTTCTGCAGTGATTTTATATTTCTCATTCATTTCTTTCCAAGCCTCCGAGTGCCCATTCTTCATCTCCGTTTCTGTTCTGGCCTTTCTTATAGCCCTTGCTCCTCTGCCATGCTCCTTTCCTCAGAGAATCCAATTTAATTGCATTTAATTGACTCCATTCAGTTAATTCATTTTTTATTTTCTTGCCATAGACTTGTGTGGGTTCCATGTGGATGACTGTCTTATTCAAAAAAGGAGGGAATTTCCTTATTTTATGCTGGTTCTCTGGGGAAATGTTACGAGGAAAGGGGAAGGGAGAGCCAGGGCGGGGCAGCTGGGCTTTCGAGTTGACTCCTCAGAGCATTCCTCTCCAACACTCGCCCTGAAGCTTGGCTTCTCGGTTCGCAGCCCCCAGGTCACAGGCAATGTACTGTCTGTTTGTCTTCAGCCCATCAGGGGCTGTCGAGCTGCCTGCCACTCTTTCTCCTCCACCCTGCCTCACAGCAGCCTGCTTCCTACACATGCGGGATGCTTGCATATGTTCTCACTCACCTCTGTGTCCCTTGCGACTCTGTGGTGTACGGCATCTCTTTATAAACGATCTAAAAAGCGTATTCACATTACTAAAAGGTGAAATAGAGAGGTCGAAACAATGAGAGGTAAATACACCTTTGAAGCAGCCGCCTGAACTGAGGTGTTTAAACAGTCTCATTCTCTTCCCTCAAGCTTTGCCACATGGTTTGATTCAGCTAACTATTCCTTGGTACTCACACAAAAGGAAAAAAAAAGGACTCTTTCCTTGGTAGGGACACAACTCGCCCTGGTAGGTATAGGGGACAGCATAAAAAATCACTTCTTTCATTGACCTTTCACTTCAGGTCCCACGTTGACCTGGTTTCAAGGTTGGCTGTTCCTCCCTAGGGTAAGTGTGGCTGCCAGTATGTGACTGAAAATTCTAAAACCTCTCTGTAGCAGGGCCTTGGGTGGGAGACATATTGTTGAGGGTGAAAGTGGAGAAAATTGAGGACATATTTGCAGGTAGAAGCAGCAGAACCTTTAAGAAATGTGCCTTTCCTGTTACCAAACTCAGGTTCAGCTGCTCATTGCTCAAGAATCCAATACTGAGAGATGAGTGTTGGGCAAGAGGCAAGATAGCTTTATTGGGGAAGCCAGCAGTCCCGGGGAGAAGATGGACTCCTGTCCTAAAGAGCCAACTCCCCAGGTTTTGCTCGGAGATTTATAGGGAAAAGAGGAAGGGGCTTCGTGCTGGGGAGAGAGCAGTCATCTGTTTTCAGAGATGATTGTGTTGGTCATGCAGTTCCAAGCAGCCATCAAGTCTTTCTTGCCGCCAGAACATCAAGTCATAAATCTCTCACAAGCAAGTCCTAAAAAGCAAGAAACAAGGAACAAAAGCAAAGAGCTGAGGGTCCACAGCTACAGTGTCAGTGCCTCAGTTACAGTCCCTAGAACTGTACAGACTTTGCGAGTTAGAAGCACTCTTGATCGTGGAAGTGCTTGTGTTTGGCATGACTCTGGTATAACAGGAAAGACATATTAGAAATGATTTCTCCCCTTAGAGTTAAAGCGTAAGAGGGATGCATGAATGGGAAAAGTGGTGCCCAAACTCAGAGTCACCACTGAAGTCATTAGTTAAAGCTTCCCCATGTGTCACAATGCCGGGGGTTACTAATACACAGTACGCTTGCCTTCCTGGCATCTCCTGTTTCCCCACAGTGCTGGAAAAGGCAGTGAGATGCAGTGAGACACAAGGTAGTCGCAGAGAGATGGGGAAATGTCAGTGGTCTGGAAAATCCACAAATGTGTAAATAGTCTATGGGTAATTGTGCATTGCCTTGATCTGTGATACGCTTTGGAAGCAATAAAGCCGTATGAAGATGCGGCTGTATAGTTAATAACGTTTTACTGTTTAAAGTAGGTGGTTCTGAAATGCATCCTTGCTTATATAGAGGGCTGACCCGTGTCAAAATGACTTGCAGGAACGTGTAATTGTAGCTCTCAATCAATTACACTTATTCTGACAACCCAAGATATTTATAGCCAGCAGACAGCTGGTTGGAATATTCTGGAGCCCCTCTACGCAGGCTCTCTCTCCTTTTCCTGTCATCTGAGCTCATAGCTCTGGCCCCACCTTTCACCTGGCTTGTTCCTAGGGTCTCTTAGTTTAAGCCTCGCCTGTAAAGTTACTCTTTTTCGAGAAATGGAGCAGGGAAGAAAAAGGAGAGGAGGGTGAAGCAATTTTGAGGCCAAGGTGAAATGACTTAACACAAAGCATTGCTTCTTTATCTCTCCAACAATGTGCTCAACAGCAAATGAAAGTAAATCTCCAGGGGCTTCCCTGGTGGCCCAGTGGTTAAGAATCTGACTGCCAGTGCAGGGGACATGGGTTCGAGCCCGGGTCCGGGATGATTCCACAAGGCACGGAGCAACTAAGCCCGTGCGCCACAACTACTGAGCCTGCGCTCTAGAGCCCGCGAGCCACAACTACTGAGCCCATGTTCCACAACCACTGAAGCCACACACCTAGAGCCTGTGCTCCGCAACAAGAGAAGCCACCGGCATGAGAAGCCCGCACACCACAGCGAAGAGTAGCCTCCGATCGCCGCAACTAAGCCTATTACTGAATGAATGGTTTTTAAGTAAACTTTTTATTGAATTAAAACAGACAAGTACACATATGATTATACAGCTGACTGAAATTTTCCTGGAATTAACACCTGTCTGTAACCACTACTCATATAAAAAGTAGAAAATTATCGGCACTTTAGAAGCCCCCTGGGAACCCTTCCAATGACTAAACCCTTCTCCCCAAAGGTAACCATTCTGCTGGCTTCAAATGCTATCGTTTACCTGTTTTTTTGCATTTTCTATAAATGGAATGATGTAATGGGAGCCTTTTGGTCTCCGACTTCTTTTGCTCACAGTTAGGTGTGTGGAATATGTGCTGTTCTGTGTAGGTGCACTTTATATATTTTCATTGCTTTATAGCATTACCTTGTGTGACTATAACCTAAGTTACTTTTTCTCCATTCTGCTGTTGACAGGCAGTAGTTGGGTTGACCACGTATGGACGAGTTGTCTCCAGTTTGAGGCTGGCACAAGGATTGGTGCTGTGACCATTCTTGGATACGATGCCCCCTGGTGTTCAGAGTCACATCCTGTTGCGTGCGATCCTAGGCGTGCAGTGGCCAGGTCGTGGGATATGTTCATAGCCAGCTATGACAGACGTTGTGAAACAGTTTTCCTAGGCGTGCAGTGGCCGGGTCGTGGGACATGTACATAGCCAGCTATGGCAGACGTTGTGAAACAGTTTTCCAAAGTGTTTGTGCTCTTTCTACTCCTTCCAGCAGTGTAGGGAGGTTCTATAGGATCCATTTGAAATTGTGTCGGCCGGTGACGGTTTCATGCAGCTGCTACTCAGGGTTTTCTTAGTGAAACAGTACCCTCATTTCCACCTCCCCAACCAAACGCACATTTAACAGCATTTAAGTGCAGCCAAGCATCTGGGTTGACAGCTACTGCCTAGGACCCCCTGTGACCTACTTTTCTTTAAGACAGGAGACTTATTGCTGGGAACCCCAGACATAAGTCCATGACTCTCAGAACCTCTCTACAGGACAGACTGTTATGAATTTCCCTTATTATCTTATGTTTTATTTCAATTTTGAGATTCAAGCTTTCTATTTTAATCCTGGTAGAAAATAAAAACTTAACTTTGTATGCTTCCAAATAGTGTATGGACAAGGGCACTAATCATAAAACCCGGAAGTTTTGATCCTTGTTTCATATAGGTTTCTCCATAAGGTTTTGTTCCTTTTTACTCACCTATTTTCATTATCACAGTTGTAGCCGGACTCTGAAATAGTTTATGGCAATAAGTAATTCTTCATGTGTACCACTCACATCTGCTAGTAGGCAGAATTCTAGGGTGGTCCCAAGATTTCTGCCCTTTGGTGTATGTACACACCTTGTACGTTCCACACCTTGACGGTGAGGAGAGCTCATGAATGTGATGGGAGACCCCACCTGTGATTAGGTTACCGGTCGCTGACCTTGAGTCAATGGAAGGGTGATTATACCCCATGGGCCTGACCTAATCAGGTGAGCCCTTAGAAGGAACTGAGCTTCTCCTGAAGTCAGAGGTATTGGGAGTGTGAAAAGGATCCTGGAGGGGCCTCCTAGCTAAGACCTGTGAGCAGCTTTGAGGAGCTGAGAGCGACCTCCAGCTGACAGCCAGGAAGAAAATCAGGACCTCGGTCACAAAGACACAAGGAAATGGATTCTTCCAACAGCGAGTAAGCTTGAAAGAGGGGCCCCAGCTTCTGGATAAAGATACTGCTGCTGACACCTTAATTTCAGCCTGTGAAACCGAGTGCAGAGAAGATCACCACCCTTCCCCTTAACGCCTGATGGCAGTCTATGAACTAGTGAAAGGGAGTTGTTTTAAGTTGCTAAGGCTATGGGAACTTGTAACACAGCAAAGAACACTAATAGGCCTCTCACAAAAATACTGAGTCACAGGGTAAGAAACCGTTTTATGCAAAAATGAGGTAGGATTCTGTTGACACTTGCCACAAAATCACATGTTGCATCTAGAAAGTCACTGAAATAATTTGATTCTACTGTGGGGCTGCTCTTTGGTCTCAGGGATCTAAACTCAGAGCTAACTCCCCAGTGGGGGAAGCTACCGCGTTCTCTCACTCATGTGTGACAGACACCGCACTTGGTCTTACTGAAGAGTCTTTCTGAGAGCACAGATTCAGACTTTCCTTCCCAAAACTTTGGGTGAGTGTGGTGATTCAGGCAGACCCCTGCTTATTCCGTGGCTTCTCCCACCCTTTGGTAAAGCGCACTTCCCCGGGCAGCTCATCCCTGCACTTAAGTAGCTCGGCTGTGAAGGAGGAATGCTGGCCTCATGGCGCCACAGGTCAGCTGGGTCTAAGAACGAGGGTGACGGGCGCAAGTGGAGTGACAGTGGAGGCCCTCGAGGGAGCACAGCGACGGAAAACAGGCACCTGCTTATGTAAACCCCGGTAGACTGCTTAAAAATGCAGCTGGTTCTTTCTCGATCACAGCCCATGAACATGCTCGTGCAAAAAAAAGGCAGGATTAGAGTTGTGGTTATGGCACACAGATACAAGGCAAAGTGCAGGTAGATCCTCTGTTTTGCGGATTTGAGATCATGTACGTTTTTGTTTAGTTACTGTTGAAACTTAGCTCTGGGACTTTTCGCCTCTGTAAAACATGAATGTGGTAGGAGATCAAAGTAAAAACACAAGTGGAAATTAGGCCCATTTCTACCACTGGTGAGGAACTCTGAGCCCAAGGGGGCTGCATTTAAAAAAAAAAAAATTGTCCAGCAGTAAATTTTTTTAATTGAATTAGTTGACTTTTTTTTTTTTCCAGCGAAAAGAGTAGCATTTTAAGCGTGCTGGCCACAGTTTGCTACAGCTGAGTATGTTTCAGTCCAGACCGGCCACCTGATTTCTCTGCCCTGCCTCTCGTCTCGGTGACACCACGGCTGAGCGTCAGGGACTTCTATCATTGGGTTGACACTGTTTCTTTCTCCCACACACGTGGCCGGGTCCCTTGACGTACAGGAGTGGGACATGTGCTGTAGGCGTTTGGGCGGGGGCGGGGCAGGTAAGCCAGCCCTCGTCTGTGGGCACAAGGGGCAAACTGAGGCCCGTCCTCCACCCCCTCCTCTCTGATACCATTGCCTTTTCCTTCCTTGCGTGTTCCCACTTGTCCTTAAGAATAGGTATCTGAGCACTTAAGACCTCCCGACGATGCCCGTTTTTCACGGATTCTGTATCTGTGAATTCGCCGACTTGCTAAACTGTGTTTTTAACCCGAAATCCACACTTGCAGCACTTTCACTGCAGGTTGTTCAGTAATGTGGGCAGAGCGGAGGTCAGCTCGAGCTGCCTGATGTGCGTGTTCCCGGCCGAGGTGGAACAGGGCGACGCTCTGCCTTCTCGTTTCAGCTCTCACACTGGAAACTAGGGTCCTTTTTGTTGTCTCTTCAGTGCCACCGGTGTTTTGTTTGGTTTGGTTTTGGTTTTGTTTTGGTAATGTTGCCATTTCACATGGCCCCCAAGCCCAGTGCTGTCTCATGTTCCCACGTAGGTGCAAGAATACCACCGTGTGCCTTAGGGAGAAAATACAAGTGTGAGACAAGCTTCCTTCCGGCGTGAGCTGCAGTGCTGTTGACCCTGCGTTCAGGATCAATGAAGGTTTCCCCCTTAGGAGCACGGTTAGTATTTGCTAACTCAACACAGCTCTGCTCTGAGCTGCATCGTGGTGGCTGCCCAGCCTCTCCGTCGGTGGCAGGGTTGGTCCCCATCTGCTCAGACCAGGCGCTCTCAGGTCAGTCTTGACGTCTCTGTCTGTGTCTGTCACACTCCACGTTGAGCTGTGATACAGTTCTGTAGGCGCTGCCATTAAAATATATGATGCCTGAATGTAAGTGCTTCTCACCATCCCTGCCGCACCCGCCTGTTCCCGCTGCCTGGATGCTTGCAGAAGCCTCACACCTGACCTGCTTGCGTCTGCCGCCCATCCACAGCTACCCGTATCCTGCTCCTAAAAGATCAAATGGCTCCTCTACTCAGCGTAAAAACAGAAATCCCGAAGAACGTGCCGTCTGAGTGCTACTTCCTGCTTCTCTCTGTCTACCTCTGTTTCTCTGTCTCTCTCTGCTCCAGCCACTGGCCTCCTTGCTATTCCCCGAACACACCCCCCGTAAGATTGTGGTGAACAGTTGAACAAACACCATTATCCCCAGCTGGGCTCAGTGAAAGAGCTTAGGGAAGTGTGTGCCCCCCTTGAGGAGAGGGGGGGGTCTGTCTTCCCCACTCCTTCCTGCCCACCACCCATTCGCATGCCTTCCACGGAGCGTGTCGTGAAGCAGAATGAATACTTGTTTCCACTTGCTTTTGAGTGGCATTTCCAGGAGGAAGACGTGGTTTGAAGGCAGAGAAATAAGCAACTTCCTTTCCGATGCCTGGGAGGGGTCTGCAGTGTTTTAGGTGAGGGATCTAAAGTTTCTCACTCACCTACATTTCTCCACCTTTGTGGAGCCCTTATGACGTGAAGGGCTCTAAGTGGGGGGCATGGTGCAGGTTCCTTTATTTAATCCTAATCGCAGCCTTTTGGGAATGAACTGTACTACCCTCATTTCACATGATCGGATGAGACTTAGAGCCTGTCCACCTTCTGGGACCCGAGGGTATCCCTTCCATTCTTGGAGTTTGTAGCCATGCTGTGCTCTGGTGAAAGTGTTTTCTTATCCTGAGATTTATTTTGGTAGGAATAAAGGACAGATTATAAAATAGTAGGATAAAAACATTGTAGTACACATTATTATTTCTGAATTTTAACCCACCTGTCATCTAGTTAATATATGTCCTAAGAAGCTTAATTCTTCTAAGTTACAGCACTTGGATTAATTCAATATGATCTTTGTTGTCATTTCTATAAACATTAGGCAACAGTTGGCACGGTTGAGAAGAGAATGCCATTATGCCTTTTTTCTTACGAGAAACTCACGTTTCACATACAGCACATGTTCTAGGAACATAAATGACATTTATTCCCTCTTTTGCACATTTATTTCAGAGGCAGATAGGAACTTTAATAAAAGAACGTCATTGAAAGCCAGAGAAAACAATTATTTTCTTGGGTTGATTCATTAGCAGAATGGTAGCACCTTCTCAAAAACATTCTTAAACTTTTTGTCTAATTGTTTTGCCCACATTTTAGGTAGATATATCCTGTTGTTCTGAAGAAAAGAGGCACGTGCATAAAAAAGGAACGTCCTGAGCCTTCATTTGCTTCCTTGTAGCTCTACTAATCCCGTTTACTTCTTTGCACTGTACCGTCAGGACTTGTTTCGGACTAGAACCTCGTCAACAGTGAATCTGCACTTCTCGATAGTCAACAAACCACATATTTTCCCGTGAAGGCTTATCTTCACATAGAGACCCTGATTTTCTTTTATTTGGCGCCCCAAGTAAATGGGTATGAAACTGTGCTACCCTGTACCCTCACACAGTTCCCACACATTTTGTTGCATAATAAACCACCCCCCAAACTTAGCGACTTCACACAACGACATTTTGTGGCTGTTCTCATGATCCTGCACACTGGCTGGTTTGGGAGAGCTGGTCCCGCTTCACGGGATGCTGGCTGAGGCTGCACATGTCTCAAGACCTGACTGTGCTGCGCTGTCCACGGTGGCTCTCGCGTGTGGCCTCCAGTTGCTGCTGTTGGCCGGGACCTCCGCTTGGGCGGTCGTCGGAGGGCCCCGGGTCTCCTCCACAAGGCCTTTGCCTGCGTCTTGGGCTTCTCGTAGCATGGTGGCTGGGACACAAGGAACAGGAAGAACTTAGGCCTGGGCTTGGAATTCCCAGAGCATCACTTGTTCATTATCATTAATTAATAAACGTAATGTTGAGAACAGTTTTAGGTGCGCAGCAAAATTGACTGGAAAGTACAGAGTACAAAGGCCCCTGCACCCCGTACACACACAGCCTCCTCCACCAGCTACGTGTCCCACCAAAGTGGTGCATTTGTTACAATCCAGGAACCTACCTGGTCACGTCATTATTGCCCAAAGTCCATAGTCTCCATTAGGGTTCGCTCTTGGTGTGGTCATTCCGTGGATTCTGATGAAGAGCATCACTCATTTTTTTGCCAAAGCTATAGTTCAAAGAGCAGCCCACAGTCAAGGCAAGGGAAACAAGGTCCATCTGTTGATGTACAGAGCAGATGTACATCCAGGAAGAGGAGATATTTGGGGGCTGTCTTTGGAGCCTCTTTCCCACAGCGACTGAAACAAACAGACCTTGTGCTTGAGCTTGAGTAGCTCAGGTCAGCATTGCTCACACCTAAGTGTATGTATAGAACACCTGAGGACCTTCCTGAAATCCAGATCCGTTTAGCGGGTCTGGGAGGGCCGGCTAAGATAGGGCTGGGGAGTCTGCGTGTGTGCCGGCCTCCCAGGTGGTGCCATGCTGTTAGCCAGTGAAGCGTGCGGCCACAGTGACTGACTCTGAAAGGTTTGCAGCCTTCCTGGTTGCCACGTGACAGGCCACGTTCTCTCCTGACTTACCAACTTTGTTCTCCTGTTTTCTCAACTTTTTTTTTTTTTTTTTTTTTTTTTGGCTGCATTGGGTCTTAGCTGTGGCACGCGGGGTCTTCGTTGAGGCGTTCGGGATCTTTCATTGTGGCGTGGGCTTCCCTCTAGTTGTGGTGCTCGGGCTTCTCTCTAGTTGTGGCGTGCAGGTTTTTTCTCTCTCCAGTTGTGGCGCGTGGGCTCCAATGTAGTTTGCGGCACGCGGGCTCTCTCATTGAGGCGCGCGAGTTCAGTGGTTATGGCGTGTAGGTTTAGTTGCCCCCAGCATGTGGGATCTTAGTTCCCCAACCAGGGAGCGAACCCGCATCCCCTGCATTGGAGGGCAGATTGTTTACCACTGGACCTTTACCACTGGGAAGTCCCTGTTTTCTCTCCTTTTGACGCTGGTAGGCAAATTCAGGGTCACCCTCCCACACAACATTTTGCTGACCACCCAATTCTGTAGTCATTGTCGTATTTCATTTTAACCCACTTAGGGCTTGCAGTGTCCGCTTGGCATATATTATAAAACCCTGACATTTTCATTTTATTTTTCCCATGTTCATGTCTCTGGCTAACTGATAAGTCTTTTGGTTGATAGAGATGGTGACACACTTACTTAGATTATGGCCTAACAAGATTCAGCCCAGCAACCGCAATGATAATTATACCCCCCAGGTCAAGGATGCTTAGGATGTTCTAGACCTTGCTAAGTTGTTTTGTTTTTATTTTTATTTTTGCACAACAAGGCTTTGTGGTATTGTGGTGACTGAGCAACTTCCTGCAGTGATATTGCAACCCTTGTGATTATTGTTTCCAAATCACAGAGGAGGAAGCTGAGAAGTCATCCCTGGGTGGCAAGACCAGCTGGACGGGAAGCCAGGTGTGTCTGACTCATCGACCTGTGTCCTCAGCCACTGTGCTTTCAGGCTTCTGGACATTTCTGGAGCAGATTTGTTGACGCATCCATTGTCTTTTGATCCTTTTCAGGAATGGTGTATTGGGTAAGTTTCAGGGATAGTTAGGTCCTTGTAGGGGCACTTAGGTACTTACAGAGTAATATCCAGCCCCTAGTGATAGCTCATCCTTCCGTTGCCATCCCTTCAGCCAATGAGAGTGTTTTTACTTTAAAGGATCTCATACTTTTATGACCAAGTAATGAAAACTGAAGGGAAGTAGCGTGTCCTTCACTTCCCATATGTCAGAGTTTACATTATGGAAATAATACTAGCTAAGCTACAGTAGCACACCATCAGAAGCAATCCACATCTATGTGTATCGCTTTTCAGATTCCCCACGACAGTTGTTTCCTGACAACACATATTTTATCTGCTACCTTCTTCACCAATTAGTGTCAGTTTCTCAGTGCAGATCTTCCCCAGTCAGCCTCTCGTAAAACCGAAGAAAACTGTTAACAAGACAAGCAAACTCTGCTGAAGATACATTTCATATAAAATAAATACTGTTGCCTGTAAAAAAACAATTTTAATGGGGCTCCTTCTTGGAAGGAAAGAGAGTTATTTTCTAAGTAAGGAAGAAAAATAGCTCCAGTTGTCAGCTCGTGGTCTGATGGATTATTGCATCTCTTGTTACCTGTTTGGTCAGTATCTGCACACGCTCACGGTTATCCTTGCAGTGAAGAAAGCAAGAACCGCCACCGTTATTAAAAGTGAAAATGGCAATCTAGTCCATTTAAATTTAGATGCCGTATCAGATTATTTGCTGTGCATTCATTTTCACTCTGAGGACAAAAACTCTTATGTCCTGAAGAACAATTTCTGAAAGACTGCCACGATAGGCAGTTACACTTGGAGTCCTTGACTTTGATGTATTATAGAAGATTTTTATATACAGACATAACTAATGATATTTAAAGTCTGTTTATGGCTAGACTGCAGATCTTCCACTCAGTGGTGCTGCCTCTGGGGTCATTGAGCGTCCCATCCCCACCCGCTGCCACGTTTTGGATTTCTATGCCATTGCTAAAAGTCGTCCAAAATCATACTTTCTTTTAAAGACCGGCTTTATAAGGCTCAAGTGAACGTATGGCAGGATCAATAGAACCCTAACCATCAGTAATGGGAGAGATTTCTCGCCTTAGAGAGTGAGGAACTGAAGCATAAGTTGCTTTTAGGGGCTCTTTGCAATAAACGATGTTTAACCCTTTAAGCAAAAGCAGAGAAAGGAGGTGCAGCTTGTCATGACAGCTGTGTTTACTTCTTCCATGGGGGGAGGGACTTGGGAGGCAGACACTTCCCCACGAGGAGTGCAGGAAGTTGCTCTGGCTTCCAGGGGACCTCAGAGACTTCTAGACCTTTCCATTGACCTGCACAGGAAAGCTTCAGGGGCCAGAGCTTTCCTTACGTGAGGACAGAAGTTGTGGGGAGAGGAACTGGCTGAACAAGTAATTCCTTGAAGAACGTTAGCTTTGATCTGTCAGAGCGATCTTTAGAAAACTTCCTTATTCTCTGCTGTTTTGTTTGGACCAAACTGTTACTGGATTATCTTTAGAAGTGCCCCATAATTCTGCATTTTCTGGCTCCCTAAAATGAGTGTGTTTCCTTTTCTTTTAAAATCTCAAGTCTTTACACACGCCGCTGTGTCATTTTCTTTCTTATCTGTACTTCAGAGTAAGTCACAGTTATTTCACAAACAGATGAAAAAAAAAATGTTCCCCACGCAGTATCATCTCTACCCACACACCTCTTGTCTGGGCTTGTGTTTCAGAAAAGAAATAGGACGGTACATCACTGTGGTCAGGCATCCTAGAGAAGAAGACATCTGAACCTTTCTTCTGTTATTACTCAGCATCTCCAGCATTTTATATCTCAGTGAGCCCGTCTTGCATTCTTATTACTGTCAGATTGCGATGCTGCGTCTTTGCCCTCGTAACCTTCCCATCTGGTGGTTTAGGAGAAGTGCAGCTTGCTTGTGACAGCGCCGTAACCATCAGTGAATATGCTTGGTCGCCTCTGAGGGAGGCTGATGGTCTGGTGTAAACTTGCCCCTAATTATAAAAACACCGAGTCTGTGGGAGAGTGTTGCTACAGGCTGCTTAGGCGTGTTGGAAAAAAACGTGTGTCATGTGACGATAGACGGTTCATGCTCTCTGTCTGTTTAGTGGGAGTATGGATGGGCTGGCATCTCCTTGCAGCAGGCAGAGAGAGCAGCGAATGGCAAACTATTTCTCTCAAGGGCTACATACTAAATAACCTAGGCTTTGTGGGTGATGTGGTCTCTGTCACATCTGCTCAGTCCTGCCATTTCTATTAAGATAATAATGACTTTTTTTGCACTAAAAAGGTGTATTTTTATTATGAAAATAATAAAGCAATGCAAAAAAGTATACATTAAAAAAAATCACTCCAGTGCCCACCGTCCAGAAATCACTGTGGTCAGCACTTGATCCCTGTTAACAGGCATCTCTCTTAAGAAACATTCAGATTGAAAGAGCCATAAATTGTTCCTAAATGATAGATAGCTAGGGGAAAAGTACATTAAAAATGGCATCACACCTATACATGTTATTTGTAATAACAAATATTTTATTAAGTTTTACTTAAATTTAACCAAAAACAGTAAGTGGAAATAAAATTGAAGGAATTGTTAATATCTTGGTTGTAGGTTCTTCCCTTTCATCCCTTTAAATATATCATGCCGCTACCCCTGGCTTGCAGAGTTTCTGCTGAGAAATCAGCTGTTTACCTTATGGGAGTTCCCTTGTATGTTATTTGTCGTTTTACCCTTGTTGCTTTCAATAATTTTTCTTTGTCTTTTGCCAGTTTGATTACTATGTGTCTCGGCATGTTTCTCCTTGGGTTTATCCTATGTGGGACTGTCTGTGCTTCCTGGTCCTGGGTGACTATTTCCTTTTCCACGTTAAGGAAGCTTTTGACTATAATGTCTTCAAGTATTTTCTTGGGTCCTTCCTCTCTCTCTTCTCCTTCTGGGACCCCTACAATGCGAATATTGTTGTATTTAACGTTATCCCAGACGTCTCTTAGGCTGTCTGCATTTCTTTTCATTCTCTTTAGTTTATTCTGTTCCATGGCAGTGAATTCCACCATTCTGTCTTCCAGGTCACTTATCCGTTCTTCTGCCTCAGTTATTCTGCTATTGATTCCTTCTAGTGTAGTTTTCATTTCAGTTATTGTATTGTTCATCTCTGTTTGTTTGTTCGTTAATTCTTCTAGGTCCTTGTGAAACATTTCTTGCATCTTCTCAATCTTTGCCTCCATTGTTTTTCTGAGGTCCTGGATCATCTTTACTATCATTATTCTGAATTCTTTTTCTGGAAGGTTTCCTATCCCCACTTCATTTAGTTGTTTTTCTGGGGTTTTATCTTGTTCCTTCATCTGGTACATAGCCCTCTGCCTTTTCATCTTGTCTGTCTTTCTGTGAATGTGGTTTTTGTTTCACAGGCTGCAGGATTGTAGTTCTTCTTGCTTCTGCTGTCTGCCGTCTGTTGGATGAGGCTATCTAGTGGCTTCTCTTGTTGCGGATCATGGGCTCTAGGCACGTGGGGTTCAGTAGTTGTGGCACGGGGGCTCAGTTGTTGTGGCTTGTGGGCTCTAGAGTGCAGGCTCAGTAGCTGAGTAGTTGTGGCGCACGGGCTTAGTTGCTCCGTGGCATGTGGGATCTTCCTGGACCAGGGCTTGAACCCGTGTCCCCTGCACTGGCAGGCAGATTCTTAACCACTGTGCCACCAGGGAAGCCCAAAAAGATGCTGTTTTTTAACTACACGTTTCAACTTTAGCCATTGTCTATTCTTGCCTTGTTATGAAAATGAGGCTTTTTTTAAAATACAATTTCCTCTTCGTATCTTTCTCAATGACCTTTGATTTTTTTGTATTGTAATAATTATTTTCTTTGTATGTAACCATAATTTTATTCCTGAATCTAAAATTATTTGATTCTTCACCTCAGTCTGCTGATCACTGTTTCTCCATTCCTGAGTTATTCTAGTTGGTCTTTTCTTGCCTGGAATTTGTCACCCAGGAACGTTTTGAAGAAAGTCTGTGTGTGCTGCATTCTTTCAGCATTTCCATGCTGCAGAATGTCCATCTGTGGCATTTATAGTTGAAAGGCAGCGGGGCCAGGCGTGAACTTTGGGGAGGGCACTTCCTTACCTTCAGCATTCTGTAGTCATTGCCTGGTGATCTTCTGGCATCCAGTGTTGCAATTGGGAAATCTAAGATCAAATTGAGGCTTTCCCCTTTTACGTACCTCTACCTTTTCCCACCTGCATTCCCACATGATTCTTTGTTTTTGGAAGTGGTGAATTTCATGATGTCTTCCTGCTGATAATTCCTCAGCACATTCCTTGGGGTATGGTGTCGTCTTTATCAACGTGTTCAAGTGTTTAATGCAGAATGAAATGTCATTTATTATAACTGAATTGATTTGCGTGCATTGGCTGTCTCACCTTCTGCAGGAATGTCAGGTGTGCTGTGCTGGACGCCTGTCGTGTGGTGCTCATCAAACCATCTTCATACTTCTTTTATAGCACTGTTCCCTTCTGTTTGCTATATTTCATGGACTCACCTCTAGAGCTTGTGCTTCTGAATTTGCTCTCTGTTACAGGCACTTGATCCAGTTGTTCTTTTCACTTACGTTGTATGTTTTTCTTCTTTCCCATTTTTTTCCTAGGCTCCATTGGCTAGGTTTCTTAAATTTTCCTTTTGTTGTGCTATAATTTGATAATAATCTCATATCTCTTCTGTTTAATTTATTTGAGACTCTGGAGAAATATTTGTCTGATATCCGTGGTTCTCTCTTTTGGGGAGATAAGTTTGGTCATACATGTACTTGTGTTGTCTGTGATCTCTTCCTCACTCCCTTCCTCTGTGTGCAGAAGAGACAGGGCCCTCCTTTCACACTGCTGTACCTTGTTGAATGGGACCTGCTAGTCGCTCCAGATACTGGGAGGAGGCCCCGAGGGTGAGGAGAAACGGAGGGTGTGCGCAGCCTCCGTTTGGAATCCGTGGTCCTGAACACGCTCTTGCCAAAGCGGTTACTTCTGTGCCCTGGGACTATGTCTCCCGTTTCAAAATTCAGGCGGTTTGGTGGGTTCCCAGCAAAGCCCTCAGGAGCGTCGTTACTGGTACGGTCACCAGCTCCTCGTGGCCTCCTCTCCGTTTCCCCTGAGCGTCATATCTGACGGGCTTCCTCGCTGGACAGCTGCGTTGCAGACCGTACGAAGTGCGTGTCACGATGGAAGCTTCACTTCATCCTCATCTGGCTGCTAGGCTGGGTCTCCAGAACAGGGTTTTGCGACCTCGGCACTGTAGGTATTTGGGGCCGGTCGTTCTCTGTTGTGGTGGGAGGTGTCCTGGGCGCTGTAGGAGGTTTAACAGCACCCCTGGCCTCACCCCGCTAACTAGGTGCTGGTAGCACGTCCCCAGCTGGGACAACCCAAGAACGTCTCCACTTACTGCCAGGAGTCCGCTGGGTGGGGAATTGCCCCCCCTGAGAACCACTGATTAAAGGGAGCATTTTCTTCTCATTCCCCCACCCCTGCCAAATTTGGGTCTCAGGTCTCTAATCAAAGACTTTTGGGGTGGACCTTTCAGGATACTGGCAATTAACGTGGGGAAACATGTATCCTCATAGGAGTCCAGTGTCATATTCTCTGCCTCGGTCCAGACTTCACAATCCTTGTCAAGTTTGTTCTATTTGTGGTAGTTTCATTGATGAAATATTTCAAGTTATTGATTGTTTATATTTTGTTGTTTTCGGTGGGATTCTGAGTCAGGGAAGAGATGGAAAATGGTCTCACTGGATCTCTTTAGCTAGAAGTCTCTTGCTTTTCTTTCAAAACACAACCCTGAACTGCTTCTATTAGTTTTTCTTGTTCGGAGGGACAGAATGAGACATTCAGTTCCAAATTATCATTTTTGCCCACTAGACAGTTTTTCACAGTGAATGAAGAGAGTAAATGGAAGTAAATGCGTCTGATAAATTGTATTTTAAAACATTGATTATCTCAATAATGGAGTGATCCATTTTTGTTCTGGACAAGACAGGAATGTAGTGCTATAGAATTGAAACATAATTGGTCTATTATGATAGTGTAAAATGCATTTTTAAAAAAAATTCATCAACCTCTTTACTCAACCCTAATAACCCTTATTACCGAAGGGTTATTACAGAAGTATGAGGTGTTATCATAGTATTAAGTTGATGCTAGACCTGAATCTAAGTGATGGGGTATGATATTCTGCAGGTGGAAAAGTTGTCCTTTAATTTGAGGTGTTTTTTCTCTCTCCACTGCAAGCAATAGTTACTAAGCATCTATACGGTTTTAGATTCTATAAGGAATAGTCTTTATTCACAGGGGGCTTAGCAGGGCATCATCCTATAGATAACATTGTAAAAAGATTACAGTTTTCAATTCCATGGAGCTGAAGATCAACTTCAAATATGGAAAACATATACCTCTACTTTGCCTTAATTCTGACTATATTTTATAAAGCCCTTAATGTTAGAATCATGTTTACTGTTATTTTATGCTCTTAGCGTAGAAAGTCTACATTGTGTATTCAGTGGGTCCCCGTGGCTTCCCGTGATGGGTTATATGTGTTATTGCGTTGAGCATGCATACCTGCCTCTCAGTTTGTTCGGAAGTTGTGGGAAAATACAGTGGCTATCACCATTGCACTCCACTGGCTTGGAGAGCAGAAACTGCAGAAGAGTTTGATGTCAGCTTAAATACGTTTCTGTATTTGTGGACAGAGCTCTATGAAAAAGGTTCAGGGTGACGAATTTATGAGTGGAGAAATGATTACTTTGCATTTTGGTAGATCTTGGATTTAGTGTTGAGCACTGAATAACTGTCCAAGGTAAATTCAGTCTGGTATTTTCACTTCTCTATGTTCACAGTTAAATCAGTACTCGTGTAGGGTTTATATCCATCATGACACAGAAATACGATGAGAGGATAAGCACATGTGACTGGAGTTTGTTGTGTCAGTAATGTTTCTTATAATAAAGTAAAGATATTGGGAATTCCCTGGTGGTCCAGTTAGTTGGACTCTGTGCTTCCACTGCAGGGGGCCCAGGTTCAGTCCCTGGTGAGGCAAGTACGATCCCGCAAGCTGTGCAGCACGGCCAAAAAATAAAAATAAAAAATTAAATAGGTCGCTTTTAAATAATTTCATCGTTCTTATTTTGTAGGGAACTAGAGTTAAGTTTGGGTATCAAATAATAATACAAATCCAAGTTAGTGGATTGTACCTAGAGACTTTTTATCATTTCTAATGTCCTCTTAATCACATACGAAAAGCCATTTAAAAAACAACTCAAATTCCATGTTGGCCTGAGTGCCTTCCTTGGTCAGTCTATGTGAAGGCACACTTTTGTCTATGATCTGAGTATACATTTTATATCTTTACCTGATAAACTCTTAGAGACACACATATACATAAGCATAAGTGTGTGTGTGTGCCTGGGAGCGTACCTCACATATTTTAAATACAGTGTCTGGTATGTAGTAGTTGAATAAATGTGAGATGCGTGAATAGAAGTATAAATAAAGAAGCGTCAAGTGGCATTTTGTCAACCTCAAACATGCTTAGCTGCCAGTTTTCTTCCAACCCCTTTCACAGGCACTGAATTTTAAAAGGGCTGCGTCTACCATTAGATGCATTATACAGCATATCCCAGCGTTTAAAACAATTCCATAGTTGTTGAATTCAAGCAGAATTGTTGAAGAGAGGTACAGATTGATTGACCTCAGTTAGGAAAAACTGCCTGAAATAGGTAAATCACATAGAAGTTGAGCTGTAACACAGCGGTCCCAAACCTTTCTGGCACCAAGGATTTGGTGGAAGACAATTTTTCCATGGATGGGCGGGGAGGGAGATCGTTTCAGGATGATTCAAGCGCATTACATTTATGTGCCCTTTCTTTCTGTTATTATTACATTGTAATATATAATGAAATAGTTATACAACTCACCGTAATGCTGACAGGAGGTGGAGCTCAGGCGGTAATGCGAGCGATGGGGAGTGGATGTAAATACAGATGAAGCTCCGCCGGCCCACTGCTCACCTCCTGCTGTGCGGCCTGGTTCCTGACAGGCCTCTGACTGGTACCAGTCCATGGCTCAGGGGCTGGGGTCCCTGCTGTAACAGGCAGTGAAGTTTGGGCATCCATTCGAGAAGGTCTGAAATAAATACAAATGTTTTCAAAGTTCCCCCCATATTAACGCCAGTTACAACCTAACAATATATACTTTCTAGACCTAGAAAATGATCCTCAGTCTTCTGACTCTTACATATCATAGTCAAACTCACTTCAAGTGACTTGTATGCGTGGCTCTGTCTTTGCATAAACCTATAAAAGACACCATTTTGAATGCACCAATAGGGCTTGAAGCCTGTAGCCCAGGACATGAATTCTGTGTGTGCTTTGGATACGTGCACACAAGAAGGTGCGTGAGTGGCTGTGTGCAGAGGAACCTAAGAGAACGTTGCAGTGCCTAGTGCCTTCAGTCGCAGCTACCTGTGATCTGGTCAGTGGAGCCTCAGCTAAAGGGGATTCATAGGAAGGGGACTCTTAGAGTCAGTCCCCACAGAGACAGGTGGGGGGCACACATGCATTTGCTGAGAAGCCTGGAGGCTCCCAGCACTTGTCAAAGAGGTCAGGAGACCAAAGAGGTGGAGGAGAGGGAGGGATGGAGGACAGGCTACAGGGAATGCAAGCAAGGGGATGCTGCCCACTCCGGTCCAGGGCACACTCGCTTGAGGGTCTGGCTCATTTAATGATGGGAGCAAAGGACTATGGAACTTGGCAGTTGTTCTGTGGTTGAATGGGGATTCTGCAGGCAGTGTTCACACTATTGGCCACATCTCAGCATTTAAGCCAGGTTCTGTCACTCACTGTTTTGGTATGCTTGTTTATTTGTTTTTATTTGTTTTGTTTTAACTGCCTGAACTCCTAGTTAGAAAATTTCCTCAGTTTTTTCTCTGTGTATCTACAGCGCTTTTCCCCTAAATTAACCTGTGTATTGTAACCAACTCTTTATTGGCTCAGTTCTCCTGCTGGACTCTGAGCTTCTTGTGGGAGCTCTGGCTATATCTTACTCATTTGTGCCTTCCATACTGCCTGGCACACAGCAGACTTAAATCTTTTGACACATCTCTCTTTGAGAAGTGGGGTTTTTGTCTTCTTCCAGTGATTCTGGGTAGATGTGTGACTGCTTTGACCAATAAAACATCACGGAAGTGGCCCTGTTCCACTCTCCATGCCCAAGTCTTAAGAGACTGGCAGCCTATAGTGATACTTCCCATCATCTGAAATGCTTCCTTTTGGAACCCAGCTACCATGTTCTGAAGAAGCCCAGGCAGCCTCAGTGAAAGGCCCAGGTGGAAAGGAATTGAGGCCCCAAGGCAACAGCCCCACCTAAAAAGTTCCCAGTAAATATCCAGCACCAGCGTGCCTGCCCAGGAGAGTATCTTCCATCCCCTTGTTGAGCTGCCCCAGCTGGTACTACTGGGAAGGGAGATGAGTCACTGCCACCTAATCCTGCCCAAATAAACGAGTGTTGCTGTTTTAAGCCACCTGATGTTTGGGGATGGTTGTTACGTAGCAATAAAATACTGGAACACTGCTCAATACATATCTCTTGGGTGAGTGACGAGGGAAATTGACATTGTTAAAACTCTGGAATTAGGACAATAAGATGACTTTGAAGCATTTGAACAAACACTTGGAAAATGGAGAGACACTGGTAAAATGTTTTTTGAAGAAAGGAGAGGAAAATACTGACAAGAGAAAGATGCACTGGTAACACAGTTAACAGGCCAACAGTTTTGTGAGAGCTGCATAAAGAGCTTTGACTAACTGTAATTTGATGTTTCTAATTT
Source organism: Neophocaena asiaeorientalis asiaeorientalis (assembly GCF_003031525.2). NCBI lineage: Eukaryota > Metazoa > Chordata > Mammalia > Artiodactyla > Phocoenidae > Neophocaena > Neophocaena asiaeorientalis. The sequence goes on along the minus strand of NW_020174373.1, from coordinate 5,049,124 downwards.
CGTCATTAAGACTTTCCCTTTATCATGTTTACCCACATTAGAGAGACAGGCTCATTAGAATGCAAGTTCATCTTGGTTAGGGGTATTTTGCTTTGCTGTTGGCAGCTGTACTCTGAGAATTTGAACAGTGCTGGGCACGTAATAGATGCACAATAAATATTTGTTGCGTGAATGAACAAATTGCAATTGGCTGCGGTCCCACCTGAGAAAATGTGTGTATTAATCTAGGTTACTTGGATTTGTTTGGTACATGTGTTTTGAAAAGTCAAGCTACCGAGAGTAGGCAAACTTACGAGTCCCAGGATATAATCCAAGATGTTTCCCATTCACTTAACATTTTTTTTACACTTTCCATGAGGAATGGTCTACGCCCCAAATCCCACGTTTGTGAGAAAGCGGTTGGAAATTATATCTTGATTACTCAGAGACTTCAAGACATCTCCAGCAACACAATAGAGACGCTTTTGGTTGACTTCCTTCATTCTTTGTTTCCCTTTGTAGTCACGGTGCTAATAAACAACAAAAAGGTAAATAGCAGGAGTGGCAGGTGCATAATTCAGTAGGATAATCAGCTGGTGAATTGTCAAGAGCAATAATATAAGTGCGAAAAGCAATAGCAGCATTTGTTTTGGTTATGCAATAGGCATCGTATTTTCATCCTCCAAAAGGCAGGAACAGCTGTTGGAGTTGGGATAGAGGAAGACTGAGACCATGGAAGGAAGGACCCATCTCTGTTTGTAATACTTCCCTTTGAAGGTTTGGATTCAGTGGTGCCAGCATCCAGATTGTTCCTTTGCAAACAATAGCAATTTGGGGGTATGACTTAGGAAACTGACACATGGTATACAACCAAATCAGTCACGTACTAATTTTGAAAATGAAATGTTAGTTCACATTTACTGAAACATATCTTTTCAACTTTAAGGCTTGGGAATAAGTCAATATTTTGCACGTCCTGAAACCAACAGGTCAGATTATGAGAACAGAAATGAACAAGACCCAAGATAGACATACAGAGACTTAGACTTACATGTAAACGTACAGTTATTTAAAGCACCCCATATACATATGTAGTTCCTGAAATGTGGCCTCTGATCTCATTTCACATTGCTTGTGTTGGACTCAAAGATAAAGTGGATTTGTGGTTTCTTTGATGTGAAACTTGTGGCTGTTGACATCTCACACAAGGACGCTATTTGCTCTCTTATGTCCTGAAAATTTAAAATATAATATAAATACTACGTGGGGATTCTGTTGTTTGTTCTCGCTTTTATTGAGAGAGAAGCCTCAAAATAAGAGTTGGCACATTTTTTCTGTAAAGGACCAGATAGTAAATATTTTCAGCCTTGTGGGTCACACATACTCTATTGTATACACATATACTCTGCTCAGCATTGCTGAGGTAGATCAAAGCAGCCATTTGTAAGTGTACTCTGGCTGTGTTACAATAAAACTTTATTTATAATAACAGGTGCAGGCTGGTCCTGAGTGACTTTACATATTGCCTTCAACTGATTCACACTATGGTGTGAAGAATTACAGAGGCAATCCTGAGGGCAGGCTTTGACAAGGAAGGAAGGGAAAGTAAAACTGAGAAAGAGTGTGAGGGGCTTCCTGAAGTTGCAAAATAAATGCAGGAAGCAGTAGTAAAAGTGTGGGCTCCCTAAAAGAGTGAGCCCAATGACTTGAAATTATTTATACCATCAGTGAAAATCTGAGTATATTATAGCTGTCTGACCGATATTCCAGTAACGTTGAAAGGATCCACTTGTTTGGTTTAGATTCTGTCTTAAATATTTGACCAATTAAATCTTTTTAAGAACCAGAAGAAATAGAAATAACTTGCAATACTGATATATTTTTTTTTTTTTGCCATACGTGGGCCTCTCACTGTTGTGGCCTCTCCCCTTGCGGAGCACAGGCTCCGGACGCGCAGGCTCAGCGGCCATGGCTCACGGGCCCAGCCGCTCCGCGGCCCGTGGGATCCTCCCGGACCGGGGCACGAACCCGCATCCCCTGCATTGGCAGGCGGACTCTCAACCACTGCGCCACCAGGGAAGCCCCTACAATACTGATAATTTTTATGTACTTTGATTCTTGAAATATTTGGAGCCTATTTCATATTCCATGAGGAATTTTAATTTAAAAAACAAGGAGACTGTTTTCTTCAGTAGGTTTGAATGGGTCAAGAACCTCAACCTGGGGCACAGGAAATGGGTATTTGTTCAGTAGCACACGTGTGGAAGAATAGGGTCATGAATATTTTTGTGCGTAATTCTTAGAACCATTTTCATCTGAATATTGTAATTGAAAGCTGCTAATCTGTAATGTGTCAAAGGAACCAAGGCAAATTTAATATGTGTATTCTCCTAAGACTGTAACAATACGTCACAAGCTGTGGGGCTAAAACAGCGGAAGTTTGTTGTCTCATGGTTTTGGGGGCCGGAAGTTCAAGATCAAGGCATCAGCAGTGTTGGTTTCTTCTGAGAGCTGTTGGGGACAGTCTGTTTTGTGCCTCACTCCTAGTCTCTGGTAGCCTCAGCTATACCTTGGCTTGTTGGTGGCATTCTCCCTATGTCTTTACTTCGTCTGTCTTCTCTGCCTGTCTGTCTGTGTGTTCAAATTTCCCCTTTTGTAAAGATACCAGTCACATTGGATTAAGGCTCACCCTGACGACTTCATCTTAACTCAGTCAGGTGAAAGCCCCTGTTTCCAAATGAGGGCACATTCACATGAGGGTTAGGACTTCAGCATCTTTTAGGGAGATACAATTCAACCCATAACAAACTCATATGGGGAAACTTCACTTCAGCTTTGAAACTGTATTCATTATTGCAGAAATGGTTGTAAAAACAAGAGAAAATTTATGGTCAATTATGATTCTGGTGCTAAATCAGCTTCAGCATTCATCTTAGCAATTAAAATTGCAGTTCTGAAAAAGCTGAGCTCTTTATGTTGAATACTTTGCATTTACGTTTTAAGTGTCCTTTTGCAAGTAAAAATCATATCCGACTTTCAGAGGAATGTGCGTATTTTAGAGTTAGCCCCTTTCTTCACTTAATTGTCTCTGCATGGAAAACACATTAAATATTTTATAGAGATTTAAAAAAATCAGCTCACTTTTTTGCTTCTTGGGATGGAGAATAAATGGTTAAAAATCTGTAAAAAGCCATCAAAGCAGCATGCTCTTATACCCAAATCAGGTCACACTGGCTGTCCAATGACCTGAAATGCTGACCAGGATATTTGAAACGGGGGTTGTCCCTGAATGTGAAGAATGAGTGACATTCCGATCTCAAGTCTCCAACTTCCGTCTTTCAAGCCCAGGATCTGTGCAGCAGGGAAGTACACTCACCAACGATGGGAGACACTACAAAGTCACGTGACAAAGGATGGGGCTGCTGAGAGCGATGAAATGTCAGGAACAGAAGTTAACCAACACAGTGGTCATTGAATTGTATTCCTTGGTTAGCACATCATGGAATGATAGGGAGGAGGGACAGAGCTTTAGAAGAAGCGTAAGAAGCTGGCTGTCTTGCTCTTTGGGGAAAGGCGGTCACGTAGAAAGGCATTCCAACATGATGTCACGCCGTGGACCGCTCTGTAGGTCTAGAAATGCGGTCAAACCTAGAGACTTAGCTGTATCGCAGACATCTCCACTGGCTTCTTGAGTCTTCCTCCTAGTGAACTTTCAGTGACATGATGATATCCCGGAATATGGCCAACCAGCTGGCATTGCAAATAAACTCATCGACACGAACCCCACAACTTTTTGATTTGGGCAGTCTCTGAAGATAAAATAACAACCGGGGTTCTCGGGGAGCGGGTGTATGGAAGAAATGTGGAGGACTGAAAGAAAAATGTAAGGATTCAGGGCCAACATAAGTCCTTAGGAAAGCTGACATAAGTGAGCTAACTACATGGAATTGCAGTTTACTTTAGTAAAGGTTTATGGATCACCAGGCATCTAGCAATACGTGCTTAGTGGGTGGTCGTTAAGCTTCTTCATCAGGAAAGAGACATGTTTCATGTTGAAGAAACTACTTTCCCCTTCGGACTGTAAGCTCCTTGGAGGGATAATGTGACTCAGCTTTGCTGTACCTCCAGTAGTAGACAGAATTTCTGAAATACGAGGTTTGATCGGTACAAGAAGATGTGAATTAGAGTCCCTGAGAACTGGACCCACACATTTATTTTCACAAGCCCCACCATATTAGTTTCCTGTTCCTACTGTGACAGTCTAATAGAAACTGTGTGACTTCAAATGACCGAAATATATTATCGTTGTAGAGCTCAGAGTCGAGAATAGGTCACACTGGGTTAAAATCAAGTTTCTGAGAGGCTTTATTCATTCGGGAGGTTCTAGGGGAGAATCTGTTTTCTTGCCTTTTCCAGGTTTTAGAGGCCACCCACATTCCGTGGTCTGTGGTCCATTCCTCCATCTGCAAAGCCAGTAGTATAACGTCGTCAGATTTCTCTCTCTCTTTCTCCAACCTCTGCTTCCGTCTTCATACCTCCTTCTCCCACTCTTACAAGGGTCCCCTCTTATAAGGACCCTTGTGATTATATAGGGCGCACTTGGATAATCCAGGATAATCTCCCAATTGCAGATCCTTAACTAAGTCACATCGTCAATGTCCATTTTGCCATGTAAGGTAATATATTCACAGATTCCGGGGATTAGGAAGCAGACCTGTTTGGGGGGAGGGGCATTCTGCTTATCACACCCCCAAAGTGCTTCTCATGGTTTGGTCTCACTACCCTCTTGTGTCCCTTGCAAGCACTACAGTTCTAGCATCATTAAACTGACAAGGCAAACCAGAGATAGGTATACGTCTTGGGGGTTTAGGGGAGCGCTACAGACATTTTTTGAGGACGTTAAATTAATAACGAGGAAAATCTGAGAAACTTTCTAGACAGTCTTTGCTGGAGAAGCACGAACTTCCTAACATTGGAAAAATCTTTGTCTCTTCTTTGGCATGTTTCACTTGCTGTAGCTTCTCTGACATCCGGAGACTAAAGACTTGGATTCAGATCTGCCCAACATCATAAACAAAGCTGTGACTGCCCCAGAACCCCTCCAAGGCCTGAGAAGAAACAGACTGACCGACGACTTCTAATTTGTTGTTCAACTTTCGTCACATTCCTTAGTCTTTCTGGGCCTTATCTGCCTTGCATGTCAAAATACGATGCTCTGATAAATGACTTGAAGTTTTCTTACAGAGGCAAGATTTTTGTATTAATCAGGGTCCTCCAGAGAGACAGAATCAATAGGATATGTATACTTTCAGAAAGAGATCAGTTATAAGGAGTTGGCTCATGTGATTGTGGAAGCTCGCCGGTCCGGGATTTGCAGGGTGTGTCAGCAAGCTTGGAGGCTCAGGAAGGCGGAGACTTTAGTTCTCGTGTGTGTCCCAGAGCCTGAGACCCAGGAAGAGCCAGTGTTTCCGTCCAAGTCCAAAGGCGGGAGAAAAGTTGATATCCCAATTTGAAGGCTGTCAGGCTCCCAGCATTCTTACCTGTGGGTAGTCAGCCTTTTTGTCCCAGTCAGGTCTTCAGCTGATTGGACGAGGCCCATACACATTATGGAGGACAGTCTGCTTTCCTCAGTCTACCAACATGTTAACCTCATCCAAAAACAGCCGCCTCACAGACCCACCCAGAATAACGTTGGACCAAATATCTGGGCCCTCGATGGCTCAGTCAAGTTGACATAAAATTAACTATCAGCGTTTTAAACTGAGGTTTTTGAACTCAGTCCAGTTCAGTCTTCCAGCTGTGACCCATGCATAAATGTACCTGCCTGGCCTCTCTAGGGATGGAGGTGGATCAGCTTTTGAGTTGTACAAGAATTTACTTGGAAAGTACTGACATCACGTTCAGCACTGACCAGTGACGGTAGGAAAATTCACACCATGGAAGGAAAATTCTTAGGACTTAAAATTCGAGGCTCCAGTTCAATTCGACTGTCTTACAGTTTATTGCTCGAATGCTGAATGCATAAAATTAGAACGTTGCAGGCATTGGCAGGGTGATACTTTTTCTATTTATTTCATTTCCAGCCAGTGCCCAGTTTGCCCTGTCTCTCTTTTCATGCAGCTGCTCGATCTCTCTTCATAAAAATAAGCAGAGCCGGGCTTCCCTGGTGGCGCAGTGGCTGGGAGTCCGCCTGCCGACGCAGGGGACGCGGGTTCGTGCCCCGGTCCGGGAAGATCCCACATGCCGCGGAGCGGCTGGGCCCGTGAGCCGTGGCCGCTGAGCCTGTGCGTCCGGAGCCTGTGCTCCGCAACGGGAGAGGCCGCAGCGGTGAGAGGCCCGCGTATCACACACACACACACACACACACAAAAGCAGAGCCTTTCTTTGCGTTTGTCACAGCAGGGTGTTACTCATGATGTAGGCCTCTGCTCATGGAATCCCAGTTCCACTGCTGGCTGCTTCTGCGTGCTCTGTGGACGTCACACAAGTATGTAAATAACTGATAAATTCAAGTTAGCACCTCAGATACAGAAAGGAAAAGAGGGCTCGAAAGAATGAAGCAGGAGGAGGGAGGGAGGACTGTGCAGAGAAGCATAAAAGCACCAGACAAAGCAGCCACCAAACTGAAGAAGACTGGGAAAGAGAAAACATCCAACATCTCAATAGAAGGGAGAAACCAAACGTAGGCAGGCAGATAAAAGTGGAAAAGTGCCAGAGAAAAATTAAAAAAAAAAAAAAGGAAGAGAAAGACAAGCTAAAATGAAATGAGTAAAAATAGAATGGTAATTTCTTTTCACAAGACAGTCCAGAGAGTCTGGAAAAGCAGCCCTCCTTTTCTCTCTCTCTAACCTGATAATCCCCTCTATAATATTTCTGTTCCCCTGACTCTCCTGCCTATATTTCAACATGATAAGGAGGCCTTCAGGGCAACAAAAGACTGAAACAAAGGATGCGATCCCATAGTAGCCCCAAAGTTAATCCTTTTGCAATTATTTCAAAATAAGGAGCAAAATAGCAGCAGGGGAGAAATACTGATGGGGGTTTCCAGAGTTATCACCTGCGTGAATGTGTATTTGATAAAAGTGATGAGCTCACTGAGTCCAAACCATTTTTATTTGAGATCTCTACTTCAGTGATGCATTTTGTTGTGTGTGTTAAGCATCTGTTGAGTGCCCGGGTGTGTAATGTGTGTGGGGTTGTGAAATGAAACCTCAGTTTTTGCCCTCAGGTAACATACAGCTTAGAGGAGAAAGCTTAGAGGTTCGGCAGGTGGTACGTTTTGATGAAAGGACTGGGAGAGAAAGTTTGGCAATGACGGTGCTTTGTGTTACTTGCATTAATGCTGGAATTAGGGTGGTATTGCCCAGAGGTCCCTGGCCAGTCCAATATAGGACAGCTTTATCACTGATCCTTGAATGTGGATTCATTTCCTGCCAAGTTTTTTGGACAGGGTTGCTTCCTTTGCTGCCAAAAGAAAGGACAGAGGCTTTTTAGGGACAATGCATTCATTCCTCATCCCGTTTCCTCAAGAGTAACAAGAGACGCCCTTGAAGTGATCTGGTGCCTTTAAGCCACTGTCTTCTGATTGATATCGCACACCAGGGGGAACACCTCATTGGAATTCAGAGGATATCTAAGGACTCATTAGATAGATCTTCGCATGTTCCTGGTTTACTCCGTAGGGACTGTGTTTTTCAGTCTTGTGTTTTTATATACTGCTCATCATGCCCTGAAGTAAGAACATTCTCCAGACCGTCAGAAAAAACCCTCTAGTTTACTTAAAAAGCCATTTTTAAAAGTACTGTCCTCTGTAAACCACATCGAACGTTGTGGCTTTTTGAACTATATGTTGGTCTGTTCTCGGACAGCTCTCATCACAGCTGGGTCTCCTTTGATTACTTTAATTACTCAGTGAGTAAGTAAAGGTCATTGCATTTCAATCACATTTATTAATCACCCACATTTTCTCTTCATTAACATTTCTTCTATTTCCATGAAGCTGGGCTCCTAAGTGATTCTGTCAGAGCTATTAAGATGTTCATGTCAAGTCTGGGTGCAGTAAAGTGAGCTCTCAATGAACGCAGTGGAGGTTTATTTGTTTCTCCTAAACTGTGTTTGTTTTCATTTTGTAAGTATTAATGATGGAACCCAGGAACAATCCTAGGTCTAATGGAGCCCAAATTACTGGCTACCAGTGGGAAATTAATCTCTTTCCCCTTTGGAAGGGGTACTGCGGAGATGTGCTTCCTGGTTTCACCAAACAGGGTTTTTCTTGATGATTCTGTTGGTTGTCAGTACCGGGGTCATCTAAATAGCCTTGACCCTGTAAAGGGTATGAGGACTGTGTTTGTATCCATTAGGATCAGCCACCCCAACTTCACCACACTAAACGCGTTTCTTTAATATGTAGATATACCCAAAATGTATCAGTTAAAAGGAGTTGAAACAACATTTTGGGTCATCTTCTTGCAGGCTAGTAACTATGCAGTTACTAGACACACACACACACACACACACACACATACACATGCAATGGTAGACACACACACATGCAGTGGTAGGCATGCACACACACACACACACACGCATGCAGTGGTAGGCAGCTTCTCAAATGGCCTCTGGGATCCCCGTCTCTTGCTATTGTAAAAAAAAAATTTCACTGGACTTTTTTTTTAAGTGGCAAGAAAGATTTTCTTCAAGACTATTGCAAAAGGGGAGAGAAATTGAACTCCACTCTTCTGACACAAAAATTGAGAGAGATTTTAAGTCCTGGGGAAAACCAGTTAAAAAGCATTGGAAGATGTTGGGAGAGGTTGGTCAACGTGGTGAGGCCACCTGTGTTTGCTGATTGGTAGGAACGGAGTTAGGCTCCTGCCCTCCTACAGAGACTGGGAGATAAGGGCCCTATCTTCCTTGATGATTACATTTCAAAAGGAGGGCTCCCAGGTGCTTGAGAAAGACTTTCCTGGGTGGTAAAACTGGCAAGAGGCTGGAAGAAGTTGCACGCCTCAAAGGGCCGGAGAATGAGTTTCCAATTCCAGTCTTCTTAAGTGAGTGCTCTGAGAAAAGGGAGGTAAGGGGCCTTGAGTCAGGAAGCAATCTCTCTGGAGTTTCGACAAGCTGAAGGGAACGTTTTGGTCTTCTGGATCAGTGTTTGTATCCTTATGTAATCCCTTCCTCGAGTGTTGTCCACATCTAGCAACTTGCTGCTAACAAGTAGCATAGACCCAAGGCGATGAATGTCACTTCAAGATTAGGATGTAAAAGACTGTGACTCCCGTCTTGCGTGCACGGTCTTTCTCTTGATCGCGGCTCTTCTTGCTAGCGTGTGCTGAGGAACCTCACGGCCACATTGTGAGCTGCCCTGTGGAGAAGCCCATGTAGTAAGGAAATAAGGGCATCCTTGGTTCCACAGCCAGTGAGGAGCTAAACACTGCAAACAACCGGCTGAGTGAGGTTGGGAGCATGTCTACCCGCAGTTGAGCCTTCAGGTGGCCACACCCCTTGCAAACACTGTGGTTAGCACCTCACATAGAATCTGTGAGATAATAAATGTTCGTCAGCTTCAGCCCTAAGTTTTGGGGTATTTGTTATGTAGCAGTAGATGATTAACACACACAGAGCACACACACACGCACAATATCGACCTGTCAAATCATAAGTACTACATACATTAAATACTGTGTGTTTATGTATGTATGTTTGTGTGTAAGAAAGACACCTAGGGCCAACATTCTCTAGCGGAAGGTGTAAAATCATTCATGAGAGGTAGAGCACATAGGACTCCCAGACGGATTGAATGTGAAGAAAACGGCTAAACCGAGGAAGGCTTGTGAGCTGCTTGAGCCGTGGGGAGAATGGATAATAGTGATTTTATAGAAATAGGGAAAAAGTAGAGTGAGTATGTATTTTTGGACTTTTAAGTGACTCTGTTAAATAGGGAGTTGAATAACCATTGTAGACATCAGGACAGCATTCCAGCTTTGGATGCAGAAGTTTGAGTATCATTTTACCAGGGATATTTAAGCCATCTGAGGTAAACTCGTAGCAAGAGAATTTAGAAAGAGAAAAGAAGAGGCTTGATAATTGAATTCCGGATTAGCTAACACTTAAAAGGTTGATATAGAAAGAGAACAGTAAAAAACAAAACGGAAGGAATTGCAAAGAGTTGGTTATAATGCGCCTGTTAATTTAGGGGGAAGGTGCTGTAGGTACACAAGGAGAAAATTGAGGAACATTCTCTAAGGTTAAAACAAAAATAAAAACAACAAAAAACCCACAGTGAGTGCAGAGCCTGGCTTAAATGCTGGGATGTGGTCAATAGTGTGAACACTGCCTGCAGAATCCCCATTCAACCACAGAACAACTGCCAGGTTCCACAGTCCTTTGCTCCCGTCATTAAATGAACCAGACCCTCAAGCGAGTGTGCCCTGGACCGGAGTGGGCAGCATCCCCTTGCTTGCATTCCCTGTAGCCTGTCCTCCATCCCTCTCTCTCCTCCACCTCTTTGGTCTCCTGACCTCTCTTTGACAAGTGCTGGGAGCCTCCAGGCTTCTCAGCAAATGCATGTGTGCCCCCCACCTGTCTCTGTGGGGACTGACTCTAAAAGCCCCCTTCCTATGAATCCCCCTTAGCTGAGGCTCCACTGACCAGATCACAGGTAGCTGCAACTGAAGGCACTAGGCACTGCAACGTTCTCTCAGGTTCCTCTGCACACAGCCACTCACGCACCTTCTTGTGTGCACGTATCCAAAGCACACACAGAATTCATGTCCTGGGCTACAGGCTTCAAGCCCTATTGGTGCATTCAAAATGGTGTCTTTTATAGGTTTATGCAAAGACAGAGCCACGCATACAAGTCACTTGAAGTGAGTTTGACTATGATATGTAAGAGTCAGAAGACTGAGGATCATTTTCTAGGTCTAGAAAGTATATATTGTTAGGTTGTAACTGGCGTTAATATGGGGGGAACTTTGAAAACATTTGTATTTATTTCAGACCTTCTCGAATGGATGCCCAAACTTGACTACCTGTTTCAGTTCAACTTCTATGTGATTTACCTGTTTCAGGTGGTTTTTCCTAATGATGTCAGTTTGTTCCTCTTCTCAGCTCTGCTTGAATTCAACACCTATGTAATTGCTGTAAACTCTGGGATATATCATGCAGTGTGTCATTTTACCTGTCTGTGGGTTGACTCAGCCCTTTTAAAATTCAGTGCCTTTAAGAAGCATCTTGACTAAAACCCACAGCTAAACATGCTTGTGGCTGATAAAACGTCAAACGGCAGATCTTATTTATGCACTTTTATTCACTCGCTTAAATAGACAGAAAGCAATAGTGTTCTACGACACCAGAACTAACCAAATTAGTAAACATAAAAGGAAAATGATCTCATTCTTTGTAGCAACAAACTCTATAAATTGCCTAGGAACATACCAAACAAAAGAGGTGTGAACTCTGCATAGAGAAGAATTATGAAATAATGCTAAACAATATAGATAGACCCAATAAGTGAATAACAGAAGTTGTTTGATGGATAGACTTTATAATAATGATATTGACTCTCCAGAAAGAGGTGAATACATACAAAGAGCATTTAATAAAAATCCTAATGAGTTTGTTTTGTTGGGTTGGCATTTGGCAAACATGGTTAAGTTTATGAATAATAGCAATCTTCCCAGAATAATACTGAAAATTCTGAAAAATAAGAACATAATGAGGGGTTCTTTCATAATTTGAAATCAAGATGTTTGCAAAGTGCTGTAATCAAATCATGGATGTTTGGGTCCAGAAACTGACCCATAAGTATCTGCCCTTTCATAGATTTGAATTCAGTAAACAGCGCAGAGACAATTGGCCTTCTATCTAGGAAAAATGTTAAAAATTCGATCTCTATCTCTTAGCATAAATGGAGACAGATTAAAACCTAAAGATGAAAAACAGAGCTTTGAAACTCTTTGAATGAAAATGGTTAGTATCTTTATAATTTTAGGGTAAGAAGCAACATTTTAAAGCCATATTCAAAAACCGAAACTCATAAACAAAAGATTGCTAAATATGTTTTTATGAAAATCTAAAATGTTTTCATGACATATCACCATAAATTTGAAACTTAAAGGCACACAGGAGAACAGATGATGGTATCTGCTATCTACATAGCTATTCATCTAACTATCCATCCATCCATCCATCCATCCATCCATCCATCTATCCATCTATCTATCTGTCTCTACCGTGTATCTGTATCAGACCAAGGGATTATTGTTTAGGATATAGAAATCCAACAATTAAATTGGAAAAAAGATCAGAGGAAAAATAAAGACCTTGCAGGGAAAATTCACCAAAGTATGTAAATCAGCAATAACAACAATCAAGTGGAATAGCAATAACAACTTGAAAAGACGCTCAAGATCAGTAGTATTGGGGAAAGTGTAAATTGAAATAAGAATAAGAGACATTTTCAAATCCATCAGAGTGGCAGAATCTCTGAATCTGACAACACTGTATTAGCAAGGCCGGTACGTGTGAGCAGTTTGCAAATATCTAGGGAAGTGGCGCCAGTACCTGCTCCGCGTCCCAGCAATTCCACTCCTAGGATGCACCCTAGAGAAGGTGACGGGTGCGGAAAGACACAGCCGATGGAGGGGGGTATCTGAGAAGGTGATGGCATTACAAAGCAGACAAGAGCCATCATCTTTGCCCTCGTGGTATCTGGCTTATGCAACCGCTACAGGGGTTACCATCTTCTGCAGTTATTTGCTGAAACGTGTAACAAGAGGGTCGGCTTGGAGGTTGGGTCAAGGCTCACAGAGGACAGATGTCAGACCCAAAAGTGAGGTGAGAAATCAAACAGCACAAGAGATCCATTCAAAGATTTTGACCTTCTTCTTCAACATCAAGGATATGTAGAAAAGGGTTAGGAGTTAGACATTTTTAAAAAGCTCAAAGTCTTTGTCTTATAGTATTTAAAAGGGAACCTGCGAGGTAACAGGGCCTCGTGACTCGCAGCATGATTTTTTCCATGCTCTGAGGCTTTCTCTACTGCACTCCAGCCTTTCACTTTCCACCCCTAGGCTGCTGTACAAACTCATGCCATGAAAACGTGTTGCAGTGGTCGGCGGTTGGCCAAATAATAACCTTGCGGTATTTGTCTACACGGAGAGAAGGCATTTATGCAGAAAGGACGTTTAAAAGTTAATTGCATAGCGGTCTGTTTTGCTCAACCACTGAATCTTCTGTAAGGTACAGGCTACTGGCCTGGAGGTTTAGGGTACTTACGGAATGATGTTCTCGATTGTCCCCTCTCCAAAGTTGTTTTCTAGCTACGACCACACCCGTACACGTCACTGATACAAGTGTGTAAGTCAAAAGTCAGCCTTCTGATGATGAAGCACGGCTGATCTCGGCTGAGAGGATGGTGTGAACTCCTCACACCTGCATCATGGTGATTGTGCATGTGGACACGCACATCCCGCCTTTCCTGGCACGGTGCAGGTTTATGCCTGCAGTCCTGGCGTAACTAATAGTAACTTTCGCTTTTACTCGTAAAAGGCTCCAGGTCTGGATGATAAAATTATACAGTCATCTTTTAGAAATTAACAGTGGTAACACTAGCTGACATTTATTGGCTTCTTTCTCTTTGCCAAGTCCATTGCTGAGCAATTAACTCATTTAATCTTTCTTAGTCCTATTAAATGGAACTCTACAGAAGGAGAAAATGAGACTTAAGCATGTAAAGTAACTTGTTGAAAGCCCCAGATCCAACGTACATATGCATAAGGAAAACAAATTTGTGACATCTGTCCGAGAATCAGTGCTTCACACATTTTCCAAGTAACTGTCGTCTCTGTTTTGATAGTAATCTTTAGAAAAGTTGGTATTGTTTTAGGATTCCTTTTACTATTCTCATAAATGCAGTTTTGGAGGGTCTGAATGAGAAAAAATTTAAATATGCTTGAAATCCACCACAGTCTTGGATTCCTGATGAGACAAAATAGAGCCCACAGCTGGAGCTAAGATCTTTGGTCTTGAATGACAGACATCTTGGAAGCCTCTGTCTGATGTGGTTCCACAGCACTGGGTTCAGGGATGTGTGTGGACCAAGGTGTGCTTGCCTGGGGAATCTGAGGGTAATAAATGAGGGCTCTGTGCAAGCCAGAGGGGTGTGCTCTCCCATACTGTGCCCTGCGGTCATGTCGTGTGCTATCCAACCCCGTGATTAATGATGTAGTGTTAGCTGGGGCGGGATGCTATGTCATACATATCCAGACGGGCCAGTATACGGGACTCCTTCAGTCTCGTACATATGAAGGGAGCCCAGAGGTCCTTCTTCACTCGGTACTATCATCCACAGACGT
>NW_020174373.1:4991049-5034594 GCF_003031525.2 Neophocaena asiaeorientalis asiaeorientalis | reverse complement strand
CCGTCCTCTCTCCCCAGGTGGACTTGGAGGTCCTGAAGCACGTTACTTGCACTCATTGCTCCATGGTGTAAGCTGGCTGCGCCGACATCTTTATTCTGCTAAAGAAGTGACCCTGGTTTTCTGTAGTCAGACCGGCTTCTGTTCAGACTTCCCTTCAGCCGAAGTTGTCTTTGGTCAGTACAGTGCTTGAGCAGTGAGATTACGCCCAGTAGCAGACGCTGTCCGTGTGTGACTCAGGTCCCTGGGACCTTAACCATTTCACTGCACCGGTAACTTCCAGGGCCGCAGAAGGCTGATCTGCCTTTGTGTGCCAAAGTGCCGGGGAGTTAACGCTCCCTGGGAAGCATCTTCCACAGATGACAGTGCCCCAGCCTCCTCGCTCCTGGGGTGAGATAATTCCAGAACGGGCATTTTGCCCCATTCTCCACGGTTTGCTGATGGGAGTAAGCTCCAGTTGCCACCCGTGATAGCTTGCTTGTCAGCGCCCCTTTCACGGGCTGCCTGCCCTTCCCTAGCTCACCTCTCCTCTTCCCAGCCGGAGCACCAGTCCCTCCAAGCAGACCACTTGCGCTGGAGCCTTTGCCTCAGGACCTGTTTCTGTGAGAACCCTGCTTAAACAGGTCCGGCTCTGAAATCCTCTCCAAGCGCTCTGTTTCTCCATTAGCCCTCATCTCAATTGTGACTGTGGGTTATTCATGTATTGTACACCTGTCTCCCTGCCTACGTGACAGGTGTGCATGTGTGTGTCTGGTCCACGTGATGCTTGGCAGATGTAAACGCACAGTAGGTACTTACTTGAGAAACGAATGAGTTTAGTGAAATCTGTATCTGTGGCTTAAACACCAAACAGGTCCTGAGAAATCTAGTCAGAAACAGAAGACGGTAAACCAAGGTAGATTGCATTCTTGGCAGGGGGCGGGGACAGGACAAAATAAGGTCTTTAGAATGGAGGCTTGAGGATGAAAGAGCACATAAAAACCACTTCCAGACACCCCGCGTCTGAGTAGCATTATTCCATCCTTTTTTGCCTATGTTTTAAAAAATATTTATTTACTTGGCTGTGCCGGGTCATAGTTGTGGCACACTGGATCTTTTAGTTGTGGCATGTGGGCTGTTAGGTGTGGCACGCGGGATCTAGTTCCCTGACCAGGGATTGCGTTGGGAGCACAGAGTTGGAAGTCCCCTTTTTTGCCTATTTTCATCTGAAGATTTTCCATTGAATCTAAGGGTAATGCACTGAAACTCAAAGTAAGTCCATAGTTAGAAATAGTACTGCAAGGGCTCACTCAGGTGGCCAGGTTAAAAATCCTGGTGTCATTGATTTTAAGAGCCTTAGAAATCTTCCAGAAAGTTTTAGGAAAAGTCCAGACTGGTACGCTGGTACCCTGTCTTATTAAATGTACTTGGACTCTGCAAACAAAAGGACAGACCTAGTTCTGAAAAATTACTTTAATAGACATTTTATTTAATCTTTGAGATATTTTAGCTAGCTTCCCTGAACCATGGCTGTTTTCTTAGCTTTTATTATTGCTGCTATCATTGTTATTATTACTAAAAGTCCAATTTATTTTCTGTGCGCTTTCCTGTCAAATGGAGGAACCATAATTTACTTAGCAATACCTTTATTTTCTATGTTTACACTGTTTCTGATTTTCTGCTATTATAAATAATATTCTGAGAAGAATCTCTGTATACAACATTTTTCTATATTTTTGGCTTATCTCCTTAAATAAAAATCCTCAAAAAGATTTACTCCCTCTTAGTACTTCTTTAATTCCAGTTCTGCTTTTCCAAAGCCATGATCTTCTAGAGGAGTCCCATGACGCTTGGATAACACTTAACGTATTTCTTCACCAAACAAGTGTCTGTTCCGTTTGTCCTGCTTTGTCAGCTGATCAAGCCCTTGGTCGTCTTCACCTGGAATGTATCCACGGTTCCAAATCCATGCCCTCGTTCCATTTTGCCTTTGATAAATCGACCCAGATTCCACCTCTTGTCTGCCTTTTGTACTGACTGCACCTCATGTACAGGGTTTTACATGGAGGCTCCAGCCTCACCTGCTCTGGCTTTCTGCTTCACTACTGCTGTTTCATCTGCATAATTGACAGCTCCCAGCTCTACACGTTGACCCCAGGCTCAGATCCAGCACTAGTATCACTTCCTTCCCTGGAGGACCCAAATCTGTGGTTATACACGTGTCCTCAAACGAAGGAAGGCTTATTTGCAGACCATTAAAGACAATGGTGCGTGAATTTCAATTTTTTTTAATAGAAGGCCTAGCTTTTAAAATACAAATTGTGTCCCATTTAATTTTGTTGGAATTAATTGGGGAAACATAGGACAATAAAGTAGGATATGTGATATTTAAGGGTCCACACTGAATTTTATGTTGTATACTAGAAATTTGAATTATCTGTATTTTCTAGAATTTAAAATTGATGCCAGTTTTAATATTTTTATAACTCTGTTTACTCTGACAATAGAAGGTGTAAAATAAACACGTGGCCATGGATTATCTTTTATAAAGAAATGTTAGTCTTAATTGTTTAAAATATATATACTCAGGAAATTAGTAATTTGCTTTGGAAGTGAATGCAGAGTGTGACATCATTATGAAGTCATTTAATAAGCCAAGATAATTATAAATCTCTTTTCCCAGGTACTATGTAAACAAAGGTATTGAATTATGATAGCTGGTTGTCATGGCTACCAGATTTTTAATATGCTCTTAAATAACTTAGTTTAAGTATTTTGGGCAAGTTTATACAAGAGGCACTTTTCACACCTAGTCGACATCATGACTAATTAGAGCTGGTAGAACTAAGGCCACCAACTCATCTGAAGCATAGGTTGTGCTTTAAAGTAAATATTTATTTCGTAGCTATGGAGACAAGACTATGTTGCTAATGAACACGTAGGTGCCGGGTAGACCGCGGTGCTCATCTTGTCCGTCCTCACTGCTTACTTTATGTGGGTCAGAGGAACAGTACGACAGTGCCTAAAACGTCCCCGGAGGTGCGTCTGTTCAGTGACAGCATTGAACTCATGAAAACATCTGGATGTTCAACTTCAATATGTTTGTCACTGTAAGTTGAAAGAACCCAGGAGTATCAGCCCAGATATTCTGTATCTTTACTTATGTCTCCACCTATGACTGTGTGTGTCTACACATATAACGACTTCTATATCCACATCTATTTCTAAAACTATCTTTTCCTTTATCTGTCTATGGCTATGATGATAACTTTTCACCTATATCTAATCTACATCTGTCCTATGCCTCAGTCTAAAGTGACATCTACACCTGTAACTACATCTGTATGTACGTCTACGTACCTCTCTCCGTATGTATACTCTCAGCCACCCCTACACTGTGTACATCCGCATACGTGTGTACAGCTCCATCTCCATGTTCGTCTGCATCTATACCTACCCCAGTACCCACATCTAAGTTTACATCTTCACATCCTCATCCGTGTCCTGGATGAACTTGCCCTGAAGCTGTGAGGCTGGTCTCCGGGAATCATAATGCCATAAACCAGTGCATTTGTCATGTTTCATGCATCCAGGCTCCCCAGATCCATCTACCTCGCCTTTCTCCCTCCCCACTTCCTGGCCTGCTGCCAATTCCAGGGCCTTGTTTTCCGCCACCACCGGGAATTCAGGATCTCTTTCCATTCTTCCGCAGAGAGGGCAGGAAATCCTTCCTTTCCCCAGTCAGTGTCACAATATGGATGGTCCCAGCTTATGGTGATGTGAAAGCAATACACATTCAGTAGACTTCGTACTTTGAATTTTGAAGCTTTCCTGGGCCAGCGATACGGGGTCTGATACTCTCTCAAGATGCTGGCAGTGGTAGTGAGCCGCAGCTCTCCGTCAGCCATGCGATCACAAGGGTAAACAACCTGTACGCTCACTACCGTTCTGTACCCAGACAGCCATTCTGTTTTTCCCCTTCAGTACTGTTGTCAGTAAATTGTGTGAGGTATTCAACCCTTCATTATAACGCAGACTCTGTGTTAGACGATTCTGCCCCGCTGTAGGCGGATGTAAGTATTCTGAGCCCATGTAAATGGGCTGGGCTAAGCTATGGAGGGACATACCCCACTGTAAGTTGAGGAAGATGTTACCTCTCTGGGACCACATCTCTGCTCACAGGGGCGGAAGTTGCCTATGTTAACATGCAGAGTTGCTTCACTCCTTGCTACTCTGAACTTTGCCTTTTGAGAATGGGATGGAGCTCGCTCTTTACATATCAAGACGACCCGATGAGATATTGATATTCCCAAATGAAAGCTCGATCTTCCTCCAGTAATGAGACCTGCCTCTGCTTCTAGAATAAAGGAAGACTTCTAAGAGCTGTATATCCATTTCCACTTCTCAAGCGTACAGGAATATTGGGGTCTGCCTGCAGAAATAAATGTATCATACTTTTTCATTGCCCCTAGGAAAACTTATAATCGCAGTGCTGTTGAATTTCAGTGCACTGTCAGGATGCATCCTGGCTGAACCCAGGCAGGCCTTTCAGAAAGGAACTCTGGAGCCAGGGTCAGTTGGAAAAGGTAAAGTGCCAACTGCAGCCCAGCTTCCTCCGGCTGCACCCGTCCAGTTGCTGAGCTGACTGACTGGCCCTGGCCCGGACCCGCTGCCCGTCCTCCATTCTGGCCCTTCTAGCTCCTCTACCCACTCTGAACCCTCTCTTTCCGACCTCCACGGAACCATCTGACACAAATCTTTTGTTTTCTTTCTTGCCTCTGCTTTATGCTGGTCTCTCATCCCCGTGCGTGTGACCCCAGCTTGGGCTCTGATCCCACTTCTAACTGCTGCTCGAAACATCTTCATCCTCTTTTCTTCCCTGCATGAAATCCTCCAAAGAATCCTCTTTTCTGCAAGGAGGCTCAGACTCCCAGCAGGACCGGTCCTTCTTCACTGTCCTCTTACCCCCGGCACATCATCCGTTACAGGGAACCGGTGCACAAAATTGCAGAGAACTCACCCGGCGCGCACGTCAGCTCGCCCAGACCCATCTCACTTCCCGGGCTCACTCAACTCCTTTACACAGCTGACAACCCGCTGATGGGGTCTGCTGACCATCTCCTGGCCGGACCTTGTCCCCGGCCTTTGTCTGCTTCCGTATGTGTCCGTCCTTGGAGCTGGAATTGTGTCTTTCCTCGGCATCTGCTAAGGTCCAGCTGCAGTGCCCAGATGCCGTGATGCTGTGTCTCCCTCCCCCGTACTCGGTGCTTTTCACTCTTCTCCCTGGCTCGTTGTACTTCTTATATGGCGCTTCCTCTCACTCTGCCTTGTGCTTTGGGACGTTCGGCTTGCATCTTGTCTCTCCCAGTAGGCAAGCAGCACTAACTTCTCTTGAGAGCTACTTGGAAAAGCAAATTCTCAGTCCCACCCCAACCCTGCTGAGTCCGAAATGCTGAGGGTGGGGCCTGGTAACCTGCATTTTAACACTGGTAACCTGCATTTTAACACACCCTGCCGGTGATTCTGTTGCAGAGCACAGGCTCCAGACGCACAGGCCCAGCGGCCATGGCTCACGGGCCCAGCCACTCCATGGCATGTGGGATCTTCCCGGACCGGGGCATGAACCTGTGTCCCCTGCATTGGCAGGCGGACTCTCAACCACTGCGCCACCAGGGAAGCCCCAGCAATATTATTAAGTGACTCCTTTTTTCCTTTTCGTTCTGTTTCTCGTTTTTGGGCACAGCCTTTCCCGTGGCTCTCTGATGTCCTCCCTCTTCCTGGCAGTGATGACAGTGTGGGGGAAGGTTCAGCCTCTTATAGAAGAAATGAAAGGAGAAGCATCAAGGCAAGATTTGGTTTCTGATATCAAACAAACATTGGATTTTCCAACCAGAAAGTAGCCTGTGAGCCAGACTATAGTGCCAAGTAAGAACTACTCAATTCCTTATTTATACCTTAGTATTTCCAAAGCTGTGCTGGATGGGCCCTGACAATTGAGTTTTATGCAAGGGAGAAAGATCCAGGAATGAGAAAAAAAAAAGGAGGAGGGTCATGGGTCTTATAGAAAGGAGCAAAACGAGTGAGATTGAGAAAATGAGTTGTATTAGTTTCCTGTCACTGCTATAACAAATCACCACATTTGGTGGCTTAAAATGACACAGATTTATTACCTACAATCCTGGAGATCAGAAGTGGGTCTTACAGGGCTAAAATCAATGCTGTGTCCCTTTGGGAGGGTCTAGGGGAGGATCCATTTCCTTGCCTGTTCTAACTAATACAGCTGCCCACATTCCTTGGCCCTGGGCTCTATTCTTCTGTCTTTAAAGTCAACAGGGTGGCATCTTCAAATGTTTCTTCTTCTGATCTCTGCTTTCATCCTCACTTCTCCCTCTCTCACCCTGTCTTTCCTTCCTCCCTCTCATAACGATCCTTGTGGTTACATTGGGCCCAGCAGACAATCCAGGATAATCTTCCTGTCTCAAGATCCTTAACTCCATCACATCTGCAAAGCTCCTTTTGCCACGTGCACTAACACTGTCACGGGGTTCAGGGATTAGGATGCAGACACCTTTGGGAGGAGGCATTGTGCAGTAGTACCCCCGCTGTACTCCGCTATGAGAGGTGTGGTGGAGATGTGGCCCGAGAGCACGCACAGTTGTGCAGTGGCAGTGGCACCCCTGGTCACGTGCACTCCCTGAGTTAGAGGTACGAGTGGTGTGTCCTTGGATACGATGCTGACGTTACACATGGAGGACAATACCTATACTGTGGGCTTTCCACTCCCTCATTCCTGGCACAGGGGAGAACCGACTGTGGCACAATGCTGTCTGCATGTTGTTAATGCACTCCACTCATTAGCTTTTTAGTTTTTCTAATTGAGAAGCCAGAAAGCACACACAAAGCTTAGTGTCATTCAAAACTGTGATGAGATAGAGAATCCCGAAGATGCTACCAGGAAACTACTAGAGCTAATCAATGAATTTGGTAAAGTAGCAGGATATAAAATTAATGCACAGAAATCTCTTGCATTCTTATTCTTACTAATGATGAAAAATCTGAAGGGGAAATTAAGGAAACACTCCCATTTACCAGTGCAACAAAAAGAATAAAATACCTAGGAATAAACCTACTTAAGGAGACAAAAGACCTGCATGCAGAAAACTACAAGACACTGATGGAAGAAATTAGAGATGATATAGACAGATGGAGAGATATACCATGTTCTTGGATTGGAAGAATCAACATTGTGAAAATGACTATACTACCCAAAGCAATCTACAGATTCAATGGAATCCCTAGCAAAGGTGTGAAGTAAGTCAGAAAGACAAAAACAAATACCGTATGCTAACACGTATATATGGAATCAAAAAAATAAAAAGGTTCTGAAGAACCTAGGGTCAGGACAGGAATAAAGACGCAGACAATAGAGAATGGACTTGAGGACGCGGGGAGGCGGGAGTTGGGAGGGAGGGAGACACAAGAGGGAGGCGATATGGGGATATATGTATACGTATAGCTGATTCACTTTGTTACAGCAGAAACTAACAGACCACTGTAAAGCAATTATACTCCAATAAAGATGTTAAGAAATACAAAAACAAAAACTGTGATGAGAGGGGCTTCCCTGGTGGTGCAGTGGTTAAGAATCCACCTGCCAAAGCAGGGGACACTGGTTCGAGCCCTGGTCCAGGTAGATCACGCATGCCGTGGAGCAACAAAGCCCGTGCACCACAACTACTGAGCCTGTGCTCTAGAGCATGCGAGCCACAACTCCTGAGCCTGTGAGCCAAACTACTGAAGCCTGCAATCCTAGAGCCTGTGGTCTGCCAACAAGAGAAGCTACCGCAATGAGAAGCCCACGCACCGCATTGAAGAGTAGTTCCCGCTCAGCGCAGCTAGAGAAAGCCTGCACGCAGCAACGAAGACCCAATGTAGCCAAAAATTAAAAATTAAAAAAAAAATAATAAAATAAATGTATTTTTAAAAAAAACTGTGGTGCACATCCAAAGTCAGGTTTGTTATTTGCCGATCTCTCTCAGTCAAAGCACCATCAATCTCAGTCGAAACATTTCTTTCTAAGTGACAGGAGAGATCAGATTTATGAAGTAACGGATTTGTTGTTCTTGTCGTTATGGAGGTGTGACTCCTGGTGAGGGGCCTGCTTATCCCGCACATACCTGCCTGGTGTTGTGCGATATCTCAGCCGACTCTGCAGCTCTGGAGGAACCCAGCAGTGGGTGGGAGTAGAAGAGTTCATCTCTGTTGCTTGTCACACCGGTGGGCAGTTGACTTTAAATCATCTGCTGTAAGAATGTGAAAACTGTAAAGCGGGAGCCTGGAAATAACTCTGGAGGAAGTTGCTACTGAGAACCTTGGGAACGTCTTTCAGAAAACACTAACCTCAAAGTTATCTTTTCCAGACTAGAGTCATTGGATTATATAAGCTCCTGTACACCACGGTGCCAACAGAGCGCTTTCAGAAGAGATTATGTAACTGGGTTCGCAAGGCAAAGTAGAATCTTTGAAAATGTATTATTCAGAAGTCTAAGACTTTCTAAAATTCCTCAATCTGCTTGAATTAGCATGGCGGTGTTTGGGGGAGACACCAAATGCTGGTTGATACTGTATGAAATTTGTGTATTTGGTGTAGAACTGGAAGCATTTGTAGGAAGAATGAGCAGATAGGTCTCTCAAGGGATATTGCAGTGACAGAAGTCATTTAGAGCAGCTTGGAGTGGCTAGCAAGAGTTTATGGTGGGTCCACTTTGTCTGCCCGTCACATACAGCTTCATCCTTCTCCATTCTGTCTGTAATCTAAGAGGAAGACCCAATGGACTACAGCTATGGGCATCTGCCAACTGGCCTCCTGCTGCTTCTGGGAGGAGGTTGATGGGAAGCAGGAGGCCAGCCTGGGGACGCAGCTACGGCGGGGTTCTGGTAACCGTGTCTATCCATTGTCACTGAAAGTCTGGAAGTAGTAGCTGCTCGTCAGTGGTCCTACCCCCTGTGCTTCAACATTCCTCTGCAACATCTTTGAAAATAATCAGTTTGTTAAACTCTCCTCAGTTTCATTTCTTTCTGCTGACATTTGTATACATTATTATTATATCCTTAGGTCATATGCTGTAAAAAATCTGTAGGAAGCACTGTGTATTCTATTCATTTCAACTAATTTTTTTAAACAAACTCCTCAGATGAAAGAGCTTTCAGATGAGAAATGAAAGCAGTGTTAACCTAAACTGGTGAGTTTAGGTTAAAGAGTTTAGGTTAAAGTTTAGGAACTAAAGAGTTCCTCCAGACCCTTACAATCAATGCTCAGCTAAGTGGCTCCCACGGATAAGGGTCCGTGAGCAGGACCCAGCTCCTGATGGAGAAAGCCCTGGCAGGTACGCTAGACACGGTGAAGAAAGGTGGTGAAATGCCCTGTTTCCTGCGTCAGAGAGGGTTAGTTTCAAAGCGGGCCTCCCTCACCTTGCGTGTGCAGAGTTGAGCAGGCTTGCACCCAGAATTCCTTGTCTATAAAGTGGAGATAAGGATACATCCCTCGCAGGTATTTGGGAGGAGGAAGGAATGAGATTAGAGGTACGTGTCATCATCTTCACCATCATCTCCTAACACGATATTAGAACAATTTGACCTGCACTCCCCTGCAGAAAGATGATCTAATCTTATTTTCGATCTGCATCAAAACCATCGCTTTGTGTCAGTGTCACTGATACAGACTGCAATGCACACTGTAGAATTGTCACCTTAGAAGCATGCATCTCATTAGTTCTTTACATTTTTTTTTAAAGAAAAAGTTAACCCTCTTATCTCGAACATCCTTTCTGCCAGGATGGCGCCATATTTACCTTAGCCTGGAAATTTCTTACACTGTGCTCTTTAGAGATTGTTCAAATCATTCCATTTCTGGAGTCACTCTTGTTAAAATTTTGGGCCTGGCCAAATAGTTCTGCTTCTGGAAGGCGTCCTGGAAATTTTCTTTTTTTCCTTCTGAGTGCCAGCTAGCAACTCAAACCTGTCATTCTGGTGGAATTTTAAAAACCTTGTAGGCTGAGTAACATTGCTTGTCTTGTGCTTGGTTCCTAAGTATAAGAACTCAGGGTTCTGTGTGTGTGCAGAGGGATTCTCATATGGGGCAGTGGGTTTGTGGTGACGAGAAAAAACAAATCTTCACGGGTCCATCATTAGTAGATCGGCCAACTCGTCTTGGTTTTTAAAACTCCCTCGGTCCCGGGCAAACCAGGACAGTTGGTCACCCCACCTATTGAAAACATTCAACACATTTTCAGCTTTACGTCTATGATACCACAGAAACAGGAAGCCATCAAAGCAAAGGATGTAGAGTTGGGTCCTTCCGCTTTTCCAGCTCCACTGTCTTCAGGGGGAACAGTTTTCTAAGCATCAAGGGAGTGGTGTATTTTGCAATGTTATAAAATAGAGCATATGTGCAGTCATTAAATTTCATGAGTAGGCTATTTGCATTTCCCAAATTCTCACTTTGTATCAGGTTGACAAGTATGCAAATGGGGACAAGACAGGAAGAATCGTAAGTTGTTGATAAGTCGTCTTAACGTCTCCCTAATGGTGAGTCATGTACAGCGTGCGTGCTGTCTCCTTGCCGAATGTCATCCGGTTGACGAGAATGCTGCCCTGTTAGGCATCCTTCAGGATCCTTTATAGTTTCCATTTCTCTTTTAATTAATTTATTTTTATTTTTGGCCGTGTTGGGTCTTCGTTTCTGTGCGAGGGCTTTCTCTAGTTGCGACGAGCGGGGGCCACTCTTCATGGCGTTGCGCGGGCCTCTCACTGTTGTGGCCTCTCCCGTTGCGGAGCACGGGCTCCAGACGCACGGGCTCAGTAGTTGTGGCTCACGGGCCCAGTCGCTCCGTGGCATGTGGGATCCCCCCAGACCAGGGCTCGAACCCGTGTCCCCTGCATTGGCAGGCAGACTCTCAACCACTGCGCCACCAGGGAAGCCCTATAGTTTCCATTTCTCTATGTAGAGTTTCCTTAGGCTATTTAATAATGAGCTACACAGTGACATCTAGTGTAGGAAGGAGAGAGAAATTACAGAGAACACGCATAAGCTGCTCACCATTTAATGCAAAGTCCAAAAGACTATGACGAATGCTACTGAGAACAGGGCTCCCTTTCCTGAACTACAGTTCCCTGCCTTTTCTAAACTAACACCAGTGAACAGCCTCATGGATATATGCTCACCTTGGATGTCTGAGTCACAGCAAGGGAAAAAATTAACCTGTCTCTTTGGGTGCTGTCAAAACTAAACCTGTTACAGTGGTCCCGCAGTATTCCAGGGGCAGGATTGGTTCCAAGACCCCTGGTGAAACCAAAATCCCAGGGTGCAAGTCCATAATATAAAATGGCTTAGTATTTGCATACAACCTGCACAGTCTTCTCATATACTTTAAATCATCTCTAGATTACTTCTAATACCCAATACAAAGTAAACACTGTGTAAATACAATGTAAATACCATGTAAATAGTTACCAGCACGTGGCAAACTCAAGTTTTGATTTTTGGAAATTTCTGGAATTTTTTAAAAAGTAGTTTTGATCTGTAGCTGGTTGAATCCGAGGATGCAGAACCTGCGGATACAGAGAGCTGAGTGTATATAGCTCAGATATTTTCTATCGTGTGGTTCTGTTTTAAGGAACAACTACCTAGGGAGGTTGTCATATCAACCCACACATACGGTGTGTCTCCGATCCCCACACAAAGCAGTGATTCACCGCTGAGATTTGTTTGGAGAGCAGCAGCTTCGTCTTCAGATGGTGCTGTTTGGTGGGGTTGACCCAAGTGAGGAGCGAAGCATGAAAAGAATGGCGTGCCCGTGCCCTGTGATGCAGAGGGGAGCAGGGAGCAGAAAGTGGAAGAGAGTCCTCATCGTGACAAACGGCCAGCCTCATCGCTGTGATCTAGGGCAAGCAGCGCCCAGGATCATCTAGTACCAGTCAGCAGAAAGGGTGTTTTGATCGACATAACAAAGAGAAACCATTTCATAAGTACCTACCTGCATGCAGCATTGCAAATGCAACATCGTTTTCCAGAGTTTTTATGAGTTAATGGGCAACAATATATTTTTTACAGCTCTCCTGCCTGACCTCTGTACTCAGCCCACTAGCCTCTCCGCCACAGCTCAGTCACACCAGGTGTGTTCCCACCTCAGGGCCTTTGCACTTGCTGTTGTTCCCTTGGAGATTTGGAGCTGATTTGGAGCTCTGGTCCCTCTGATTTCACGTGCCTGGAATCAGGTCAGTATTCTGGCCTCAGCTCAGATTATCCTCCAGAAAAGCCCCTGTAATCAGCCTGTTGTCATTTCCGTACCACATTATACTAGCAGTCCTACTGAGTACAAAACAAAAGGAAAACAAATAAAACCGAAACTTTGGAAAGAAAGAAAAACTGCCAGTGTTTGCAGATGATATGATGAACTACACAGAGAACACTAAAGAATCTAAGAAAGTATCAGGATGAATAAGACACTTAGCAGGTTGCCAAAAATAAGATCAAGATACAGAAATCCCATTTCTCTGCATCAGCAGCAAAGGTGGTCATTTAACACACAGACACACGACACAAGAATCATCGGAGGACGGTAGGCAAGGATTTTCATGTACTTCAGTAATGCAGGTAGAGAGACACACAGGGTATTTTTATTACAATTTTGGCTTGGGGTCTTTTAGGCATCACTTGTACTGTGCCTTCAAATCTGGAAGCATGTAAGCGAGGACTTAGGGTCTGAGAATTTGGGGAAACTATTTTCTGCTTTTCTGCTGTCCGTCTGGAGCCAGGTCAGACAAACGTAGTTCTCAGCCTCCTCAGAGCATTTTTCCTCGTCATTTTCTCCCCGAGGTTCCTGCCCTTCGGGGCTCAGGGTTATGCAGGAGTCTCAGGATCGGTTTCCCCGCCACCTTGGCCTCATCTCCTGGGTGCTGAGGACGTGGGCGCCAGGCCAGCAGGAAGCCGCAGTGCCCCACAGTGCTGTAGGGGACAGTGCCCCCGCAGCACCCAGGTCACGCGCTCCTGTCGTGTCTGGCCTCACTTTCGTGTTAGTGCGTCAGTTATTCCAAAGATATGGTACACATGCTTATCCAGAAAGTACAGTCGTTCTACGCCAAAAATGCTTTCTGGAAGGGAAAGTCCCTCTTTTATTGTAAGTGGTACAGATTCACTTTATTTCACTAATACACGCTTAATGAATATTTGATGAACGAACACACGGAGAGAGCATAACTTCAATCTGAGTTAAGCTAGTCGCTGATCAATGATGACGTGTAGATACTTACACGACATTCGCCGTGTTATCCTTGTAACACTGTATCCTTAAAAACCTGTGTCACTCACGTTTTCATGAGAAATCTCACCTCGGTTGGCCAGTGTAGTGAGCAGATGCTTAAGACAGCACTGCTGATCCCTGCTCCTGGTGTTCACATTCTTGTGGAATTCCCTCCCCGTGAGTGTGGGTGGGACCTGGAACTTGCGTCTAACCAATAGAAGATGGCAAGGTTGAGGGGAAGTTAGTTTCATGATTGCATTACGTGACACTGGGACCTCTCTCTCAAAACCGAATTCTGCCCGTGACAGCTTAGAAGCAGATCCCTCCCCACGCCAGCCTTAGTTGAGTCCCCAGCCCGAGTTTCCTCCCTGCTTGCCGACTCAGGAGAAAACAGTGAGGTAATAACTGCTGTTGTAAGCTGCCAGCTACGTGGCCCTCTTGTTATGCAGCAGTAGGGAACTAATACAGTGAGTGGATTGGTTACAGAGGCTGTTCAAACACAACCCCTTTTCTGTAGGCGAGGACATTTTTCCAATAAGATACTTGGGTAATTGATATTAAACTACAGTATTTTGGGGGTGACACGTAATGCTGTTCTAAATGAAGTAGAATTCCTGACCATGGAAACAGCCTGGAAAACTCCCACCACAGCCGTCTTTATTAGCCATCCACAGAATCACAGGTCCTGAAGAGCTCCCCAGAGTTCAAACTGTCTGATCTTAGATTAATACCTAAACCATTCTTCTTTGTCACTCCCTTCATGGCTTATCAGTACTGTCTGATGATGAGTTTCAGTCCTTGCAAGGCTAGAGAGGAATTAATGGAGGCCGTTAGGAAAGGTTAAGGGGAAAGGCAGGTTAATCTGGTTAAAACTGAAGCTGAACATGAAACAGAAAATCACTCCATCTCTCTTTCCTTCTCTCCTCCCCTCCCCTCCCTCTCCTCCCCCTCCTCTCCTCTCCTCTCCTCTCCTCTTCTCTCCCTCTCCCTCAAGATCTCTCCACCCCTCCCCTCCCCTCCTCTCCTCTCTCTCTTACTTAAACATTTATTGAGGTCCCTTTTTGTGACAGGTATTAAGCATTAAGTTAGAGTATGACCTATGTCTAATATGTCTTATTTAATGAAAGACACAGAGGTCTTAATTATTAACATATGTCTTCAAAGACTCACTTCCAAATCAGGGGTGGGAACAGATACATAGTCAAATAATGGTTACAATCAGATGCCAATAAACTCATGTGCAAATGCTAGAGAGCCAGGATTTGGCTGAATGTGTTTGGGTGTTTTTCTTCCTTTCATACCAGGACTTACAGGAGAAGAGAGTAGAAAAGAAAGATTCACACGTACTTCAGTTGGGAAAATGCAGTGTATGGTGTCCTGGGTTGAATGGTGTCTCCCCAAAAGATTTGTTGGAGTCCTAATCCTCCGGATCTATGCATGTGACCTCATTTAGAAACACACTCTTTGCGGATAAAGTCGTGTTAGGATGAGGTCATCAGGGTGGACCCTAATGCAATGACTAGCATTAACTGAAGACGGAAATCTGGACAAGGAGACACACAGGGAGGATCCATGTAACAACAAGGCAGAGACCGGAGTGATGCAGCTGCAAGACAGGGAAGGCCAAGGACTGCCAGCTACCTCCAGAAACTAGGAAGAGGCAAGGGACGAGTCCTCCTTAGAAACTTCAGAGGGACAAGGCCCTGCTGACAGGTACATTTTCCACTTCTAGCCTCCAGAAGTGTCCTGCAATCGGTTTCTCTTGTTCTAAGCTGCCCAGTTTGTGGTATTTTGTTATGGCAACCCTAGGAAACCAATACATATTGTGAAAGCACATGGATCTGGCCCAGGATGAGGGAGTGATGGGAAATATGCTGTATGAATCAGCAAAAACTCGCAGCCCGTGGAATGCAGGTGTCTGCCCCTTTTTAATCCACGGCAATAGAGATTCTGAAGCCCGCGGGTGCATTGCTGGTGTTCAGCTGGTAGTGTTTGGTAAGCACAGTTGGAAGCAAGTATTCACGCAGCCCTTATCTTGAACTTGGTAATTGTTGTAAGCCAGACACAGTGTAGCTTCTTGGAGAGAGGCACAGGCAAAGATATATGCAGTCAGCAAATGGAACAGACTCCCAAAGGGTAAATATGAATTATTGGGATTCATCGCGCATCCTAATGTGTGTTTGAAACGTACACACACACACACACACACACACACACACACACCCCCTAAAGCAAAAAGAAGCTCTTGTTTTATCATTGTTCTGGAAAGATTGCTTTGCTCCAGAAGTACACTCAGCGCCCCCCGCAGTGGGCGCTAGTTGACCCTGCGCCGGCCAGCTCACCGCGTCCTCTGCAGCCCTCATACTGCTCCTGTCGGGAGCCCCGCGGCTTTTCTCCCAGCGAGTGGAGGCTCCGTTGCACACCACAGGGCATCCCTGCCGTGCCCCCAGCTCCCTCGTTACCTGCTCGCCTCCCTTCCCCAAGCCCTCTCCATTTTACCCTGTGAATACTTCTCAGGTCCACTCACTTCTTTTTCCTTCTCGGCTCTGATCACTCCCCTGGAAGGCTGGCAGAAGCATCAAAGCTGGATGCGCCATTTGCATGGGGCCCGCCAGCCTGTGTCGCCATAGCAGTCAGAGAGTTCATTTCAAACGGCGGGGTGAGTTCTACCACACCTCCCGTTCCCCACTGTATCCTCAACACTCTTATCTTTGACTGCCCCCCCTTGCCCCGCACTTGTCTGGGGATGGGGTCCGGAACCCCTGCCCCAGCTCTCAGGCCCAGTCCTGCGCACTCCGCCTGCCTCCGCGTCCCTCCGTCTCCAACGCACTTGTCACCCGGGTGCCGCCTCGCACTAATAGGAAGCTGCTGCTACTCTGCTCTCATTCGTGAGGCATCAGCCAAATATCACCCCTTCTTGGGCAGTGCCACGCCCCTTGGTCATCTTGAGACATCAGCCAAATATCACCCCTTCTTGGGCAGTGCCACGCCCCTTGGTCATCTTGAGGCATCAGCCAAATATCACCCCTTCTTGGGCAGTGCCACGCCCCTTGGTCATTCTTGAGGCATCAGCCAAATATCACCCCTTCTTGGGCAGTGCCACGCCCCTTGGTCATCTTGAGGCATCAGCCAAATATCACCCCTTCTTGGGCAGTGCCACGCCCCTTGGTCATCTTGAGACATCAGCCAAATATCACCCCTTCTTGGGCAGTGCCACGCCCCTTGGTCATATGCCCTCAGCGTGCCGGCACGTTTGCATAACTTGTAAATGGTTCTTTGTTTCTGAGGTTCCTTGATGATAATGTCTGTCATCTGCGTGTGATGTCGGCTCCCTGATGCAGTATCTACGTTTGTTTCAGTTCATGCTTGAGTCTGCAACATTAAGGGTAGTGTTTTCTTGCATAACTAAGTGAAAGAATACAATAAAGACAATATATTTTTTAAAATTATTTATTTGTTTATTATTTGTTTTGGCTGTGCCAGTTCTTAGTTGCGGCATGCAGACTCTTAGTTGAGGAATGCATGCGAGATCTAGTTCCCCGATCAGGGATCCAACCCGAGCCTCCTGTATCGGGAGCACGGAGCCTTACCCACTGGACCACCAGGGAAGCCCCAAGGCAGTGTATTTTGAATAATAATTGAGTTCTCAATACATGAACTTGTTTACTTTATAGCAGGATGGGGTTCTTCATTTTTTGTTGTTTACTGTTCTGGTTCATTTCTTTCTCTCAGTGAACATTTGGATGAAATGATCTTTGCCCCTTTCTCTGAAATTAACCAGTAAACAATGCGTGCTGAAATCGGAATCCTCTGGGTACAAGAGGAAAAAGAAGACACTTGGAAATTCACTTTACAGTAAAACCCATATATGTTCACGGCAGGGCATGTCAAATAGAAAAAGCTTGAATTACCTTGAGATAAATATCTAAAGTGTAAAATCCATTAAAATAATTTAAAATCATGAAAGCCTCTACCACTGTGTGATCATGGCTCCCAGTTGCATGGAAAATTTTTGTCAATAAAAGCAAAACTGGGGCTTCCCTGGTGGCGTAGTGGTTGAGAGTCCGCCTGCCGAGGCAGGGGACACGGGTTCGTGCCCCGGTCCGGGAAGATCCCACATGCTGCAGAGCGGCTGGGCCCATGAACCATGGCCGCGTCCGCTGAGCCTGCGCGTCCGGAGCCTGTGCTCCGCAGCAGGAGAGGCCACAACGGTGAGAGGCCCGCATACAGCAAATAAATAAATTAATTAAATTCAAAATAAATAAATAAAAATAAAAGCAAAACTGATTGCAATTATGTCTTACACTTTGTCATGCTATTTCATTATCTGTAGTGATTCAGTTTACTGATCATCATTAATATTTATTGAACTTCTGTGATGCTTCACGCTGTATATTTGCTTAGATGATAATGAGCTACTTTGTGTGCAAATTTAATAACCCATCACGTACAGAGCATTCATGAGTAGGGTGGTGTGGAAGAGCCGTCCACACAGGAGACAGCGTCTGCAGCTGTTCTGTCCAATGTGCTAGCCACTCAAGAGCTCTTTAAATTTAAATATAAGTTAATTAGAATTAAATTAAAAATGCGGTCGTTAATATGCATTAGGCATATTTCAAGTGCTCAGTAACCACAAGTGGTTAGTGGCTACCATACTGGACAGCACAGACAGTTTTCCATGATCACAGAAAGTTCTGTTAGACAGTGCTAGTCTAGGGAGCTTTGTTAACTGTACCCTCGATACACATGGGTAGTATGCTTTGGGTTTTGTTTGTTTGTTTTAAGTTAAACTAGATTAGCAAAAGTGTAGTATGCAGAGAAGAGCATTCATAGCTTCTCAGGGATCTTTTCTGTTTCAGACTCCTCTAGATGAGTGATCAGCAGACCATGCACATCAAATCTAGCCTGATTGCTGTTTTTGAAAATAGGGTTTTATTAGAACACAGCCACCCTCATTCATTTATGTATTATGTACATCTGCTTTTGCAGAGAGTGGTAGAGTTGAGTGGTTGTGATAGAGACCATATGGCTTGCAAAGCCAAAAATACTTACTGTCTGTCCCTTTTCAGAAAATGTTTGCCAACCCCTGGTCTAAGTACTTGTGTCCCACTCTAAACAGAATCTTGTTGGATTGGCAACCCACTAGAGAATAAGCAGCAGTGAGGTATCATTAATAGAGACAGACACTTATTCTCCATTCGCGATAGAGACACTTATTCTCCATTCGTGATAGAGACACTTATTCTAGAGGAGAAGTGCTTTGAGATGCTAGTTGTCTTCAAACACTTTAGAGGCATCTTTCATCTAGCAGAGAGAAGAAGACCACAGGGTAGAATTTATGATGAGGAGGAATTACAGTCAACATGTTGGGGTAAGTTTCTAACACATGCACTCTTTGATGGGTAATGGGGCAGTCTCCTTCACAGATTAGTTAGAGCCTCCTTACTACAAACGGTGAAGCCAAGTGGAGTGAACATCTGATGGGCATTTGTAGAGCAGATTCCAGCCCAAGTGAAGCTGGATGATGTAATCTCCCAGGTGCACAAATCCCCTGAAGACCCTTTTGAAAACCCCTTTCAAGAAAAATACCCTCCGCTGATAGCCACAGCACCTTTCATGAAATGAGTTCATGAACCCTCTAACTATGCATCTCTTAACTCTCAAAGAATTCTTCCATTCTCAAATTCTATGAAATAAAGGTATTTTCACTTGTTCAAAATCTACATCTAAAAAGAATTCAAGACAACTCATAATTATCAATCCACTGTTACATGGTACAAAACTTGGACACACACATAAGCAATGTGCAAATGCCTTAAAAACATTGTCTTCTAGGAATGTTAAACCAAAGACTGACAACATATGTCAAAAACCATAATGCTGACAACATTATCTTCTCATTTTCATGGGTCTTTTAGCATTATATTTGAGGTAAAAAATTAAATTTCTGAAAAATGGAATATATGTGAAATAACCACATTCGTACAAACATTATCTTGCATTGTAGCCATTAATTTCTTTTTAGGGTCATTCTGATGACTGACTTTACACTCAACTTCAAATCCTTTATCTCTTCCTATCCACCTTCTCACCAAGGGTATTATGTTGGATAATATTCAGTTTTCCTTTCATTGAAAAAATACTTTGGTTTCCTGTGTGACTGAGATTTAAACCCAGAAATTTTAAGAAAGCCAGATCAAGTACTGAGAAAATTCACAAATGAAGAACATCTTAATATTGCTATGGGTATTTATTATATATCCAGATCATGTTATATTATCAGAACTCATAGGAACACCATTATGCTCTGCAATTACATGCTTCAGTGGCAACTTATGTGTTTACTGTAATTACACCATTTGACTAATTACAGCAATTATGCCACTTAGTGGCTGAATTCTTAGCTCTGAATTCCATTGATTGGGTGGACTTTCTCCATCTTTCTATGAGGTTTTGTGCCTTAAATTTGGTGAATGTAGACTTGAATTTTGTGGTGTTAGATTTCCCTCAACTTCCAGTGATGATTTTAAGGTTTGGGGATGAATCCGTTGTTTACATTTTTTATTACTGTATCAAAATGTCGAAAGGAGAACAGATTGTTCCTTTCTGGCCCCAGGCACTAACACTGTGCTGAGCTGTTGGATGAAACCCTCATGTTCAGAGCAGGAACTCACGTCTGTGTCATTCCCGGGAGCCAAATGGTTGGGTTGGACTGACAGGCTGCTTAACTGAAATGAGAAGTCAGTTTGGTAACTTGGTAAAAATAGTCAGTCAGTCAGTTTGATTCTTTTTCATTCCACTGATCACTTGTTAAGCTAAACGGATTAAATAGATTTTTTTTTGCTCTTGAGCCTTTTATAGCCAGAATCTAAAGGAGGGCAGTCAGTCATTAACACATGCTGCACATAGAGGTTCAACTACAAATTCCATCCACAGGTATTATCTAATGTCTGTTTCACACAAGGCACTTTACCAGCTTCTGAGGAAGGAACAAAAGCATTTAAGACAGACTTCCCATATTCAAAGACTGCCTGTCTATCACATACTCTCCTCATGACCGCCGGGATAATTTAGACTTCCAATGAAAGTCACATTAAAGATGTTTTACATTCCATGGTCAAGTTCAGTGTTATGTCCCTGTTCACCTTTGGGAGGAAGGGAAGTCATCATTGGTGTTGAGTCCGATCTTCAGTCCCTTTCTTCAGTCACAGCGGTGGCAGGGCAGGTCGAGTAGACCTGGCCAGTATTTCGAACACCTGGCTTTGCAATTTCAAAGCTCGTAGACTTTGGAAAATTCGCTAAATGTCCAAACCTCAATTTTCTCAGATCCAATAAGGAAATTAAAAGTAGCTACTCCATAGGACTTTTGTGAGGTTTAAGTGAGAATATGAAAGCTCTTTGTCAACGATGCGATATGTGAATATATGGAACTTTTGCCTCACATGTTTCAAGGCGAAAATTGACTTTATGAAGGAACTCATGCTTCTCTGCCTGAGCCAGATTCTTAGAGATGATGCCATTGGTTGCAATGGTTTCTCCTCAGATGCATATATTGAAATAAGCAAAACCTTTGGAATTGAAGGCTATGTGGGGTTGAGTCTTTTTTTGCAAAATTAGAATAACGAGGATTCAGATGATCACATAGGACTACTTGGAACTTGAAAGTAGATCTTAGAAAAAGTCTCAAATATTTACCAGTGATCAAAATTTTATAAACAACCTGAGAACATAACAGAATGTCACCCCGTATCAGCTTTAGTATCTGATATTTAAGCTGCAGTGTCTGTTTCCAAGTTGTGCTGAATCATTAATTACTTACGGAGTGACTGAATATTGTGGCGAAAGAGAGAACCAAGAGTGGAATAGAGCACACACATTTGTCTTCCTTTTAATTTGCTGGTGGGGTATCAATAATAAATAATAATTGACATTGATGGGTATTCATAAAATATGATTCCAGCGTATCCTGAACAAAACTTATAATGTATTTCATTTGATTATTCTGTATCACGAATTCAAGCGTGGTAACAATTATGAAACTGTGTCCTGCATATTTATTTGTTTCTTTGGGTGACTCCTGCCCTCTTAAGAGTTCGTTGTTATTGGCTTGACCCTTTACTTGGCTCTTATAAGCATCCCCAAATCCTTCCAGGGTTTCTGGGGGCAATTCACAGTGGCTTTATCTTTAGATTACGATCGTTGTTTTCTGCCACATTCATAAATGATAATTCCCAAGCGGCAGTAATGATTGAAATAGGCCAGGTAGTTTCATAAACAACAGAAAACAAACAACGAAATGTCATTTCCTCTAATGTCTCGAGCAGGACTTCCTCCTGCTCGAGAAGTCATTTGAACAGTGTGTGACAGAATAGGAGGCTTACGTTTTGCTCTGTAAGTGCAGAGCCCGGGTCAGACGCCAGTGTGAGCGGCCATTGTACAGAGCGTCTACACTGGACGGCACCCGAGCATCCACCTGCTCGCTGCCTCCAGCACCATCTGCTTTTCCCTTCTTTAGGTGAGTCAGCACCTCCCTACACACTTCCTCCGAACACCTCATGCAGTTGCGCTCTGCGGGTTGCCTTCCATTTAAGGGCTCGTTTCATCAGTCCCTGAAAAGTGGCTCCCAGAACTGGACTATATTTTAGATGTGGCTTGTCAGGCACTGAATATCATTGCCTTTTTTTCCACCAGGCGCGATATCCCCATTGGTGCAGCCCGAAATTGCATCCGCTGCTTTTGCACGACACGTCATTGGTTCTTAGGGTGATGTATACATTTGTTCCTTGTTTTGCATAAAAGTGACAAAATATTTGGACATGTGAATTACTCTTCATTACTTAGGGAACACAATAAGGGTGAATGATTTTCATCACAAATTAGGATCATTTTTTTTCTTTCAGTGAAATGTCCATTGTTTTTTTCTTTGATTAGGGATATAGAATACCAGGTGTTAAATTTAGTCAGTCCAGGATTTGATTCCTGGTTTATCCATATACTAGCTAACTATGGGTCATTTGCACACTTCCCATGACACATTTCTCATTGGAAAAATAGAGATAAATTAGTTTGTGTCTTAAAGGGTTGTCATAAGGATGAAAGTGATGATAGATGTAAAGTGCTTACCACAGCATGGAGAACATAATAGTTACTTAATATAAGTTGTAATTGCTTTTGCAATTATTCTGGTGGCTTCCTTGAGAAAAATCACTTCCTTTACACTGAATCTTTGTTCCTATCTTCCGTGTTTTTCTGTTTGCTTTTTATTTCTGTTCTTTTTCTCTGAGTTCTTGGAGTATCTCTTGTTTGTTTTGTACGTCCTTGATTTGGGTTTTTCTCTGTGTCAGTTTGGATCTTCTGCTATCTAGTGTGGGTTGTAATTCTGCCTTTGTCATTCTGGCTCCCTTGAAAGCCATGTGACCTGTGTCACTCAGCTTACTCTCTGTCCCTGCTGGTTTCTGCATGTCATTCTCTTAGGCTTTTCATTTTCCCTTGTTCTCTCCTGTGGACCTCCTGCCTCTTTTTTCACAGAAACCATGTCTTCTTTAGAGGCAACATCTTAACTCCTTTTTTTCCAGTTCCGATAATAAATACTTTTGCAGAAGTTCCCATATTTGAAGGTCTTCTGGTAATTTTCTCTTTTCTTATTCTTGAGAAGCAATTCACGTCCAACTTTGCTAACTGTCAACCATACCAAAGGATGGAGTTCCTGAGGTTTAGCTACCCCGTTATGCAAAGGTCTGCACCACGGGTGAGCAAATTTGTTTCATACGGAACCAGAGAGTAAATATTGTAGACTTTGTGCACCGCGTAGTCAACGCGGCCCATGTTGTGCGAAAGCAGCCACAGACAATAAGTCAACATATGGGCATGGCGTGTTCCAGTAATACTTTATTTACGAGAGCAGGAGGCAGAGCAGATGGGCTTGTAGCTTGCTGACCCCTGGTCTAGCCTGTCAGCAGCAGGAGGGCAGGGACCATTGGCTCACTTCTGTGTGCATAGCACCCAGCATGGTGCCCGGTTCAGTAAATATTAGTTGACCAGCTCCCGTTATTTTATTATGAGCTGCTGTGCTGAGGGAGAGGAGCACGTTCTCCTCTAACCCAACTTCCATCGTCTCACACGCCTTCCCCAAGTGGGGCTCTGCTGAAATGTTTTAGGGTGTGGTCTGCCTTCCTGTTTGTGGTTCACTCACTGGACCGTGCTGGTTACTTTTACACGTCCACTTGACTAGTATTTGGTGACAAACCCTAGTCTAGATGTTGCTGTGGAGGTATGTTTTAGATGTGACTGACGTTGACAATCATTCCACTTTAAAGCAGATTGTCCCCCCCGCCCAATGTTGTGCGGGTCTCATCCAATCAGTTGGAGGCCTTAATAGCAAAGACGGAGATTTCTTAAAGAAGAAGGAATTTTGCAGACTCTTCAGACATTCTGCCTGAGTTTCCAGCCGTCGGAGCCAAGACTAGAGACTGCAACATTGATAGTTACCTGAATCTCCAGTCGGCCAGCTTACCCTACACATTTCCAACTTCCCAGCCCTCACAGTTGTATATATGCGTATCTTATTGGTTCTGTGTCTCTGGAGAACCCCAGGTAATACGTGCATTGATGGAGTGCATGAGAAAGTCTGGTTCCTCGCAGGCCCTGCCAAAGGCCTGTTCTTCTCGCCCCCTTCAATCGGCGAGGCCCACACTGCTAGATGTGCATGTGCTGTCGTGATTCCCCTTGCCCTGTGGCCTTCCCAGAGCTGCAGTCTGCAGTGAGCACACAGTAGCGTGGTGTGGATGGGGCAAGGGAGAGGAAGGGGAAGCCTGCTTCAGCACTGCCTACGTTGTGCCAGCAGGCAGCCCCTGTACTTCATCTTCTCTTCCCGTCTCCTTTCCCTTTCCTCGTGGTTCCGTCGGAAGGGCCAGGCTTTCCTCTAGGTGCTTCTCCCAAGCAGAAAGGACTCCTGGGGTCCTGGAGGAGCGCCCCAGTGAGTTGGTGGGCTGCCCAAGCCCTGTCTTTCAGTCTCTCCACCATGCTTGGTGGAGCTGGTCGGGTTGGCTGTGCCCAGTGGTCCGACTTGTCTTCAGCTCAGGAGAGAGGGCTGCGGATGCCACACTTGGGCGTCAGTCCTGGGCCATTTCTCCAAACCAACTTTGGCCACAGAAGCATGAACTCTAGGGAGTATTGAACACTGGCTTGGCCACTAAAGACAGTGAGTTTTTGACTGCTGTTTGGAAATCAGTTCCTTTAGAGAATCCTAAAGGGAAAGAAGATCTGATATTCATGGAAGCCCTCTACTGTGTTCTCACCTGGAATCTTATAAATACCTGTGTGCTTTTCTGTAACGGCCCTTACTTATCACAGTCGGTGTAGCACATTCTAACCAGAATGCTGCTTTAGAGCAAGAGATCGCATTGGAGTCCTCTTATGTACCATGTATCTATCATAGTAAGTGGCTTGGGTGGTAGCCGTATAAGTAGTTGCTGAATGAATGGATGGATGGTTGGGTAGATGGATAGTTCTACAAGGATCTTCCTCTCTAGTAGCGTAGTAATCAAGGACATTTGGATGGTTGGGTAGATGGAAAGTTCTACAAGGATCTTCCTCTCTAGTAGCGTAGTAATCAAGGACATTTGCATTATTTGTTTAAAATCGAATCAGGAATTACTGTGACTTAGTGTGATGCTAAAAAACAGGTAGTTGAATATACCCATCATTCCCTTTATGAAACCTGGGGTGTCTGCCTGAAGTCTGGAATTTCACCCACTCTCTCTCATCCTCAAACTACTTGATGGTACCTCTGTGCTGTTGTCTTCATGTCTTCCCAGTAGCCACGATATCGTTTGTCCAGGCGTGGACATAATTGCTTTTAAGCAATGGACCATTCTCTTAACGCTCACTCATAGTAGACTTTGGTTTCCTGTGAATCATGTTTTCCTGCGTATCCACTCTGAAGGCTTTTCAGCTACACACTCAAGACATAGTAATACAGAACTCTAAAGCTCTCTCTCTGCTTCATTCACCGCTCTTTCATCTACCCCAAGCACTGGGTCTATACTTCCTTGGCTCCACGTTTTCCTTCAAATCTAGCTTTCAGAACAATTTTGGTTTGAGGATTTTTGCCAAACCTGTTAAATGATTCCTAGGATTTACCACCTGGTGTATTATTTGGAGTGAGAGGCAGAGAAATGAACATTGTGACAATGTGTGATACGGTCATTGATTCGGGGCATGAGGCAGGACTACCCTTTGTGTCTTCGCCATTCCTAGAGACGTAGAGGCCCCACTACAGTTTTGTCTGCTGGAGAGAAGCACTGCATTAGTTATGGGAACAGTCAAGGGAAAGAAAGACCTCCCGCTCTCAAAGTTCTCCCAGAGGCAACTTGAATAGGCGGCATTACCCTTGCACCAAGCTTCCGACTGGTGTTATTTACTGGAAAATGTATATTAAGGCAGGTTTCTCCAGAAGGCAACTGCTCTTTAAATCACTTGTAAGAACTTAATTTTGGGGAGAGATATCTAGAAATTTACATGTGAATGGGCTTCGCTTCATTAGCATTTCATAGGCTTGCCTCTTCTCAGGCGTGTGGCGTGAGAGAATTTTCCAGCTGAAGTGGAAATTCCACTCTCTGTGTTTGCAGTTTGAATGTGCAATCTCCTTTACTGCCTCCAAATTCCTCTCATCCTTTGGCACTCTCAAAAAGTCGTAGTCTGTGGGGTTTGCTAATGAGGTGAAAAAAAGTGCCTCTGCGACGAGGAAATCTGTGCTTTTCTCTAGAGGGAAACTGTAGAGGCCATTCTTTGCTGGGATCTCATACCCCACGTGGGGTGTGGGATGTCTAATCTGTTAAACCCCAGGCAGCTCACAGAGGCACGACTCGCTCTTCTTGGCTGACAAAAAACCTGAATGGTGGAAAAATGGCATTTTCGGGGTAGAGATGAATTGCATCGTGTCACAAATTATCATATTTGGTCCATGTCTCCAGAGCAAGGGGATGAACTTTTATCGAACACTTGGTGGTTGAAAGGCCATGTTTTAGATAAACGGAGTTCGTGATCTTCACAAACCTCCTCATGTTGTATGACTACCATTGTATCTGGTGCAGAGAGGGTAAACTACGTTCCACGCAAGGTGAAGACATTAAACGGTATATCGGGTTGTAAAGCAGCTCTTATGATTCCACGTCCTGCCTTTTTGACCAGGCCTCTAGAGATTTTCAAATCTGTTTGGGGCGATGGAACCTACCTTTCCCAAAGGACAGGTGATTCCGTGAGTCTGTCATCGTGCACAAGGTCCAGTGAGGGACAGAGACCACAGGGCCGTGGGAAATGACAGGATGTGGAAGCCGGAGTGGACAGCAGTGGTCCGGAACATCTTTAGTGTATCTCCTCGCTACCTGGGCTGGTCTAGCATCCAAGTGAACACGTAGGTGTCTGCTTACGTGGGGAGAGTGGAAGTGACATTTATTCTGCAGAAAAGTAACTCTTCCAACCTCTTGTTCTGCTCAGACCACACCTTCTTTTCATTCAGAAAGCATTTCTCCTGCTCTATAGCATACTCAAGGTTATAAACTATAAATAACACAGTTTAATTTTACCTGTTTAGTGATAGCTAACTGAGGAATGCTTTTTGCAAGGTGGTGGATTTATGTTCTCTTGCTGCATACCCAATGACCACAAACGTAGTGGCTTACGGCAACACAAATTACTATTTCCCAGGGTCCATGAGTCATGAACCCAGGCAGAGTTGAGGTGTGTCCTCTGCTTTGGTCTTACCAGGTAGAAATCAAAGTGTGGGCTGGGCTACATTCCATCCTCATGCGCAGGGGCGTCTTCTAAGTTCGGAGGGCTGTTGACAGAATTGATTTCCTTGCGGCTGTTGCTTGAGGTCTCTGCTTGCTGGCTGGCCATCTGCCAGGGCCGCTTTCAGATTTAAGAAGCTGCCTGCGGTTCCTTGCCACGTGGTTCCTGTGGGCACTTCACAGCATGGCTTTTGCTTTCTTCTTTGATTAGGACCGTATCTGCTGCTTGTCACGTTCCTCAGGCCAGCACAGATGATCTCCCTTTAGATTAACTCGAAGTTAATTGACTAGGGACCTGATCACTGGAGGGATGTCCTTCGTATTCACTGGTTCTGCCCATAGTCATGGAGGATGCATACGTCAGCGGGTGGGAATCTTGGCGTCCATATTATACTTCTGCCCATCACAGGTGGAAAATAAGAGGACAAAAGGATACAGGTCTCTGATGGGGTAGGCCAGAGCTTTCACCTTGCTCACTTAGAAGTGGCTGCCTGGAGAAAGATTATGAGACGGTACCAAGGCTTTATAGGACACAGTGTAGCCAGGACTGAAGGGAATTGTTTTCAGGTCCGCCCTTGCCTTTGTGGTTGATCACAGCTCGTATCAATCCATGGACTGTGGCTCTAGAGGTACCACAGAGTTTATTGCAGGAAGCACATGAAGCTATATATGCATTAAAAGTGTGTAGATTGAATAAATAATCATTTTCACACTAAATTTGCATACTAACTTTTCAAATGTATTAGGTAGTATATCAGTCTCCTATGGCTGCTATAACAAATTACTGCCAACTTGGTGGCTTAAAACAGCATAAATGTATTACCTTCCAGTGCTGGGGATCAGAAGTCCAAAATGGTCCTTACTGGGCTAAAACCACGGTGTGAGCAGGGCTAGTTCCTTGATTCTAGGGCAGAGCCTTTTCTAGCTTCTAGAGGCTACCCGCATTCCTTGCCTCCTGGCATCTTCCTCTGTCATCAAAGTGCATCACTTCAAAAAACTCTGTTTCTGCCATCACTTTCTCTGTTTATTTATTTGTTTGTTTATTTATTTATTTTTGCTGCCCCAGGTCTTAGTTGCAGCATGTGGGATCTTAAGTTGCGGCATGTGAACTCTTAGTTGCGGCACGTGGGATCTAGTTCCTTGACCAGGGATCAAACCTGGGCCCCCTGCATTGGGAATATGGAGTCTTAGCCACTAGACCACCAGGGAAGT
Source organism: Neophocaena asiaeorientalis asiaeorientalis (assembly GCF_003031525.2). Lineage (NCBI taxonomy): Eukaryota > Metazoa > Chordata > Mammalia > Artiodactyla > Phocoenidae > Neophocaena > Neophocaena asiaeorientalis. The sequence goes on along the minus strand of NW_020174373.1, from coordinate 5,006,315 downwards.
CCCACTTTCTCTTTCTGATTTTGGTTCTCTTGCCTCCATTATTGGGTCAACTCAGATAACCCAGGAAAATCTCCCTCACTTAACCTCAACTGATTATGGACTTTAATTACATCTACAAAATACTGTCATTGCAACATGTAGGTTAGTGTTTGACTGGATAACTGGGAATTGTAGCCCACTCCATTGACACATAAAACTGACCATCACAGATTGGGGTGAATAAAATACAAATGTATTTGAAAGCATTACTGACTTGTTAAAAAAAAAAAGTGTACTCCGTCAGTCATGACTAGCATGTATTGTCGCAGGGAAGAGGGTCTTTTGAAGCTATACAGTTGTCTTCGGCTGCAAAGAACAGGAGCAGTGGTTGGTGAGGGAGGCCATCTCTTAGGAAAGAGAACCTCCTGGGATCCTGCAAGGGAGCCTCCAGGCACTGGGTACTCAGCCACCCACACCAAAAAGCAGGTCGAAGAGAGAAGGAAAAACACAGATGACAGGATGCTTGGACAAATTTCACCGAACTCATAATTCCCTAGAAGTTAGTCTCTGCTTCTGTAGCCCTAACCTACTTTGCACAGATTCTTTCTGTTTGCTTTGGTCTTGGCCCAGAGTGAAACGCGAGGCTGTCATCAGAAATGTAGTGCATTAGCATTCAGTGTCTTCAGAAATTTACTGCCTAAAAATCACAGGGAGAACCGTGAGAACAATGATTTGATTTTTTTCTCCCCTTCATCAAGCAATTAAATGTGATGAATATGTTATACACAGTGGTGAACGTTGGAATTAATAAGCTGAAATGTCAATGCATGACTATTTGTATACTCGACATCTAACAGTTACATCATTTATCATTAAAAAAATCTTGCAGTCTTAAATAGAGAGCATTTATAATTCATTTTCTTGGCCTGGAAAGTCCAATTCATTCCACAGTCAAAAAGAGTCAGTGTTAATTTCTTTTGTATCAGCTGTGGGCCACAAGTTAATGTATTAAAATCAGAACATTTACAAAAACAGACTAATTAAATCATCTCCTCTACTGTAGTAGACAGATGCACGGCTCTTATGCTGATAATCAGTCACCACAATAAGCTCGAATGAATTCTCCTTGAAAGTCAGATTCTTCCCAGTGGCCATTTTAAACTGTCAAATGGCTCGAGAAATTCAGTTTGCTAGAGTAATAAAGACTATTGACTTTTTTTTTTTTTTTTTTTTTTTTTTTTTTTGCGGTACGTGGGCCTCTCACTGCCGTGGCCTCTCCCGTTGCGGAGCACAGGCTCCGGATGCGCAGGCTCAGCGGCCACGGCTCACAGGCCCAGCCGCTCTGCGGTACATGGGATCCTCCCGGACCGGGGCACGAACCCGTGTCCCCTGCATCGGCAGGCGGACTCGCAACCACTGCGTCACCAGGGAAGCCCAAGACTATTGACTTTTGCCTATCATTATTGTAAATATACTTTAAATGAGGCTGATAGGGAACTCATTAAAACGATATTTTTCAATAGATGAGCTTGAGTTATCAGCAGATGAATGAAGCAAAAAAGAAATTATCTTAATTCTATAGAGTGAGCACCGATTTTGAAATGTTTGTGCTGATGGGCTTTCTCTAATAAATATAATTCAGCAAATAAGATATATATTTTTAAAGAGAAGTGCAGGGTGTCTCATGAGAACTTTCCACTGGAGGGCAAGATCCGGATCACCAGGAGCAATAGGAGGAATGTGAGGACGTCAGTTCTGAATATTTAGAAATGTGGCAGGAGAAAATAAGCTGTCCAGAATAGTTGTTCAGAAAACATAAGCAAGAAGAAAGTGACACAGGTGGTATCTGTGTGTTCTAAAAGTGCAAGAAAATCTTTGTGTGTTCTAACAGGGTTGTAAGGATGCACAAGCATCCGTCATGAGCAAGGCGCATCTTCCTACATTCAAGGAAGCTTTTAGCACAGAAAGACTGGGAGGTAGCTTACTTTCTCTTATCGTCGATGAAAAATCTGTATATATCTGTAAGGAATAAGGAAGAGGAAAAGCAGGGGAAGGAGAAGGGAGAATTGAAGAAGGTTGAAGAAGGAGAGTTTGAATGAGAAGCAGAATCAGAATTAGAATTAGTAGTAGAAGAAGGGGGGGTGGGCATTAACTCATGGCAAGAGAGACCCGACTACAACTTAGGATCAATATCTTACTTTTGGTGAAGATAAAGGGCCTAAAAGAAACTCATGGAGGAAGGTGTGCAATCTTACATACCTTTAAGATCTTTAATAAGACCTAAGGACTTTAATTCTCATTGAGGATTTCCTGTATGCCAAAGACTTTACTTAAGTGTCAATTTTTTTTTTTCTTTTTTTGCGGTACGCGGGCCTCTCACTGTTGTGGCCTCTCCCGTTGTGGAGCACAGGCTCCGGACGCGCAGGCTCAGCGGCCATGGCTCACGGGCCCAGCCGCTCCGCGGCGTGTGGGATCCTCCCAGACCGGGGCACGAACCCGCATCCCCTGCATCCGCAGGCGGACTCTCAACCACTGCGCCACCAGGGAAGCCCCTAAGCATCAAATTTAATCCTTCTAATCCTGTAAGGCAACTCTCCTTATTTACATTTTACACAAGAAAAATAATTTGCACTCAAAAGAGGTGAATTCACCCATTTAACAATGGACAGAGCCAGGGTTTGAACCCAGTGAAGATGCAGGCAGTGGAACTCCAGAGGAAGGATTTTGGGGCCAGTTGGGATGAGTCTAGAGTTGGAGCTCCAGCTGTGGCCGTGGGTATCTATCCAGTCCCCGGGGTTGTGTCCTGAAGCGGGCGGAGAGCATGTCCAGAAGAGGTATAAGCACTGGCATTGGTACTGGATGGGTCCCCTTCATCGTCCTATTTCCAGTTTTGCCGCCAGGACCCAGTACCTGTGGCTCTTCCTCAGAGGCTCTGAAAGGCCTAGGAATTCTCCTCCTTCCCACCCAGAGGTGTTCAGGTGTCTTCATCTTAAAGGTACAGGGGAGGGGTAAGAGCACATATTGTAAAGGTGCTGGTCCTTCAGAGCAAGGACAATGGAGAGTCAGAAAAAGGGACTCTAAAAAGACAGCTTGGAGCATTTGGAAAATAAACCACCGGGTACTCTTTGGGGAATGCCCGAGTAACCAGACCTATTATTATTATTATTTTTTTATGAGACTAAAGAATTTATTGACTACCAGGGGAAACATAAGTATTCAGCTGGATATATAATATATGGTAATTTTGATACTATTTCATATAACCTGTAATATATATATATACAGGAAAGAATGATGGATTACATTAGAAATTGCAGGTGACGTTAATAAAATGAGCCCCTGAAGAAAATGAAAGACTTTATCCATTAGAGAAAAAGGTAACTGTATCCAACACAAAGACACTTTTAAGGAGAGGAGTTCGTCCTGGAGATGAGACCTAAGACTCCAGCGACTAGGGCTTCAAGCTAGACAATAAAGAGAGAGACGAATCAAAAATAGGATCACATCTTCACAGCAGAGATTGAACAGAAACTGGAGCAGCATTCCTCTGGGCACTCTGAATCCCTTCCCAGACATGCTTTATTTTGCCCTTTGGCTCCTGAACCCTCTCCTCCTTTAACTGTTCCTTTCAATAAATTCCAGGTCCACATTCTCAACTCTAACACGCACTCACATGCCCCAGGGAATGACCGAGGCTTCACTCTCCCGGTGGGGATTTTCATCTTTATGTTAGGTGAACTGTCAGGGTCAGACACATACTCTTCTCATCTGCACGTGAACCTCCGATCATCATGGACTTCAGAATTGCAAATTAGCTCACAGGACTTCCTCTCAGCTCCAGCTATCTATTAACCAGCTGGCACAACACCCCTAGTCCTGGATTCTAACCTAGACCACAGGAAGGTAACATCGTCAAATGACCCGTAAGTTCAGGGTCCCCATTCATACAAAATTTGGTCACCACTCTTCCCTTCTCTTCTTCTTGCTGTCTTCCGTAAAAAACTGTTGAGCATCTCCTAGGTATTAGACACAGTAATTTAGAGATAAAGTTGTCTTTATCCTTAAAAAGGTATTAGTCAAGGTTCTCCAGAGAAACAGAACTAATAGGATACATAGAGATATATAAGAGGAGATTTATTATTATGGGAATTGGCTCACACAATTATAGAATCGGAGCTATGCCACACGCAAGCTTGCGAACCAGGAAAGCTGGCAGTACAGTTCTGTCCACATCCAAATGCCTAAGAACCGGGGAAGCCATGGTGTAGCTCCCAGTCCAAGGCCAAAGGCCTAAGAACTGGGGAGGGACACTGGTGTAAGTCCCAAAATCTGAATCTAAAGGCCCTGGAGGCAGGAGCTCCAACGTCCAGGAGCAGGAGAATATAGATGTCCCAGCTCGAGAACACAGAGAGAGAATTCATCCTTCCTCCACCTTTTTGTTCCATTTGGACGTTCAGTGAACTGGGTGTTGCCTGCCCATTGGTGAGGGAAATCTTCCTTGTTTTCTTTCTTTTCCTTTCAGTAGACATATGTCATTGAATTTGAAGTGGGTTTCTTATGAGCGCTGTATGTCTGGGTCACATTTTTTAAATCCACTTTTTACTGATATATTTAGATCGATTACATGTACGATAATTATGGATATGTTAACATTTAAGGTTGCCGTTTATTATTTTTCTATTTGTTTCCTCCAGTCTCATTTCTCTGGTTCTCTTTTCTTACCTTCCTGCATGATTCTGAACATATTTTAGGATTCCATCTGGATTTAGTGCTTTTAAGTGCATCTCTTTGTATATTTTTGGTAGTGCTTGTTCTGAGTACTACTATATCTACTTATCTCTATATCTATCAATCGACAAATTATACAGTCTAATGTAATAGCGTTTTACCACTTTAAGTGAAGTGTGGAAAGCTCACTCTTATTTGAGTCTCTTTTTCTTACCTATTTAAAAATATTATTGTCTTGGGAATCAGACGGCGCTACAATTTTTATTCCAGTCATCAAATATGTTTTTTTTTAACATCTTTATTGGAGTATACTTGCCTTACAATGGTGTGTTAGTTTCTGCTGTATAACAAAGTGAATCAGCTATACACATACATATATCCCCATATCTCCTCCCTCTTGCGTCTCCCTCCCACCCTCCCTATCCCACCCGTCTAGGTGGTCACAAAGCACCGAGCTGATCTCCCTGTGCTATGCTATGCGGCTGCTTCCCACCAGCTATCTGTTTCACATTTGGTAGTGTATATATGTCCATGCCACTCTCTCACTTCGTCCTGGCTTACCCTTTCCCCTCCCTGTGTCCTCAAGTCCATTCTCTACGACCAGACCTATTATTGGTGAGGGCAAACATTTTCCAGAACTCATTTATACTGCTCCACACTCTGTTAAATGACCCACATTAGGTTATTTAATATAAATGAGGTGATTCAAATTGGGCTGCTTTCTGAAACCGACAAAAAAGGCTATTCCTCTTTGTTTTTCTTATTTATGGGGGGACAAAAGCATATATGGAAGCACCATCTGAACTCCCATTATTCACAGGAGCCCTTTAGAATGTGTTCTTGAAACCATATTGCATAATCTAAAACCTGACTCTCTTCAAGCTTTGCTTGCAATAGAAGGTAAAGCCCTTCCTTCGTTTTCCTCACATTTTCCGCCATGCAACTTATGCGGGTTCCTGTAAAGCACACGCACTAAACAATTACACACACACGCACGCACACACCTTGTAAGCCAGAATCCACGCAATGACCAGCTCAGAAATCTTTATGGATTTTGTGTCATCAGATGTGACTTTGGAGGATGAAATTTAATAACTCAACCAGTGTTGCTTAATCAATTGTTTATTTATATTCAGAAGAGTTTCCTGGCTTCAGAAGTTGCAATAATTGTTTACCTTATGCTTATTTTGACCTAGTATATGTTTGGCATATGTCGGTAGAGGGTATAGAATTGAGCCAAGTTGTAACAATTGATATTTCAAACTCCAGTTGAAGAAGATCTGGCTTTGAGAAAGCAGTGGTTCCTGGCAACTCTTGCTAAAATGAGTAGATAAATTATACACTTCATTTTACACCAGAACCATAACCAGGGCACTTATACCAAAACCAAAAAAAGCTATTGTACCAGTCTCAGATAATTACACACTTTAATTTTGAGAACGACTTCTTATCCCAGAAAGGTCATTACTTTCAACAGAATTGAAGTTTTTTTAGAATGTGTTACCTCTGTTTTAGGCCACAGTCCCCTGCATCGTGTGTAAGGAAATTACTGTGTAAGGAAATTACTGTGGAGTGAGCTGAGCAGTCATAAACCGAACTGGGCCCTGAACGTTTAACAACCGTGCACACAGAGGGTAGGAGACCAATGTTCATCGCCTTCTTGATTACGTCTGCATTTCAAAGGGGAGACATTTCTGGGGACCCGCATGTGAATGCAGGTTGAAACAGGCCTCAAGGGGAACAGGAGAGCTGGTTTTCCTTTCCTTTCTTTTTTTTTTTTCTTTTCTTTTTTTTTTACGGCTGCGCCATGCGGCATGCAGGATCTTAGTTCCCCGACCAGGGATGGAACCCGCGCCCCCTGCAGTGGAAGCGCGGAGTCAGCCTCTGGACTGCCAGGGAAGTCCCTGAAGTTCTTCTTTAAAGTTGGATACTTCCTAAATAACACCAACAAATAAATACTGTATTTCCTCAACTCAAAGATAAGGAAATATTTTATCTTCTTTCCCCATCTACATTTTTTGTTTCAGAAACCAAGACACATCTTACCTTCAGTTTAATGTAGCAGGTTTCTTCTGTCTGAAAATCTTCAGTATTAGACTTTTGCTATGATATACAACTGATGGTGTCTTAGAAATAAAGGAGTGCAAGGAATTTGTAAGCACTGTTGAGAGCTCGGTATTTGTGGCTGCCATAAACATTTATCACAAACTTAGTAGACCACACACATTTATTGTCTCACAGTCCTGTAGGTGAGAAGTTTGACATGGGCTCACTAAAATCAAAGTCATGGCTGGGCTGAACTCTTTTTTTTTTATTTTATTTTTTTTTTATTGGAGTATAGTTGACTTAACAATGTTGTGTTAGTGGCAGGGCCGAACTCTTAACTGAAGGGTCTGGGGGCTGTCCGCTTTCAAGCTGTTGGCAGAACTGAGTTCCATGCTGAGGTCCGAGGTCCCCATTCCCTGCTGGCTGTCAGGTTCTCAGCTCCTAGAGGCCCCTCTCTTTCCCTGCCTCACGGTCCCTTCCATCTCCCAGGCGAGTCCTTTTCATGCCTCATCTCTCTGACTTGGTTCTGCTGCTGCAGCTCTCTGAGCCCAGCGGGGAGAGGTTCTCTGCTTTGAAGGGCTCCTGTGATTCGTTTGAGCCCACCTGGATGACCCAGGGTACCCTCCCCCGTCAGTGTCCTTTACACATCTATAAGATCCCTTTTGCCACGCAACGTAACATATTCCTAGGTTCCCGGGATTAGAAGGACGTAGAATTCTTTGGAGGCCATCATTCTGCCTGTGACAAACCATATTGTGTCCTGCGTGAATGGAAGTCTTCTTAAAGCCCCAAGGCAGACTGAAGGCCCCCGCAGAACAGAGACAGGGCCAGCGTGAGCGCAAGGAGGTGCTGGAGAGAGGCTTTCAGTCCTACGGTAGAGAGCGCTGCTGAGCCTTTCTGAAGCACGCCGCCGAACACACCTTGCGTGTATGTCTCTGTAGAGTTTTCTGTACACTGAAGGAATGCGTGCCAATGACGCAGAAGAGCGGAATTCGGGTTACCTTACCTCTGGTGTTTCTGGGGTGCCATTGACAGGTCTGCCTCCTGTTTACAGTAGAAGTGTCTGGCAGCAAAGCCCCTGAGCAGGTTACTTCCTAACATACACTTCGTGGAGTAGCAAGAAAATAGTAATGTTCTCGGGAAGAGGGGACCGTATTTCCAGACAATTGAACACTCCTTTATTACCTTTTCAGGAAAGAATTGGCCTAAAAATGTAGCTCCTCTTGGGGTCAGTGGTGTGTCATACTGTTCTAAAATCTAATACTCTCTGCTGTTATTTTGGAAAGAGTACCATTATTTCCATTTTGTAGATAATACCACTCCTTGAATGAGCTGTCCCGTTTGTCCTTCAGTATTGGCGCTGCAGATGGCCCTGTATGGGGAGGCATAATGAATTGAAAGGCCATGCTATGACTCCGTAAGAACCTCAGAAAATGGAAGATACAACGCCTGTTCCATAAGGGCAGGAATTGACCCATAGGGAAACGCGGCTTGTAAATTTCCTCGTACCTAGCTACATGAGTCTGCACTAGAAAGAGGAAAGCACTTTTATAACCCCAAATTGCCCACATACATTGTCTTACACAGGGCACATTAGTAATATGAGTCAGTCAGATATCACCTCCTTAAGTAGAAGATTTCATATAAATGGTTACCACACTTATAGGAAACTTATCTATGTTTAGACGTGTTTAAACCCACTATTTCACCATTTAAGCTCAGTAATATTGAATACTGAGTCTCCAGTTCTGCAAATGGCTATTTCAGAAGACAAGCTGTAATTTCCAGCTGAAGTAAAATTGGATAAGTGGCCGAAAGTAAGAATATTCTGCCTCTCAACAATTTCCCAATCTTGAGAGGCAGTAAAAGGGGATTTTATGGGCTTCCCTGGTGGCACAGTGGTTGCAAGTCCGCCTGCCGATGCAGGGGACGCGGGTTCGTGCCCCGGTCCGGGAAGATCCCACGTGCCGCGGAGCGGCTGGGCCCGTGAGCCATGGCCGCTGGGCCTGCGCGTCCGGAGCCTGTGTTCCGCAACGGGAGAGGCCACAACAGTGAGAGGCCCGCATACCGCAAAAAAAAAGGGGATTTTATGGGACTAAAAATGATAGTATTTACATTACGCAGCTTAAAAAGTGCAATAATAGGGCTTCCCTGGTGGCGCGGTGGTTGAGAATCCACCTGCCGATGCAGGGGACACGGGTTCGTGCCCCGGTCCGGGAAGATCCCACGTGCCGCGGAGCGGCTGGGCCCGTGAGCCATGGCCGCTGGGCCTGCGCGTCCGGAGCCTGTGCTCCGCAACAGGAGAGGCCACAACAGTGAGAGGCCTGCGTACCGCAAAAAAAAAAAAAAAAAAAAAAAAAAAAAAAGTGCAATAATAGGCCTTTTTTCCCACGTGAAGAAACTTTAAGCAGAGACTATTATATTTCCGTAGATAACGTGACTTTTGATTCAGTAACAGAATTGCATACCCAACAGGGGTGCAATGATAAAAATACCGAGCTTTGGGGAAATACGGCTCCTGAATTCTTCAGGTGAAAGGTGGTCAATTCTGGCACCCACTGTATTGCACCTGAATACGTGATGTGTATCTCTGTGCGTTTAAACCATCTCAGTCCAGACGGTTAGAAATGCACTTTCCTTTCAACACTTTTCAAGCCCTGACTTCTCAGGATGGTTGTTTCCTCTGATTTGCTCCCTGCCCACTTCCCCAGGCAGGACCATCCTTTCCTTACAGGAAACTGGGTTCAAGCCCTGGATCCCGCTGCCCTTTACTCTTCTTGGTTCGCCATTGGTGTTGACTGCTGTCCTACAGATGGGGGTAATGAGACCTGTGTCAAGTGTGATTATTCTGAATGGGCTACGACACTGTGGCTTTGCTGTGTGTCCCCCCAGTATTCTCCCCAAAAGACCCTTTTTTTTTTTTTTTTTAAACAAAACAAAACATTTTTATTTGGTCCATCAGAGCCTGTGTCTAGAAACACCCATGGAGAATCATCCTACAGGGCTGGTACTAACAATTGTTAGAATAGCCTCTGTGTCAGAAGAGCTGCCATACGTACAGGGTTAAAAATACTCACAGCTCAGAGTAAAAGGAGGACTATAAAGGAGGCCCAAAGGGGAGGCTAGTGCTTCTGGGTGCTTCTCCAGGTGTAAACCACCCCCCCTGCACGCCCCATGGGAAGCGAGGGGCCACAGACTGGGCCACCCACTGCCTGGGGGCTGCAGGGCAGTGAGGCCAGGCGGCCCAGGAAGCTGGGTTCAGTCATCCTCGGGCAGACGCAGAGCTCAGGGCTGAACTGCCCCCACCCAGACTGTGGACCACAGGGAAATCCCTAGTTTAGTGCCAAGCCTGGGCACATCAGCCAGAGTCCTTCATGTGCGCGAACCTCAGCGGTGAGCTTGCACGAAAAGCTGGGGACCTGGGATGGTGGAGCTGAGTGAGCACAGGGTTGACGCTTACAGAGTTGAAGGACGGGGAGAAATGGTGCTCACGAGTTGGGTGATAGCGCTTGGATGGTGGCGCTTGTTCCTGAGCTGTAGCATCCTGGAGGGAGGAGCCAATCAGGAAGAAGGTGGGAAACGCAGTTGGGCTTCAAGGGTCTGTGGCATATTCACGTGCAACTTCCTAATACGTAGTTGGCTTTATGAGTCTGAAATGCAGCAGACAGGTCACATGAAAAGGCTCTTCATGTTGAGAGGGCAGCTGGGGAGACTGGCGTAAACTGGGGCTTAGCACGCTTTTTCTATAAAAGGCCGGAGAGTACATATTTTAAGTTTTGTGCACCATAGGGTCTCTGTTGCAGCTCTTCAGCTCTGCTGCAGCCGCTCAAAAGCAGCCATAGGCCATATGCCAAACAGTGGGTGTGGCTGTGTTCCAATAAAACTTTATTTACAAAAATGAGTGGTGGGCCTGAGTCGGTCCTTTGGCTGCAGTTTACCAACTTCTGTTCTAAATTGTGTATGGAAGGCATGGAACAGGCCTCTGAGGAATATAAGTACTTATAACAGAGCCTCTGAAAGTATAAAAGAATCTCCTGGGAGCTATTTCAAAGGCAGAGATTTCTAGGCCCCATACAAATTTCACTTGCAATAGAAATCCAAGCTTGGATTTAAGGGATGGACAGTGAAATGAGCCTAAAGAAAAAGGGGAGAGGGCAGCTTCCTGGAGCCTGGTGGAAGGGGCTGTGTACAGCACCCCTAAGAAATCAAGAGTAATTAGGACCACACTTCCTCCATTGACCACAGCAACAAAAAGTTTGGGTTTAGTGGTGAGCACAGAAGCCTGCCTATGGTGGGTGGAGAGGCACAGGGAAATGAAAACAGAAAATAGTGGCTCTAGACAGCCTTTTGATGAAGGGGAAAGCGAAGGTGGCTTTTAATTGGAAGAAGAGTCTCCAGGGGAATGTTTGTTTTAAGGTAAGAGAGACATCCTCACATTTAAAGGCTGATGAGAAGAAGCCAGTGGAGAGGGGAGGCGAGGAACTCAGGAGAGAGGGGGCAGCTGATGGTCAGAGCCGGGATGCTGACGATGCAGCTGTTGGGCGGCGAGGGTTTCACGGGAATAAGCATATTTATAAAGAGAATAAAAGTGAAGTGTCAGTTGCAGGTAAATTTAGAGGCAAGAAGATAAAGTGAAAAAAAAAAAAGAAGAAGGTGAAGTGATTGCAACTGACGGCCTCTTGGGTTTTCCTAAGCCAGGCCTTAGGTCATCTGCTGAAGGTGAGTGGGGAGGTCCTGTAGCTGGTAGGCTGGAGGGGATGAAGATCCCGCTGCAGAAGGTGGGAGAGAGAAGCAGGTAGGAAAGAGGAAGAGTTGTGGGTGCGCTCTGCATCGGATGCAAGTCCAGGTCCTCCAACAAGCCTTCATTATCCCCTCCTGGGTGGTTTCCACTTTCATTCATTCAGTCTAAGAATGCCCATGGTGTGCCCATTGCATGCCGGGCTAGGGTGGAACATCATCCTTGCTCTCAGGGAGACACAGAATAAAGAAGTGCGAGGTGATACCTGTAGGAAGAGGTAACCAGAGCTCCACACAGACACACACACACACACACACCCCACGGGAGTTAGGACTCTGTGTTACACTTTGCGTGCATGCCCTGCGCGCCTACCCAGGAGGCTTGCTGCCGTTTCACAAACCTGCCGGCTCTCTCCCTGTCCAGGTATTAAAACTTGCAGCCGTCTTCAGAAGCCTAACCCAAACCCCGTCATGTCTTCTTCTCCCCTTAAACACCTGGGACATTGCACCTCAGTAAAGCGAGGGAGGGAGATGAGGCGAGAAATGCCGAGGAGAGCCTGATTCCAAGGCAAGCAAAACCCGACAAAGAGAGCCTGCTTAGAAGTCACCGTTCCTGCATGGCAACTTTTTATCCGAAATGAATGACCTGGAATCTGTTACGATGACAAAAGCAGGAACAAGCATCAGAAAGCTCGAGGCTGAATCTATCCTGGAAGTAATCACCTCATTCTCATATCCCCCCGTCAAAGAACATTCGGCACTTCTACTCAAAACAAGGTTGTCAAATCAATTAAGTGTATTGATCACCCCTTTCCAGTACTATGTTTCATGAATAATGGAGCCGTATTTTAAGTCAAAAGATGGTTTTCTATTCTGGGCGTGTAAGGTAAAACCATTATACATGATAGATCAAATTAATTGAATTATTACCTGTAAAGTTACCAGTAATGGCTTTCACGGAGTTAGCTGTAATCATTGCCAGTGGCATTAATTGTAGTGAATCTATGTTCATTTTCCTAGGAAAGCTATAATACGTTGCGTCTTGGGCTATACAGCAAATGCGTAAGGAATCAGAACCATTTACTTGGCAAATCACTCCAAACACTGTCCAAAGCAATTATTCAAAAATTCACATACAACAACTGAAGTTTTTGCCATTTATAGGTTGAAAAGAAGTGTCCAAAGGCATATGCTTATAAATCTTATACATACATTAGCCTCATCTTGAGGTTTTATTTCTTGTTGTGATTCAATCTCCGTTGAGACTAGGAATTGGTAAACTAGTCGAATTCCTATCAATTTGCAAACTCTTGCCCACAGCTTGTTATGCCCAAAGGCAGAGTCACGGACTCTCCTTGACCATGAAGGTGAGAAAGGATGAAGAGTCCATTTAGTTTAGAAACAGAAATTCTTTCTGAGGTTTAAGTAGACAGAGCAAGCAGAGAAAAGAAAACTTCCTTAATCTACAAATCTTAAGAGATGACCACAGGACCTTTGCGCTCTTAACACGTTGTTTTAACAAAATTTATAAAACCACATCTTCTCATTTATTTATGATTCAACAAGTATTTATTGAGCGCCCGCTGCATGCTTGACACTGTTCTTTTTGTGGGAGGTAGAACGTTGATGCATGAAGTTTCTCTTTCATATTATAGTATGGCCTTGTGGGGAGGGTCTGTGTGGGAGAGTGGGGCAGAGAGTAAGTGGAGAGCTCTCTACTCTCTGTCATATTTCGCCCACCACTGACTGCTTCCTTGATTCTCAGTCTGGTCATTGTGGACTGTGACCCAGCCCCATCCATCTCATTTTAAATGGATCTCCCTCAGTAAGCATCTGCTTTTGTTGCTAACACCTGACTGTATATCCTGATTTTTTTTTTCCATTTCTTGATTTTATTTCCCCTGCAGATTGCCAGATTCACTCTTGGTGTATTAACTTCTCTGCCTCGCCCAGTTTCTTCTAATAATAGGATCCCTCCTTCCTTTTGGAATCCCCCCTCGCTCCACATGGAAAGAGCTGTAACGCATGTTGTCTGGACCATTTCCCTGCAGGAGGCATATGGCTGAGACTTGGCAGTTAGTGGAGCCTGGCACACTGGCCACAGGTCGGGACTGGGTGTATAACCCCACCAGGCCCATCAGAAATCTCTGCTTTCCATCCCAAAGAGCAAGAAAATTGCTGGTGTCTTCAGGTTCATGGTACTGGAAGTATTTAATACCCTTTCTCCCAGCTGCTAGGATGAAGTCTGCATAGGATACGAGGGTTGAGGATAGTACAGTTCAATATCTCCTCCTGTGTCACAGCCTCCTTGTTACACACTAGATAGCTTGTATTCTGCCCCCTTAGTGTTTATTTTTGTCCTGATAGCCTGCCATATTTTCCTAACACTTAGCAATACCTGAAAATGTATTATTCTCCTTCTTTATTCTCTCTCAATGGAATGTAAGCCCTTTGATATCAGGGATTTTGTTTTGTCTTCTTTTATTCTCCACTTAACATTGACACCTAAAACAGTGTGTGGTTCTTTACAAGAACTCCGGATACTTTTAAGGAAAGAAAGAAGGATTTCTTGAGCCAGTTCCATGATGTTTTATTTTCCATACTACATTATTGTAATATTAAAAGTGCATTTACTTTAATATATGGTCGGTTAGGTCTACCCTTATTCATTGCTGGTGGGAATGTACTGTGGTACAATCACTTTGGAAAACTTCTAGTTTCTAATAAAGTTAATGAATTTCCATGTGACACAGAAATTCCACTTGTGGGTAGATAGCAAAAAGAAATGAGTGTTCATGTCTACAAAAAGAATTATGGAGGGTCCTTCCCCCCGTGGTGAACCACAGCTTCCCCCAGCCTCTGCAGGAGACCTTCCAACACTAGCAGACTGAGTCCCAACCATCAGGAAGCCAGCACAAGCCTATTAGATAGTCTCATCCACCAGAGGACAAACAGCAGAAGCAAAAAGAACTACAGTCCTGCAGCCTGTGGAACAAAAACCACATTCACAGAAAGATAGACAAGATGAAAATGTAGAGGGCTATGTACCAGATGAAGGAACAAGATAAAACCCCAGAAAAACAACTAAATGAAGTGGAGATAGGCAACCTTCCAGGAAAAGAATTCAGAATAATGATAGTGAAGATGATCCAGGACCTCGGAAAAAGAATGGAGGCAAAGATCAAGAAGATGCAAGAAATGTTTCACAAAGACCTAGAAGAATTAACAAACAAACAGAGATGAACAATACAGTAACTGAAATGAAATCTACACTAGAAGGAATCAATAGCAGAATAACTGAGGCAGAAGAACGGATAAGTGACCTGGAAGACAGAAGGGTGGAATTCATTGCTGCAGAACAGAATAAAGAAAAAAGAATGAAAAGAAACGAAGACAGCCTAAGAGACCTCTGGAACAACATTAAATGCAATCTTTAAATGACACAATAGACCAGATAGATTTACTTGATATTTATAGGACATTCCATCCAAAAACAGCAGATTACACTTTCTTCTCAAGTGTGCACATGAAACATTCTCCAGGATAGATCACATGTTGGGACACAAATCAAGCCTCAGTAAATTTAAGAAAATTGAAATCATATCAAGCATCTTATTTGACCACAGTGCTATGAGATTGGAAATGAATTACAGGGGAAAAAATGTAAAAAACATGAACATATGGAGGCTAAACACTACATTACTAAATAACCAAGAGATCAGTGAAGAAATCAAAGAGGAAATCAAAAAATACTTAGAGACAAATGACAATAAAAA
>NW_020174373.1:4989578-4990768 GCF_003031525.2 Neophocaena asiaeorientalis asiaeorientalis | reverse complement strand
AGAAATTAAAGATGATACCAACAGATGGAGAGATATACCATGTTCTTGGACTGGAAGAATCAATATTGTGAAAATGACTATATTACCCAAAGCAATCTACGGATTCAATGCAATCCCTAGCAAATTACCAATGGCATTTTTTACAGAACTAGAACAAAAAATCTTTAAATTCGCATGGAGACACAAAAGACCCTGAACTGCCAAAGCAGTCTTGAGGGAAAAAAACGGAGCTGGAGGAATCAGACTCCCTGACTTCAGACTATACCAGAAAGCTAAAGTAATGAAGACAATAAGGTACTGGCACAAAAACCGAAACACAGATCAATGGAACAAGATAGAAAGCCCAGAGATAAACCCACGCATCTATGGTCAACTAATCTATGACAAAGGAGGCAAGGATATGCAATGGAGAAAAGACAGTCTCTTCAATAAGTGGTGCTGGGAAAACTGGACAGCTACATGTAAAAGAATGAAATTAGAACACTCCCTAACACCATACACAAAAATAAATTCAAAATGGGTTAGAGACATAAATGTAAATCCGGACACTATAAACTCTTAGAGGAAAACACAGGAAGAACACTGTTTGACATAAGTCACAGCAAGATCTTGTTTGATCCACCTCCTAGAGTAATGGAAATAAAACCAAAAATAAACAAATGGGACCTAATGAAACGTCAAAGCTTTTGCACAGCAAAGGAAACCATAAACAAGATGAAAAGAGAACCCTCAGAATGGGAGAAAATATTTGCAAACGAATCAACGGACTAAGGATTAATCTCCAGAATATATAAACAGCTCATGCAGCTCGATATTAAAAAAGCAAACAACCCAATGCAAAAATGGGCAGAAGACCTAAATAGACATTTCTCCAAGGAAGACATACAGATGGCCAAGAAGCACATGAAAAGCTGCTCAACATCACTAATTATTAGAGAAACGCAAGTCAAAACTACAATGTGGTATCACCTCACAGCAGTTAGAATGGGCATCATCAGACAATCTACAAACAACAAAGGCTGGAGAGGGTGTGGAGGAAAGGGAACCCTCTTGCACTGTTGGTGGGAATGTAAACTGATACAGCCACTATGGAGAACAGTATGGAGGTTCCTTAAATAACTAAAAATAGAATTACCATATGATCCAGCCATCCCACTACTGGGCATATACCCAGAGAAAACCATAATTCA
>NW_020174373.1:4974917-4988232 GCF_003031525.2 Neophocaena asiaeorientalis asiaeorientalis | reverse complement strand
AAAGGGAACCCTCTTGCACTGTTGGTGGGAATGTAAACTGATACAGCCACTATGGAGAACAGTATGGAGGTTCCTTAAATAACTAAAAATAGAATTACCATATGATCCAGCCATCCCACTACTGGGCATATACCCAGAGAAAACCATAATTCAGAAAGGCACATGCACCCCAATGTTCATTGCAGCACTATTTACAGTAGCCAGGTCATGGAAGCAACCTAAATGCCCATCGACAGACGAATGGATAAAGAAGATGTGGCATATATATACAATGGAATATTACTCAGCCATAAAAAAGGAACGAAATTGGGTCATTTGCTGAGACGTGAATGGATCTAGAGACTGTCATACAGAGTGAAGTAAGTCAGAAAGAAAAAAACAAATATTGTATATTAACGCATATATGTGGAACCTAGACAAATGGTACAGATGAACCGGTTTTCAGGGCAGAAATTGAGACACAGACGTAGAGAATAAATGTATGGACACCAAGGGGGGAAAGCTGGGGGTGGGGTGGGGATGGTGGTGTGATGAATTGGGCGATTGGGGTTGACATGTATACACTGGTGTGTATAAACTTGATGACTAATAAGAAAAAAAAATAAATATAACTTCAGTGGGAAAAAAAAAAGACTTATGAAGGATGTTCAGAAGTCCACTCCTAATAGCCTCAAAATGGAAAAGACCCAAATGTCCCTCAACAAGAGAACTTATAAAGACCTGGTATATTCACACAATGGAGAGCCACTCAGGCATAAGAACAAACGTCAGAGAAACTCAACAACAGGGCTGAATCTCAAAGTCATTTTGTGGAGTGCAGGAATTCGGACACAAAAGTTATATAGTGTATGATCCCGTGTAGATGGGGGTTGGAGAGGAGGCAGCAATGACTAGTGGGTGATAGATGTCAGAACAAGGGCCAACCCTGGGTGGAGAGGATGGGGCAGTAACTGGGAGGGGCAGGAGGAAACTTTCTGATGGATCAAAATGTTCTTTGTTTTGACCTGGGTGGGGGTTTATGGTTATTTACAAATGTAAAAGTGATGGAGCTCTAGACAATTAAGGTTTGTGTTTTACTGCATGAAAATTATTCCTCAATATATAAAATGCAGTGGGAAAAAAATGAAGATTTGTCAGGTAGATTCCACCTCCCCACAGGCAAGGAGGAGCTCTGGACTAGTTTCTTTGGCCAGCTGAGCTCGTTATAGAGAAACCTCAGCCATGGTCATCTTCTTTCTGAAGCCTCCCTATTCTCCCTCCTGGGGAAAACTTAGGACGGTGATGTCAGAACCACCCCATTTGCTTTTCTTAGCCCTCTTGAGACACCACCCTTTCTAAAGCCTTGGAATGTTATCTGCAAAGTAGTAAGTATGTAGCTATCCTGTGCCAAGTGATTCAAGTCCATAAGCTCGAAGGATCAGAATGTCCCTGAACACTGGAGTGAGTGGTTCCGTTGTCTCCACGAGCATTTTCTAAGGAAATGTTTGCCCTGGATCACACGGCTAGAGGGCAGTAGTGCCAGGATCTAGCACTACTATCTAGCACATGAGGCTTTACCCCCAATACCAGAGAGAGAGAGCATCCATTGCAACTCAGAGTCCACAAATAAAGACATACATACCCCATATAACACTTTGCTGGAATGATACGTCCATGGTGTGAGGTAGGAAGGCAGACGTGTGGAAACACCGCAAGAAAAGTAATTTACTTTATCCTGGTGTCTAGAGCAGGCATGCTCCGGACTGAGAATTTTCCTTTGTCCAGTTTTGGTTGTCAACTATTTACATACAAACTGGTCAAATTAAAGGAAACCTCTAGAATCAGATGCATCCACCGTTCAACACTTGTTCTTCCCGCGTGGGTAGGTGTCCACTTTGATTATGACCAGTTGTAGCAACAGTCATTCTTTTTTTTTTTTAATTGTGGTAAAATAACATAGGCCATTTTAGCCATTTTTAAGTGTCCAATTCAAAGACATTCATTATATTCACACCGTTGTGCAACCCATCACCACTGCTTCTAAAACTTTTCCACCGCCCCACACAGAAACTCTGACCCATCAAGCAGTAACTGCTCACAGCCACTGTTCCAAGCCCCTGATCACCTCTAATCTCCTTTCCTTCTCTGTGAAGAGCAGCGATCTTTCTTGACGTGATTTATGGGAGGTACTAATTTCTTGCAAGTAAAGGTTGACTTTATTTAATGCCCTTGGTTGAGGATATGCTAAAATTAGGGTCTTGTTTCCCTCTCTGTCGCCATAGACATTTGGACGAATAACTGAATCACTGTGTCATAAAGCACTAACATTTCCAGGAGAGAAAATAACATCTTTTCTCATCTTAAAGGACTGTGTTTATTTTACCAGTAGAGAATGACTGGTGAAATGACTCTGTCAGTTAATGTGTGTGTGTGTGTGTGTGTGTGTGTGTGTGTGTGTGTGTATTACAGGTATACATGGTAGAATGAATCATCTCTGATTTAGACATCTATCAGATTCTTCCATATATAGAAATACATTAGTAGAAGAACCATTTCTTTGCCAAATTCTAACATAATTATGGACAGTAAGACACCCAGCAAATCGTGCGTCCTGAACTATAAATAAGCAGTGCCCTCCATCGCGGAGCAAGTGTACAGCCAGAAGACCTCCTTAACCTCATCTGGGACAGCAGGAGAGCCAGGCATCACCCTGTTATCTTCAGCCACTCCTGTCTTCACAAATAGTGTGATGGCATCTCACAGAGAAGCGGAGATGAGATTTTTTTTTTTTTTAATGCTCACTTCTTAGAAGTCTGTAATCCATTCCCAGTATCTAAAGGTGGAATAATCTGACTGTTTTTACCTGAGACAGAGTTCTGAGGTCAGATTCAAAGCTAAGGGCAGTAATCTCATGACAAAGGAGGGAGCCTCACTGAAACACATCTCTCTCTCTGCTTTCAAGATCTCATTCTTTAGACAATTTGCATTGTATATTAATGATGCCGTTCTGGATTTTCTGTGTTCTTCTCGTATCTGACTACGTGTTTTTATTGCAGATTTACAAAGGGAAGATTTGGCTGTGCTGTCTTGCCCCGGGGAGCAAGGAGATTAATATAACAAGGCAGTAACGTGGGGTTGATTTCTCTGTGTTCTCAGAAATACTCTGAGATTTCTTTTCTCATTGTTATCACTGTCAGTTTCATCTTTTCATCAACAGACTCTTATCACAACCATTCTTTTGTGTAGAGTAGACAGCTGTCAACATTCTCCTATGTGTTAGTTTGAATAGGAAAAGGTCTAATATTCCAAAACTCTTTTCACCCTCTTGCACCCTTGGCTGATTTAAAACTTTCTATTATTGCGATTGAATGTGACTAGGTATTGCGTCAAATCTCAATTATGACTTTAAATATCATTCTTCTTCCCCTAACCTCTGTCCTTCTTCCCAGTAGTGCCTCAGTGGGTTGCCGCAAATGCGGAACTGAATTTGCTGGGTTTAGTAGTTAATCAAAGCGACTGACTGTGAATTAAATTCAGGCCTCTAGAGACGAGAGGTTATTCACCCTTTGCCAAAGAGTAGCCTCTTCTTTTAAGGACCAAAAAGCCTACTAAGTATTTCTTGGCCTTCTGATAGTGTGTGCAGGGTTACTCTTTGTGGAAACGAGTAAGATGTGAGTATAGGGATCTATCAATATAATCCCCAAAGGGGAAACTTTACATTACAGAAGTGAGTTATGATGGACAGTGTGTACACATTTTACAGACCTTCAAAATGACTATCTTGTAGAGTCTGTACTCCTTATGCTTTCAGAGTATGGACTGGTTTTTAGAAAAGCCTTGAAAATTTCATAAAGGCATCTGTACCCTAAAGGGAGGTGTATAGGGGAGAGGAGAGAATTTGTTTCTGTGGGCATTTGATGCTATCTGGAACTCTTCTCCCAAGATGAAACATTGTCTGGAGGACCGTAAGTGAGGCAGTGATGTCTCTTATTAGCAGTACCAGCTGGAATCAACCCAGTTTGGGAAGAATAGCATCACGGACAATGAAAATACTTGTTCATTCATAAAGGAAGGCTAAACTTGGGTCATCAGAATCTGGTCAGATAGGGCTTGTGAAGCAATGAAACTATGACCCTTTCGTGAAGAAAAGAGATTTCCAAGGCCCCTGTCTTTGACAACATCAGACAGATAGGAGTGACGGAAAGGAACCTGGATGGAATTCTCCTGCGCTTTTCCTGGGGAATAGTACTGGGGTTACAGCGTAATGGGACTTAGGTGCTGGGAGCTGGCTGGAGCATGCCAGCCTCTGAGAGACCAGTAGAGAGCAGAGCCTAGTGTCAGCTGCACACGGTGGGCAGGTGCTGTCAGAAGCTCGAGTGCGTGAGTCTCAGTAGAAGAACAAGATGACTCACACTTCACAAAACCGGAACCTGTCTGCAGTGCCATCATTGTTCAAGACGGGACATCACAGGGTGCCCAGCTGTCATCCACGTGCACCCAAGGGAAGACGGGTAGATGGTGGCGATCTTCTCACCTCTGACCGTAGGTGGATAAAGAGAAAAGATGGGAATTGGCGCTGATGATCACTTTTCCTTTTTCACTCATCACACCGACTTAAGCAACCTCTCCTCCTCCACGTTTTAAAGCCTGGTATAAAATGTGCCCAAGCAATTTTAACCCTGCTTATGTTTCAGATGAAGATTGAGTTGAACTAGGCTGTCTGTAATCATTCAAACTAGCTGCAGGCCATTGGGCAAAAAGGATATAAATGTTAGTTAAATGATTCAGTAAACATTTATGGACCACTAAATCACTGGACCAGAAGCTCTTTAAAAGCAAGGATTGTGTCTTGTTCAGAGTGTACCCCTGGTACCCCCTGCATCAGGGCACAAGATGGCATAGGTTCACCAGGGGATGGTTGGTTGAGTGAATAACATGTTCTTGTTATGTATCTGACACAAAAACAAACAAATGAGTGCTATTGTCGAGGAACTCCCGGTGTGGAGGGATAACTAACTTCCTACTAGTATCGCATCTGTACTATAAAAGATTATGGTTTATAAATGACAAACAACAGAAATAGGGAGGAGGAAGACATTAATTCTGCCTTTGGACAGGGGATCAAGGAGGCCTGTGATGCCCAGTTAGGAATGCGTTTGAAAGATGAAGAGAGGTCTGTCAACAAGAAGAGAGGAAGGACGTGGCTTTCCAGGAAGAGCAAGGGTGTGGACGCCTGAGTGTGCGTGGCTTGCCCAGGGATCCGTGAGGTGTCTGACATAGCTCAAGCCTAAGATTTGCAAAGGGGCATGGCTCAATATGGAAGAAAACTGTAGGATATGATCAGATTTAAATTTTCCTAGGGCTTCATCCTTTTTATTGAGTAGGAAGCCCTTATATCACATGACGGGAGAGCCTAGATTTACTGAGCGCATTAGAGACTGTAGATGTCATTCAAACAAGACAGGACTAGTGTCTGTAGTAGAGTGTGGGGACTCTTTGGGGGACAAAGACATTGTGTGGATAAACATGTTGGAGATAGAAAGGACCACAACCAGGGACTTCCCTGGTGGTGCAGTGGTTAAGAATCGCCAGCCAGTGCAGGGGACACAGGTTTGAGCCCTGGTCCAGGAAGATCCCACATGCAGCTAAGCCCATGCGCCACAGCTACTGAGTCTGAGCTCTAGAGCCCTCGAGCCACAATTCCTGAGGCCGCACGCCACAACTACTGAAGCCTGTGCTCCACAACAAGAGAAGCCACCGCAATGAGAAGCCCGTGCACCCCAACAAGGAGTAGCCCCTGCTCGCTGCAACTAGAGAAAACCTGCACATAGCAACGAAGACCCAACGCAGCCAAAAATAAATAAATAAATAATAATTTAAAAAAAGAAAGAAAGGGCCATACCATGTAACCTGTGGTTGATGGTGTGGGGCAGAGGGAGGGGTGCAAGCTGACAGAAGTTTCTCTCTTACTCCAGAATCTTTTTGCCTTTCGAATACCTCTATATCTATACCACCCCCAGAAACCCAGGTTAATTATGGTGAGAAGAACAGCCAATGTTTGTATTCCTGCTTTTTGAGTGTTTTGAGAAAATACTGTTTACAGTTTTGCCAAAATCTTAGCCCAATGCAATATTGTCCCATGAATGAATGGGAGGTTTTTTAATGGGCCGGAGAAGGGATCTTCCATGAAATAGAGCAAAAAAGAGTTCACATTTTTATTACAGAATTAATTGTAGAAGCCCTAGATAATTACTGACAGTCAAGGCACCTTTTCCTCTAGAAGATGGATACATTATTGCTGTATCAAACGACATGTAATTTATTTAATTCTAAAAAGAAACAAGATCTCAGTTGTCGTAAAGAATATAAGATTAGATGTGGTTCTTGCTAGGGAGCCTAGAAGATGTGTGATAGGGTGCGATTTGGGGTACCCATGCAGCAGAAGAAAATATAACAAAAAGTTCCGAAGTTTTCAGTAACATGAAGGCCATACTAAGACACAAGAAAGCTATAAGAAAATAAAAAATAAAACATTTAAGTTAGTAAAATCTAGAAAATGGTAGACTTCAGATAAGATCATTAAGGTGTTTCTCACAGGGTGAGGGATGCCTGAGGAAGCACGTCAGATTTCTTGAAAAGGGAGATATATGTACACACACATCTGTGTGTGTGTGTGATAGATATTTTTGTATATGTAATTAGTAAATGCATATGCTAGCATTGTAATTTCTTTGGTTTTTGGAATTTTAAATAACAATAAGAATAGAATGTCATCTTTTTATTTATTTACGTAGGACATGTTTCCTTATATTTCTTTAAAAAGGAAATTGGTATAAACTTATATGGTTTAATTAGCACTGCAAATTAACACACGGTTTTGTTCTTTTGTCACATTAATGATAAGTTTTATTCTTAAAGTCTTCATGGGTTACCAGGGTGTGAGCACCAGGGACTGTTTTCTATGTAGCAGAATATTTGACTGCATGGTATTAAGAATTTAGAAACTGACTTTAAAATTCTAATAGCCTATCTAATTTAGCTGTGGAAAAGCATCATTATTATTAGTTATCTTATTCCAATGAAAAACATATATGCCAAAATATTTTTGGAGAAATTAAATTGCAATATCAGTTTTATCTTGAGCAGTTACAATTAACGTGCTAAGTGCAGTGAAATGTGGTTTTTAGAACTTCTTAACTTATATGCTTAAGGAGATTTGGGATACTTTATAGGAAACCCTTTCAGAAGAAACACTGAATTTCAAAAAGTTTGAAAATGTCATACAAATTGAGGGGGAAATCATACAACTTGATAGCCCCATAAATTGACTTAAAAAACCACTTTATAAGGTGCAAATTTAATTTTTAGCAAAGCAAAGTTATCATCTAATAAAAACATGAGAGAAGTTTTACCTCCCCCTTCTGAAGCATTGTCTGTAAAGCAAGTCTCTTAGTCTGGGCTGAACAAGCGTCTTCGGGGGGGGCCGGGTTTGACCCCTTTCAATTATATACAAATTTTGTGTGCATGTTTTAGAGCAAGGTCCACACCTAGATGGACGTTAAAGACTTTCTTCAGTATGTGTTTTCCTTCTGGCTCTGCCCTTCCATCACCTAGTACTGTGTTCAGAATATACTAGAATTCAGTGATGCTGTTGTTGAATTACGGATGAATGTCTAAAACTGGAAATTATAGAAAGAGTGCAAATGTATAGCTGATGGAAGAGAATTAACTTATTAATTGAGGAAGGGATTTAGCAACAGGGAAGGTCATTAGGGGCCGGAGAATTTACAGGGAACCAGCTAAAAAAATAAAAGCAACAGGGTATTTTTTTTAAATAGCTTTTTTCTTTTTTTTGTTAATAGAAATTTATTTATTTATTTTTGGCTGTGTTGGGTCTTCGTTTCTATGCGAGGGCTTTCTCTAGTTGTGGCGAGCGGGCACCACTCTTCATCGCGGTGCGCGGGCCTCTCACTGTCGTGGCCTCTCATTGCGGAGCACAGGCTCCAGACGCGCAGGCTCAGCAGTTGTGGCTCACGGGCCCAGTTGCTCCGCGGCATGTGGGATCTTCCCAGACCAGGGCTGGAACCCGTGTCCCCTGCATCGACAGGCAGATTCTCAACCACTGCGCCACCAGGGAAGCCCCAACAGGGTATTTTTGATACTGCACATATTGTAAGGTTACAGCTTGGTGAATTTTCACTACTGTGAACGTTATTTATTTTTTATTTGTACATCCAAAGCAGTGTGCAAGCATTCCCTCTGTCAAGGGCTGTACAAGTTTCATCACCTGCAGATGCTCTAAGTATCCTTCCTTGTGTGCGTTTTCGGTGGACGTGTACACGCATTCTGTTGTGTGTGTACACATGAGTAGAATTTCTGGGTCACAGCTATATATTTGGGTTGGCCAAAAAGTTCGTTCGGGATTTTCCATACGATGCTATGGAAAAACCCGAATGAACTTTTTGGCCAACCCAATATGTATTTAAAAATAACAATCACGAGGGAGGAGATATGGGGATATGTGGAAATGTATAACTGATTCACTTTGTTATAAATCAGAAACTAACACACCATTGTAAAGCAATTACACTCCAATAAAGATGTTAAAAAAATTAAAAAAAAAATAAAGATAACCATCACGAAACTGCCATGTAGCTTAGACATTGATATTTTACAGGATAATACTGTTTGGGTTTTAAAATACTATGGTTCATTGCAGACAATTTGGACAGTTCAAAAGGTCTCGAAGAAAAGAATAAAAATCATGCCTAATGCTCACATCCAGAGACAGCCACTCTTAGTGAGTCGAGGTGTCCTAGCTAACCTTTAATGTGTGCATTTCACGGACTACTTTTTTTTTTTTTTTGCGGTACGTGGGCCTCTCACTGTTGTGGCCTCTCCCGTTGCGGAGCACAGGCTCCGGACGCGCAGGCTCAGCGGCCATGGCTCACGGGCCCAGCCGCTCCGCGGCACGTGGGATCTTCCCGGACCGGGGCACGAACCCGTGTCCCCTGCATTGGCAGGCGGATTCTCAACCACTGCGCCACCAGGGAAGCCTCGGACTACTTTTAAACCATTTATTTTTACTCAATCGTGAATTTTGTTTTATAGCTATTCCTTTACAAAATATTTTTAGTGGTTGAATAGTTAATTCTATGCTACGTGTCTATCATGGTTTATTTTCCAGTTTTTGGACTTATAGGTCAATTCTAATTTTCACTGTTTTAAAATACCAATGTTGTGGGTCAGTGTGCATCTGTCTTTGTGGGTATATATCTCTGTTTTCTTAGAATTACTTCCTAGAGGTGGAATTGCTGGGAATAAGGGTATTATCAGTCTTAAGGTTTGGTATATATTTCCACCCTGACCTTGCAGTAGAGATGAAAATGGAAGTTTAGAAAATATTAGAATCGTTCAAAAGAAATATGCTGATCTATAGGCAGTGTAAATGTTTATCAGACTAGTGATATGTAGAATGTTCTAGAACTGTCTCCTGTGCCTCCATTCTCATATAAAACATTTACCAGCATTTTATTATCGATACAAATATTCATGCTGTGCCTGCTGGGTATTATTTTTAAAAACAGCACACCATCCTTGCCCTGTGTACAATGTAGTAGGGAAACCTTACTTAAAGTCCATCAAAGAGTTAAACAACATTGTAGGAAATAAGAGTTCAGGACAACAGTAGAAGCATTTTCATGAGGCATTTGATGATAATAATCACAGGCGTTTCAAAGATAGGTGGCTGTTACAGCAAAGAAGGTGAATTGGACAGATTTTCAGGGAAGGAGGGACTGCAAGTCCCTGGATTGTTCCAAGTGGGGGAGGCCTTCTAGGAGTTCTGAAAAGTGTGAACAAAATCCCCAAAGAGGAAAACTGAAGGCATTTTTTTCAGCTTTACTGGGGTATAATTGACAAAATTCTAAGATAATAAAGGTGTACAGTATGATTTTATACACACACACACATTGTGAAAGAATTTCCCCCATCAAATTAAACACATCCATCACCTATCCTCCCTCCTTTCCTTCCTTCCTTCCTTTCTTTTTTAGTGAGAACAATTGAGTTCTACTCTCTTAGGAAACTTCAGTGATATAATTATTAACTGTAGTCACCATTTTATACATTGGATCCTCAGATCTTATTCATCTTATAACTGAAAGTTTGGACCCTTTGACCAACATTTCCCTGTGTCCCCAACCCCAACCTTCTGTTTCTAGGAGTTTGATTTTTTTTTTTTTTTAAGCTTCCACATATAAGTGAGATGATGCCATATTTGTCTTCTCTGTCTGGCTTATTTCACGTAGCGTAACTCTAGATTCATCCACGTTGGCTCAAATGGTAGAATTTCCTTCTTTTTTATGGCTAAATAATTCAAAACATTTTGGAAAAGTGCAATTAAATCTTTGGACCCAAGGATTGACTTCTTTGAAAATCTGAATTCCGGAGTTGAAGAGTGGGTTAGGAAAAGAGAGTCCGTTGGTACCGAGCAGCCAGAGACACTAGTCTCAGTGCAGACTGGTTCATGGTCTTCTCCTGCGGGCCAGATCTTAGGTGATTGTGAGAAGTGGGATTTAAAGGAACAGAGACAGGACGCAGAGGGGAGGACACTTGTGAAGCCGTGTGTGGCTAGGTGATTGCTAGGCTAGATGCTGTGTACAGAGATTGGTCACCTGAGAAGTTGATGTGCACAGATCAGGAGGAATGAGAACAACGGGGAGACAGGAGTATGCAGACACCTTTTACTGATTTAGCGATGTTGCCTTGTGCTTTCCGTCGTCATCTTATGATTGCCCCTGAAATGGGCGAAGGTTTCCTGGTGAAGACAGCAGAAGGGAGGTACTGTGCCGTATGTTTACAGGTTTTTGCAGAATTGCCGGTGCACACCTGTTCAGGAAATTATGGTAGAGCAGCAGATACATTTGCATGTGTACAGCAGCTAAGGAAGTTATGAAAACAAATCAAAGTACAGGCTCCAGAGAATTCAAAATGCCACTTCTCTCCCTATTCTACTCTCCCCCAAAAGCTTTATTGATCATCTTTAGGACTCCAACTGTTTATTCTGAAATTTCATAAATGGGAGGAAAATATCACACATATATTCTGTCTTTTCTGAATGGATTTTACTTCAAGGATTTTAATTCAAGGTAGTCTTACTTCAAGATTATCTGGACTTTACTTCAGACAGTCTATGATGGAAAGCCATTCTTTGTAGAGAAGCACATTAATAAACAAAGGAGGGATAATAGAATTAGAACATCATGCTTTGCTACCCCTAATGATGTCATACATCAAGGTAGTGATCATCGGTGGCTGCTAAAATCTGTAGGTGAAAGGTTGATGGGAGCTTTCAAATGGTTCCATCAGGGTGACCCCTCCAGAGCCCCATGTCAGTCTTATCCTTATTAGCAGTGCCTCCTGCTGGGATGCAATAAGCTCCATCAAGGGAGTATTCTTGCCTCCCCAACCCCCCCGACAAAAAAATCAATCCTCAATCTAATCAAGTCTCTGGAGGTAAACAGCACTTTGTATAAAAATACACGTGATAAAGGAGCGTGTAAAAAATCACCACAAGAACACAACGTGTAACATTCTAGATTGTGGGACATCTTATAGGAATATGGACTCAGGTCCTGAACGATACAAGTGACATAGGAGAAGAGTGCTGGGGAGCTGAAAGAAGTTTAGGTGACGTATCAATCATAAGAAGCCTGACGCAAACAGATTAACTGCTGGAATTTTATCTTTCTGCAAAAAGTCAAAAAACAAATGATGATGGCTGGTATTAAATGATACTTAGGAATACTTGTTAATTTTGTTTGATGTGGCATTGTGGTTAAGTTTTTAAAAGCCCGGATTAGAGATATCGGGTGAAGAAGTTGTAGATAGATGATGGGTAGTCAACCATTCTGGTTTACCTAGGACCAGGTGGATTCCTGAGATACGGGACTTTCAGTGCTATGGGATGGTCCAGGACAAATATGGACAGTGGGTCTTTCCATCTGAGGTTTGCTTTAAAAGGCTCCATTAAAGGAAACATAGAGAGCGCTTTAGAAAAATGTTGATGGTGAAATTGAGCAATGGATACCTAGAGGTTTATGACTCCATTCTGTCTATTTGGGACTAGGTTTGAGAATTTCTGTTATAATAAAAAATAAGATAGTAAAGATAATAATAAAATGATCTCTACTTTTAATAGTGTTTCTGAATAATAAGGGTATCTTTTCTCCATTTTGTCATCATCTGGGGAATCAAGGAGTCAAAATAAGAAGGAATCTCAGGGAATTTGTGGATATGGTGAAGGCCGCTCAGAGTGTGTGTTATAGGGAGAACTTTTGGCAAAGATGCAAAGCTGCAGAGATTTCCTTCTATTTGGACCATGTGTATTTCCACTGGACACGACACGCCAATGATTTATTTGCCGGATAGACAATGGCAAACTCAGGAAATAATTTATTTAAAAAGAGCATTATTTATATCGGAGACTGGGTGTGAGGTCTTGTTGGAAATACAGTGCCAATATACTCATATAGCATCTTTCTCCAAGGAGTGCTATCAACAGAAAGTTAATTCTGTGGTGCTGAGTGTGAGGTCGACAGGAAACAGATATTTCTGCGAAATTGAATTGAATCTTTTGAGTCCAAATGGCAGTTTAATGGCATAAGGAAAAACTCGTGAAGGAAACAGAGACCCCTGTCACATAATCTAATATTTGGCAAGCTTTGCACAAACGTTTTGACAACTTTCAGGTCAGTGTTTGACAGTGTTCCCATTATTCAACGTGAAAGAGGCAGCCAAATGCCAGGTTACCTGTATAATGTTAAAGAGATAAAATAAGACGGTGTCAGGACATTACAGTCAGCCCCAAATATTTTCGCTTTCTAGTTGCGTCCAAGTTGATGCTTATTTCTAAAAACCCTTTCGGCTTACGTCAATAAAGAGAATGTGAGAAAAGCCAGGGCGGCTGAAAACGTCAGTGTCGGGCGGAGCAGGCCTGGAGGAGACCCGCCACGCGCCCCGGCCTCCGAGCTTCCGTGGGCACCGCGTGGGATGCCGTCCACACGCGTGTGCACACGTGCTCGTGCGGAGCCCTGCGCCCGGCCAGTGTGCTCGTGCGCGGAAATGCCCAACTGCACGAGTGGAAGCGACTGGCCAGGCCCCTGGTCTCTGCAGACCAAGCTTCTTGGAACCGGGTCATTCTACCTCGCAGGATGGCTGTGTGTGGTCACGTGCATGTCACAGATGTGCATGTGTCCATCCCCAAACCTAGACGTGAACTAGGACACCACATCCGTATCTGGGGCAGGAAACCACAAAAAAAAAAAAAAAAAAA
>NW_020174373.1:4919218-4974880 GCF_003031525.2 Neophocaena asiaeorientalis asiaeorientalis | reverse complement strand
GGGGGGGAAAAAAAAAAAAAAAAAAAAAAAAAAAAAAAAAATCAGAACAAGGCGGCCGGGGAGAGAAGTGACTAGTTTTTTGTTTGAAGCTGCCGTCAGCACCCTGTGGGAGGAAGTACTGGGATTCCAGTATTGCAACAGCCAGCTTTGCTTTGTTTTACTGACTACAGATCCTTGAAAGTCTGATGACTGGGATGAAATATGACCTTTTGTCTGTGATGGCGTTCAGGTGAGAGCAGCTGGGATTCGGCTCCTGGGAGCTCTGCAGTAATAGAAAATATCATTTGTTTCAAAGGCTCGGGAAGCAGGCTGTGCCTTCCGGAAAGGCCGGTTTGGGGGTTCACATGTCCACAGCGCCATCACCAGGGCAATGTGGGACATGCATGATCCCCAGAGCTAGTGCCTGCAGTTGTGAGGAACCCTGTAGGGAGGAAACACCTAACCTATCATCATCATCAATCATCAGTAGGACCAGGAGAGATCAGTGTCTGCAGGCTCCATGCCAGAGCTGCAAATAAATAGGGAGCCCCCAGTCTAAGGAGCTTCGCTCGAGAGAACTAAGAGCATGCTCTGAGCAGGGTTAAGGGATGCGGGTTTGGAGCCAGAGTACGAGGGAGAAGCCCAGAAGAGGCGACGGGTGGAAGCGGGCGATGGATGGGGCGCTTCCTCCGCGACGGCTGGGCTGCGCTGGGCTTTGCCCCTGAGTTCCAGAGTAAGCCTCACTTGCAAATGATAAGCCCCAACCCCCAGCAGTCCTCTCCAAAACTTGTCTGATCCGCTGGCCTCTGTGTTTCCGCGAAGGAGGAGAAAAAAAAGTCCAAGGGCAGCGTGGAGGGTTAGCCAGTATTGTGGGAATTGCCAAAAGACAGAGGTTTGCCGAAATCTCGGGGATTCACCCTTTACTTGCCCTGTGACGGAAGTCACAACACTTGTTCTGTGTTTGTGTTGTCGAATGAGCACGATGGGATAAAATTTGCAAGTTTGTTTCGCAGAGTAAATGAGATAGAAAAAGCACCAACATAAACGTGCTGAAATAGTCTCGTTTATTAAATACTTAATAATAATGTATAAAATCCAGTCTTGACGGGGAGAGATCCTGGGTGCAAATTGGTCCTAAAAAGGGTGTAATTGGCTTGATATTGCATTTGTTGGGACAGCAAAGTGTAGAAAGAAGAGGCTCAGAAGCTAGAAGTCCCTGCTTTCCCTTGGGTTGGCCTTTTTATTGAAGAATTTTTACACTACATGTGCATTTTAAAGAGGATCTAATAACAAGCAATAACTAATCAATTATTATTATGATGATTTTAATGAGCACCTGCTATGTGATGTGTGCTCCATTCAGCAATTTCCCACTGACACTCTCTTTCACTCTTGAGAACCAGGTGGGTGAAATTATACCTCTTTTTAGAGAGGAAGTAGTTGAATGAGGCACCAGGAGATTTCTTTCTTATTGCTGTAAAGTTCATTCAACTTGGAAGGAGCAGGCCGTGAGGTCTGCCTGGCTTTACAGATAGAAACCTTTTCAGGTGAATTCTGACATCAAAAGAGTATATACAGTATTATGGAATATGTATTAAAAAATTGTGACCCTTTCTTAAGTGTGTGTCTAATTTTCATGTAATATACAAATGACTACAAATAGTCGTCTATGTATTAGTCATCTATGTAATTATATTAGACTTGGGTAAAGTTACATGGTTTGTTACT
Source organism: Neophocaena asiaeorientalis asiaeorientalis (assembly GCF_003031525.2). Classification (NCBI taxonomy): domain Eukaryota; kingdom Metazoa; phylum Chordata; class Mammalia; order Artiodactyla; family Phocoenidae; genus Neophocaena; species Neophocaena asiaeorientalis. The sequence goes on along the minus strand of NW_020174373.1, from coordinate 4,973,173 downwards.
TAAAGAAAAACAAACTTTAAATTAAGCCATAATTCGCTGATATCATGTGCTAGTTTGGCAATTTCGATTTCTACTTTTTTCTTTATTTTTCCTTTTTACTCTCTGTCAGTATTAATATGGGTAACCTACCTATACGGTGTTGCCTTCATAAATTAAAAAAAAAAAAGATTGGCGATTGTGAAATACTTTATAAGTGAACTCTGGGGAAAAATGTGTCACATATCTAAAGTATAAAGAGAATTCCCTGATTTAAACATCTGTCCTTAATGGCAATACTGATTTTAAAGTCTCCCCACCTCACTTTTGTCACCGGAGAAACACCGACTCTTTTTCTACTCGAGTATGGATGGGAATTAAAGGATGAAATGACTGCCATCTTGTGTTGTGTTTGCTAAATGTTATTCAACTGCCTTAGAGAAAAATGGAAATAAATCTTCACATTTCCAGCCCCTGGGCTTCACTAAGTAGGGAAAGCTCTTCTTCATCAGAGGATGAGGATTATCAATATATATTTAAGTTCACTTAATGAATATTTAAATTTAAAATCCAACAAAGCAGCTGCGTGATCATTTCTCTTCGTACAGGAGAATCACTCTTTAAGTCTGACAATGCAGAATTTTTTGTTTTTTTTACCTTGATCTCATTACATCAAAATATTACTTAGTTATCTCAATAACTTTATTTAAGTGATAAAGGTACCTGCATTATTTAAAAGCTGTTAGGGTGGATGACTAGTACAGACATGCCTCCTTTTATTGCACTTTACATTGCCTTATTGCACTGCTAGTTACTTTGAATTTTACAAATTGAAAATTTGGGTCAACCCTGTGTTGTCAATTGATGGTTAGCACTTTTTAGCAACAAAGCGCTTTAAGGTATGTACATTGTTTCTCGGGGGTTTTTTGTTTGTTTTTTTTAAACATAATGCTATTGTACACTTGATAGACTACAATATAGTGTAAACATAACTTTTTAAAAATAGATCTTTATTAGAGTATAACTGCTTCACAATACCGTGTCAGTTTCTCTCGTGCACCAAAGTGCATCAGCCACGTGCACACATATGTCCCCACCTCCCCTCCCTCTTGAGCCTCCCTCCCACCCTCCCCATCCCACCCCTCTAGGTCATCGCAAAGCGCAGAGCTGATCTCCCTGTGCGATGCTGCTGCTTCCCACTAGCTATCTATTTTACATTCGGTAGTGTATATATATGTAGATGCCACTTTCACTTCACCCCAGCTTCCCCCTCCCACCCGTGTCCTCAAGTCCATTCTCTATGTCTGCCTCTTTATTCCTGCCTTGCAACTAGGTTCATCAGTACCATTTTTGTTTTTGTTTTTTAGATTCCATGTATATGTGTTAGCATATGGTATTTGTTTTCCTTTCTGATTTACTTCACTCTGTATGACAAACTCTAGGTCCATCTATCTCACTACAAATAACTCGATTTTGTTTCTTTTTATGGCTGAATAATATTCCATTGTATATATGTGCCACATCCTTTCTATCCATTCATCTGTCAGTGGACATTGAGGTTGGTTCCATGTCCCGGCTATTGTAAATAGAGCTGCAGTGAACATTGTGGTACATGACTCTTTTTGAATTATGGTTTTCTCAGGGTATATGCCCAGTAGTGAGATTGCTGGGCCATATGGTAGTTTTAGTTTTAGTTTTTTAAGGAACCTCCATACTGTTCTCCATAGTGGTTGCATCAATTTACATTCCCACCCACAGTGCAGGAGGGTTCCCTTTTCACCACACCCTTTCCAGCATTTATGGTTTCTAGATTTTTTGATAATGGCCATTCTGACCAGTGTGAGGTGATACCTCATTGTAGTTTTCATTTGCATTTCTCTAATAGTTAGTGATGTTGAGCATCTTTACATCGGCATGTGGAATCCTCCCGGACCGGGGCACGAACCCGTGTCCCCTGCATCGGCAGGCGGACTCTCAACCACTGCGCCACCAGGGAAGCCCTATAGTACTTTTCTGGTGGCATCTTTAGGATTTTCTATTTATAGTATTATGTCATCTGCAAACAGTGACAGTTTTACTGCTTCTTTTCCAATTTGTATTCCTTTTATTTCTTTTTCTTCTCTGATTGCCATGGCTAGGACTTCCAAAATTATGGCCTTTATTATGTTGAGGTAGGTTCCCTCTGTGCCCACTTTCTGGAGAGTTTTTTTTTTATCATAAACGGGTGTTGAATTTTGTCGAAAGCTTTTTCTGCATCTATTGAGATGATCATATGGTTTTATCCCTTAATGTGGTGTATCACATTGATTAAGTTGCATATATGAAGAATCCTTGCATCCCTGAGGTAAGTCCCACTTGATCGTGGTGTATGATCCTTTTAATGTGTTGTTGGATTCTGTTTGCTAGTATTTAGTTCAGGATTTTTGCATCTATTTTCATCAGTGATATTGGTTTATAATTTTCTATTTTTGTGACATCTTTGTCTGGTTTTGGTATCAGGGTGATGGTGGCTTTGTAGAATGAATTTGTGAGTGTTTCTCCCTCTGCAATTTTTTGCAAGAGTTTGAGAAGGATCGGTGTTAGCTCTTCTCTAAATGTTTGATAGAATTCGCCCGTGAAGCCATCTGGTCCTGGACTTCTGCTTGTTGGAAGATTTGTAGTTATGGTTTTAATTTCATTACTTGTGATAGGTCTGTATATATTTTCTAATACTTCCTGGTTCAGTCTTGGCAAATTGTACCTTTCCAAGAATTTGTCCATTTCTTCGTGGTTGTCCATTAATCTTGGCTGTAGGTTTTTCTCTTTCATCACTTTAAGTATATCCTGCCACTCCCTTCTGGCCTGCAGGGTTTCTGCTGAAAACTCAGCTGATAACCTTACGAGAATTCCTTTGTATGTTATTTTTTTGTTTTTCCCTTGCTGCTTTTAATATTTTTTCTTTGAATTTAAGTTTTGATAGTTTGACTAATATGTGTCTTGGTGTGTTTTTCCTAGGGTTTATTCTGTATGTGACTCTCTGTGCTTCCTGGACTTGGGTGACTATTTCCCATGTTAGGGAAGTTTTCAACTATAATCTCTTCAAATATTTTCTCAGCCCCTTTCTTTTTCTCTTCTTCTTCTGGGACCCCTATAATTTGAATGTTAGTGCGTTTAGTGTTTTCCCAGAGGTCTCTGAGATTTGTCTTCATTTCTTTTCATTCTTTTTTCTTTATTCTGCCCCTCGACAGTTATTTCCACCATTTTGTCTTCCAGCTCATTTATTTGTTCTTCTGCCTCTTTCTGTTATTGATTCTTTCTAGTGTATTTTTCATTTCAGTTATTGTGTTGTTCATCTGTGTTTGTTTGTTCTTTAGTTCTTCTAGATCTTTGTTAACCTTTCTTGTATTTTCTCAATCCGTGCCTCCATTCTATTTCTGAGATTCTGGATTGTCTTTACTCTCATTACTCTGAATTCTTTTTCAGGTAGATTGTGTATTTCCTTTTCATTTATTTGGTCTCGTAGGTTTTAACCTTGTTCCTTCATCTGTGACATATTTTTTTGCTGTCTTATTTTTTTTTTTTTTATGAGTGGGATTGTGTTCCTGTCTTACTGGTTGTTTGACCTGAGGCTTCCAACACTGAAGTTTGTAGGCTGTTGGGTAGAGCTGGGTCTTGATGCTGAGATGAGGACCTCCGTGAGACTGCCCTCTGATGAATATTCCCTGGGGTCTGAGGTTCCCTGTTAGTCCAGTGGTTCTGACACGGAGGTCCCACTGCAGGAGCTTTGGCCCAACCCCCAGCTCGTGAACCAAGATCCCACAAGCTGCGTGGGGTGGCAAAAAAAAAAAAAGAGAGAGCAATAACAAAGTAAAATATAAAATTAGACTAGGAAACTAACAGATACATTAGAAAGAATATAAAAATAAAAATATAGATGAATCAACAACTGGAAGGTACATCAGTACCACAATAGTAAAAATAAAAGAGTAGGAGGGAAAAGAGAGAAAAAAAAAGGGGGGGGGGAAGGCCTTGGCTGTGGAGGGCGGGGCCTAAGCAAGTAGGAGGTTTGGGCAGTGGGTGGGGCCTATGCTAAGGACCCACAGGGCTGGAAAAGGCCCTGGGGACTGTTGGGGGTGGGGCTTAGGCTCAAGGAACAGAAGGGGCCCAGGCATGCCCCCCACCCCTGGTCTCAGAGGGCAGGGGACCTCACCTGGGAGCCTGGCAGGCTTCCTGGGCTCCAGTGGGTGGGGCAAACGCCCTCTGCTCCTCTCTTCCCGGAGGGCCCCTCCCACCTTCCTCTCCTGTTCTCCCCTTGGCCTCCTTCCTATGCCCCCAGGACCAATGTGGCTGGGGGGATGGAGGGACCTGGAGGGCAGGGGACTGGCCTGGAAACTCAGCAGGTTCCCCAGCCAAGTGGGCAGGGCAGTCACCCTCCACTCCTCTCCTGCCCCTCCTGGAGGGCCCCTCCCGCCTGCCTTTCCTGATCTCCCTGCCCTCAGGGGCGCTGATCCTACCTGGCCTCCACTTCTCCTCCCCCCTCAGTACCCCCTACCATGTCCTACCGGTCACTTGGGGGTTCCTCCCGTCTCCTTGGGCATCAGGTTCCCCCACGCGGCCAAAAGGCGCCCTAGTTGTGGGGAGACGCTAACTCGGCATCTTCCCACACCACCATCTTTTTTTTTTTTTGCGGTACGCGGGCCTCTCACTGATGTGGCCTCTCCCGTTGCGGAGCACAGGCTCCAGACGCACAGGCTCAGCGGCCATGGCTCACAGACCTATCCGCTCTGCGGCACGTGGGATCCTCCCGGACCGGAGCATGAACCCGTGTCCCCTGCATCAGCAGGCGGAGTCTCAACCACTGCGCCACCAGGGAAGCCCCCCCACACCACCATCTTGACTCTGCCCCATAAACATAGCTTTTATAATACACTGGGAAACCAAAAAATTAGTTTGACTCGCTTTATTGCAATATTAGCTTTATTGTGATGGTCTGGAACCAAACCTGCAATATCTCCAGGATATACCTGTATATTTGGATTTGAAAATTTGCTGTTCAAAATGCTTTTGGGCTACAAGAGTAGAAAAGGCATGAGGACTTTGACTGGGAAGGGGTTTATCCCACTCATCTGTCTGGAGCCCTCTGTGCTTTTTGTGAATTGGATTGGCCATCTGTACAGCCATGATCTTCAAACATTCTTGCTTAAATACTCTCTAAAAGGATCTTGCCACCCTGCGCAACTTCTAGCACACTTTGGTTACATCCAGAATTATACATCATCGTCTTAACTAGACAGAAAAAATAAAATTTCCAGCGTACTGTCACTATAGACAGCTTAACACAGAACTGTAAGATCACTCTTTTAAACATGCTCAGTGTAATCTAAGCACTACAGCAATTTGATACCTATTATAAGCAATTAAGAACCCTGAAAAAGCACTTTTCTAACAGGATGAAATTTTACATCATTTGTTTTCTTCCTTGAATTTTAGTTTCCATTCTGATTTCTGCAGAGAATTTTATCTTAAAGTAATATTATATGATGCTCGAAAATCTTTTATTGATAACTTGTTTTACTTACTGTTGTGGTCTGAATGTTTGTGCCCTAGCCTGCCACAGTTCATGTGTTGAAATGTTAACCTCCAATATGATGGTATTTAGAGATAGAACTTTGGGGGGGTGATCAGGTCATGTGGGTGAGCCCTTATAGATGAGACCCCAGAGAGCACCCTCACTGCCCCCCCCTCCTCCCATGTGAGGACTCAGCTATGAGCCAGGAAGAGGGCCCTCGCCTGACCATTGTGGTGCTTTGATCTTGGACTTGCAGCCTCCAGAACTGTGAGAAACAAATTTCTGTTCTTTATAAGACACCCAGTTTCTGGTATTTTGTTATAGAAGCCTGAACAGACTAAGACACTTACCTAAAACAATACTATAAGTTATTTTTAAAATGTCTTGTAACCATAAGACTGAAGAGTTTAAAATATTTTTCTAGTTTGTGTTATCATTACATTTATTATTATTACATAGTTAAAGCAACATAAACAGACATTGTTTAATTAAAGCATAAACATTCATAATTATTAAATAAAATTTCTTTAAGTGAATCTTTTAATGAGATAAATAGAGGTTTTCTCCCCATTTTAAATTTATTTATAAATCCGTATATAAGGGTTTCTCAACTTGGACACTGTTAACGTTTGGGACCGGATAATTACTTGGAGGCTAAGGAACTGTCCTATGCATTGCGGGATTTCTAGCAGCATCTCTGGCCTCTTCCACTAGATGTCAGTGGTATCTGCTCAGTTGTGTCATCCAAAAATGCCTATAGACACTGCCAAATCTCCCCTGGGGAGCAAACTTCCCCTCCCCTCCAAAATGTACCTGCTGGCTGTTCCATCAGGTCATCCTTCAGTTTTGTGAAAACAAACACTTGGAAATAACGATCTTCCAAAGGATTTATTACCCATCACCAAGTTAATTTTTCTCAAATTCTCATAATTAAACCAAAAATAGATATGAGGACTTGTAAAATGATTAATTTTACATTTTTTCCCTTAGCGGTACTCTTTTAACCCAATGAACAGAGTTGAGAACAATCTAAATATTGTTGAAGTACAATAAACCTTTCCCAACACTACATTTTTTTGATAAAAATGTGCCCTACATGTGCTTTTGTCAAAACCTTGGATCTATGTATAAGCCTTTCTCAGTAAATGAGAAATTTCTACCATGAAACTAATAAGCAAATCAGCCTCTTTTTCAAAGTAATCAACCATATCAGACTTCCTTTCCGTCAAAACATTCAGACAAGGGCTTCCCTGGTGGCGCAGTGGTTGAGATTCCGCCTGCCGATGCAGGGGACACGGGTTTGTGCCCCGGTCCGGGAAGATCCCACGTGCCGCGGAGCGGCTGGGGCCGTGAGCCATGGCCGCTGAGCCTGTGCGTCCGGAGCCTGTGCTCCGCCACGGGAGAGGCCACAGCAGTGAGAGGCCCGCGTACTGCAAAAAAAAAAACAAAAAAAAAACCATTCAGACAAAATAGTTCAAGTGAAATGCATGAGTTAATTTATGTTTCAGAGAACATCTTGAGACCTACCGGGGAATAAATTACAGTAGACATTTGTAAGACTAATTATCAAAAGCAGTAAAGAGCTAATGAATTTATCCATTTTTATTGTAGGTTTATATAAACAAGAATAAACCTATATCCTGTTACTCATTATTTAATTTGCAGTAAATGTAATGTGATGTGTTTTATAAAATTACAAGTTTTTATTAAGCAAGGGTTGTGATAAATGACATGGTATTCTTTTGGTAAATACATGTGCTGTCAATAGGCTTTTGGGAATCATTAAGAATCATCTATAAACATTCAGACATAACTCTATTAATTCTGTGAGACATCATGATCTTACTTTTCCTCTTTGTTTAATGAAAAAGAAAAGAAAAAACTAAGAATTATTTATCCCAGGAGCCTGTATATTTTATGTCTTATTAATGAGAAATAAAATGTTAAACATTTTATATGATGAAATGAGGTGGGATTGACTGTAATTTAAGTAAATACCGCATTGCTTTTTTTGGTAAAGTAGGTTTCCATTGTTATTGGGTAACACACCAAATCCCAAAGAAAGCGCATCAGATTTTTTTATTCTGAAGGTTTAAATCCAAAGTAATGTGAAGATTGGGTAGATGCGGACTCTCGTCAGTTGCATTTAATAAAATCAAGGTTACTAGCCTGCATCGATTCACCTGCTTAGAGAAGTTTTTCTTTCTAACTCAAGACACACCACTTGCACTGGACTGTGTGTTGAGACTCTGAAAAAGATTGTGTGCCTTGAGCTACATGGGAAAAATACCTTTTCTTATTCAGCATTTTAAAATAATGTTCTTCTTGCTCTGTTAGTAGCAAAGGATGTCTCTTGAAAGACAGCCTAAGATAATGGGATAGGTGAGATTGAGGTTGGTTAAGGAAAGCTGGCATCAGTGCAGCCTCTGCAGCGTGTCTCAGGCCTGGCCTGTCTCCTCAAACGGAAACAGAGTGTGTGAGCAGAGCTCGGATTGTAATTCTACTCGCTTTCCTACTCAATGAGCATCTTACATTCACTTCCCAGTTTCCAAAATGTGTTAAAATCTCCTCTGCTACCGTCTCCTCCCGCATTCTGTCTGTCATTATGAATTAATACATTGATTGACATACCATTATTGTGAGCTTTGAAAAGGAGAGAGAGAATTTGTATTGTTAATCCACCATGGGTATGTAGACCTCTTAATTTTTCCAAAACTCCAAATTTAGACCTTATTTAATGATGTAGTTGATTTCATTAACAAGATAACTAACTCCTCCTCTTAACTATAATGGAGAGTTTGAGTTTTTATAATATCACCAAACCAAATCCCTTGTTATTGTATTAGAGCATTGACAGCATTTAATAATTCTTGCAATGGCTGTTTCTTCCTCTGAGTAAAAAGCTTATCACTGGTGTAAGGAGCTCCTGACAAACTCTTTGTTTGCCCTAGGTCAGGGGATGGCAAACTAGAGCCAGTGGGTCAAATCCACGCAGCCCCATGTTTTTGTAAATAAAGTTTTATTGGGACCAGTTACACGCCTTCCTTTCTATACTGTCTGTAGCTGCATCTGAGCTACAGTGATGGAGTTGTGTAGTTGGGATAGAGACTGTAGATTTCTACACAGGGCGTGTTATCCCACTTGCTGGTGTCGGCTTGGTCTGTGCCGAGCTGTGTTAATTCTTTGTAGGAGATTTCGGATGCTGCAGTTACGTCTTCGGAGTATCTTTCTGACTCTGATATATGTACCATGCTTTATTCTCGCCATGCACATTAACATATGTCAGGCACATGTGAGCAAGTCTTTCATTTTGCAGCTGATCAAAGGTTTGCTTTGATCAAGGGATTTTCTATCCAAGTCTTCCTTGTTACAACCAGTAGGAGTATTGACTTGTATCCTACTTGTATTTTGTTATTTATGTTATTCGTATTATTCATGAATGGAAAAAAATATTAATTCACTCTCCTCTAATGCTGTTTTACGGACATGCACAATTTGCATTTATGGCTAGCTTTGCCAGATTTAGCAAATAAAAATACAAGCTGCCTAAAGCGGAATTTCATATAAAATTCATCAGATCATTTTTTAGGAGAAGTATGTCCCAAGAAAATGTAATTCAAACTTAATACGGCATCTTGGGTTATAGCTAGTAACTCTATTTATGATTTAAATTTATAGTGTGTGTGTTTTCTAGGGTGGTAGAGCTCTAGGGAATTACCCCAACGATGGCAAATAGACTTGAAATAAAGAACTGAAAAGTCCACTTTTACAAATGCATGCCATTGTGGTGCTTGATGCCAGCCATTGAAGAAACAGATTGATGCAGACAGTAGTTGATTCCTTGTTGGAAAGGAATTACGCTGTAACCAAGATTGATTAAATATTATACACACTTAGGAAAAACCCGTGTCCCACAGGTAGGAAACTAACACGGAGTCCGGCGAGTCGTCTCTGGATGGTAGGTACAAGTGGAAGCAAAAATGAGAGATTGGGGAGTGCGCCGAAATTGCCAGAAAGTAAAAACAACTTGCTGGGTCGCAGCTACAATGATTTCATGCACGCTTCTGCCGGCACAGCTCCATTCCGTATCTCACCGATGTTTTTTTATCTCCTTCCTAAATCTGTGTTCTACACTGTTTTCTTATCGCTCACTCTCCAAGAAATAGTAAGGGAAAACACCCTCAGATTTTACCATGAAAGTCTTTTAGAAAATAGAGATAGTAAAGGAATGAGTGAACGCCTGTAGCGTCGACACATGCTTGCTGCTCGCGAAGGGTGTGTTGGGGACTTCACGTCAAGGAGGAATCCTGCTCTGAGAGGAGCGCCTGGTTGCTGTCCTTACCGGAACCTGATATACTGAGACTCTAGGTTTCAAATGGATGTTAGTGAGCGCTGGGTTTGAATATATTTAATTTTTCGTTCATTGATGGCAGCATCTGTAACGTCCCACTCGTAAACATAATCTTACATTCCATAAATCCGACTCTGAAATATTTTGCATGGGGCTCTTCTTAGCAACTTGACGTGACGTTTACATCTAAGGCTATTCCTTTGGTAAACATCTGGTTGACCTTGCAAGTACAAAGGAAATAAGAGTGTCCTTGACCTCCCCAGCCTTAGATGGTACCTGGTTTTGAACTTGCATTCCTTGAGAGCAAGCTTTGGTTTTTAAGTAGTGGATGTGAGGTTGTGACAGAGGCTCTGATGGTGTTTACACGCCTCAGAGGAGCAATAGCTGACCATCGCTCATTCTCCCTCCTTCCACACTCAGTCTCCCAGCTACCTGCTCTTCCGGCTTGTGGGGTATATTTATCTTTCCCAAGTAGCGTGAGACCCTCGCTGTTATACTGATCTTATCACCGTCACAAATCACAGGTTCTGGCTTTACTAAATGACCCTTCGAGTCAAAATAAATGATTATGGATATTTATAATCACAGTTATACATGGAATCAGCTCAGTGATGGAGGACGGTGTGGGTTTCACTGATGCTCTGTCTTATTTATGTCGGAATAATTTTATGCACACAATAATATATCATATAGGATGCTGCAGAGGGTGATTTTAGGGGACTTTGGCTAAAAGCTCTCCCAAGGGTTTGCATACAGTTTTAATAATATTCAACTAAACACATAATCAGATGTTTCTCATATATTTTCAAAAGCCCCATATGGTGCGAAATGCCTGCCAGATTTCTCTGTTTTGATAAACAGAATGACATTTATTTAAATAGTTCTGAAAAATATCTTCTTTCTCTACTTTATACTCAGGAGAGTTAATGCAGTCCTTGTTTCAGGCAATACAATGCCCCGTTGTCTGGACCTGTCCTACTGATGATTCTGATTTTTCTCCCTCACATGTCATTCTGGAGAGACCCCAAGGACACTAGCCTTCAGAGATTTAAGGGTTTTAAACCAAGGATGGATGATGGTGAGTGTCTGACCTCAGTGAACTGGTTGGCACTGAGTTTTTAAAAAGTGATTTGGTGTTTGCTGCCTGTGAAACTCGGTATCCTCTGAAGAGGTTGTTACTTTTACTGCATGACATTCAGTATATTTACCATAAATTCCAATGATAGAAATTCGAACAGAATGGCTGAAGCAAAGCAGATAGGAAAAGGAGTAAATACTTCGGACATTGTTACGTTACGTTGACATATTTTCTACCCCGCTTTGGACATTGTTACGTTACGTTGACATACTTTCTACTCTGGCTCTGTGGGTCACTGAGCCCCATTATTTCGATAGCAAGGAAATCTAATTGAACTGAAAGTCCCCAGCCTTGAAAAATGCGCTGTTTTGTTGTTTGGCTTTTTCCCTGTCAACCTTCCCCATCTCTGAGGTTTGCTTTGACAGCTCGGAAGTTTGGGTTATATACACTAATACACACAGAGTAAGGAAATAATTAGGCTGTATGGTATATTTTCATCCAGAAAACCACAGCTTTAAAATATTCCTATTGTTTTCCCCCGTCTTTTGCTGCTCGCTCACAGTTAACAAGGCCTTGTGGGCAAAGGGTTGGAGGCATGTGTGCCATGTAGAGCTCTGCTTCTCTTATCGTCCCGCCAAGGGAATCGGCGTGTGCTGGATTAAGTACAAGTGTGCGAAAGTTATATCCCAGTGCTACCAATGAATTAGAAAAAGGGCCTTTGATTCCGAACAAAACACTGAATAATTGGGAGAATTGCGTGTTGTGGCTGATTGTTGAAGGAAGTCTCCGCATCATTTACTCCCTAAGAAATGTGGGCAAGACATACCATGGTATCAGAATATCCAGGATCTGGAAAATGTGGACTCATCTTGCAGAAGCCAAGGATGATCTAGAGAGTGAGCTCTGGCTGGCGCCCCACAAAACGTATTTCCATGGGAGTTTCCGAGCTGTTCAGAGGGTGTTCTCCATTCTTTTCGGCTTCACGTTTGTGAAACTGGGTTCTCACAGCTTAGTTTCAGGATTCGATTTCCACGTTTTCTTTATATTTATCTGTATCATTTCAATTTCTTTGAACGATAAAGTTTAAACAATGCTCCAGTGAGTCCGTATGAGAAGCTTTGTAACAATGATAATACTTATTTTATCTTACACCAATACTTATTTAGGCTTATACCAAGCCATGCTTTGCCACCTTTTTATAGCTCTCAAAGATTATGGGTGAAGCTTTCTTTTTCAGAACTCAAAATGTCTCTTCAAAAATGTCATCGTGTGTTTTGATCAAAAGAGCCTACATTAGGTAGTCCTGGTAATGACTGAAATGAATGCTTAACTCACTGAGATGATTTCCACTCCGTGAAAAGGAAGCAATGAAGCAAGTTTTGAAAAGAGACCAAAAGGTATTTTCAGATAAATTCAGGCAAGTCCCTCTGCTCCTGGAGATTGAAAATTTCTATTTTAAAACTGCTGAATAAAATGCTATTTTTATTTGAGATTAGAGAGAGAAAAAAAATGTTGATATTGCTTGCATTAGAGGAACTTTGGAGCCTAGACATTTTTAATAGAAAGACTTGGTCTCTGACCCAACAACTTCACTGCTGAAGAATCAGAAACAGACGTATATCTGGGATCAGGTGGGGTGAGCATTCTGCTTTTTCGCAGTGAACTGACAGAAAGGGCTTTCAGGGGATGTCTGTTAATCAGCCCTGTACCTGTCTGACAGGTGCATCACCGTTGCTTGCAATCCCATCATTTGTTTCAGTTTCCCAACTGCTGGAAAACTGTAATGCTGTTGGGGAGAAATGAATAATTGAGCTTAAATTTAAAGTAGCAATGTTGACTGTCTACATTTTGTAGAATTAGAAAAGTAATTTTGAGTAATTTCATAAGAAGAGAACACCAAATCTGTAGAAAAGGGAGCCTTTATTGTAAAACCACAACTCTTAGAAACAAATGAAAAATAACAGTGTGAAGTAAAAATTAAAGAAAAAGGTAGGAAATAATTCAGGTGATCTCCACATATAAACACATATTTTTTAATAATAGAACATCTGACTCTCTTGCTGAATTCAAGATATCTGAATATGTTGCACAGAAAAATGTTTTGCAGGTCTTACGAAAATGAGTAGCTGAATAGAACTTTCTGCTCACGGGCATTTCTGACTTTGTAATAAATTTTTGTTTTATAACGTGAATAGGAAACCCATTATTCATGTTGTCAAAGGCAATCCATTTTTTAAAAGTCTTCCCAATACTGATGGGATATTGCATGGGGTTTTACTATCAAAAACTATCAAAACGAGTTCTACTACTATCAAAAACTAGTTCTACTTTATGTCTGAAAACACTGCAGCAGAGCTCCCACGGATACAAATGTAAACGTTGTATAATCAGGTAACACTCCTTGTATATTCCAATAAATCTTGGCAACAAAATATTTACGAGGAGAATTGCATTTTAAAACAAGCAAGCACAAAGGAGAAATACATAAGAATGCATGAATATTTTATGACCTCTTCAAATAGCCTTACTTGAAAAGACCATCACTCCATGGCATATGGACCCAGTTGATCCTGAAATAACCTTGAGTTGGGTGTGTCCCTTGACCATCAGCAAGCCGACTGTAAGGCAACGAAAGGGAAAACCCAGGTCACCTTGGGGTTCCTATGGCCAACTTAAATGGGAAGGATGAGAAGGGAACTAGCTGACGTTTATTGAAGAAGAAATGGCAAAGGTCTTCCACTTGGTACCTTTCAGTCATCATTGCTTGGAAACAAAGACAGATCATGTACTTGCATGTAGGAAAATAAATCTAGTGTGTACTTTATAAGAGAGCCAGGCAATTAACAAGTGGCAATGCCAGTCCGTAGAATCTGTATTGTCTTTGTGTCAGGCAGCATTTCGATAGAAGCCCGGTAAGTAACCCAAATCAGACAGAGGCAGGCAGATGGCTGGATGTCTCTCTTCTGTGCAAACCCATCACTCCTCAGTGAAACCCCTAGAAAACCCTCCTCACTGCCTTCCAGTTTATCGGAGTCTTTGCATCATTGCAGTACATCGCCCTCCTATTACTACTGATGAATGTTGCCAGTATTAAGGTCTGAAGATGATTTTGACTGTCTTTTCTTAATTAAAAATAGTAAGCATGTTATGTAAATTGGTGGCTTCTTTTGCATGTGGACTTCTCTTGTAATAGCCCTTGAAGAGTAGGAGCTTGAGAAGAATATTTCAGTCTCTTTGCAGCTAAAAGGATTTTAATCATATTCCTCGACATTTTCTTGGCTTGTAAGTGGACTGTGTTCCAGAATGCAACGCACACAAGGACATTTATGTGTCATAGCATCTTTGACAAGTGAAATTCCCCCATTAGACTATAAATAAAAACAGCTGTGCAATCTCAGACAAGTTACATAAACTGAAGATGTGTCAGATTTAAAAATGAAACAGCTATTATGGAATTAAACTCCTCCAGCTTTTAAATATCATTACAGACAACTTAATAATGCATTTCAGACTAACTGTGGCTTTTCAAAAACAAAACCAGAGGCTTCCAACTTTAATCTAGAAAATTGTTTTTGTTGGAGATCCTTCCCTATTATTGTTATGAAACAAAAAGCAAAACGAAAAATATAGATAAAAATTATCTACGAGTAAGATTGTTAAATTGCATATTTGATTAGAGCTTTTTAAAAATAAATTTATTTATTTATTTTTGGTTGCGTTGGGTCTTCGTTGCTGTGCGTGGGCTCTCTCTAGTTGCGGCAAGCGGGGGCTACTCTTCATCGCGGTGTGCGGGCTTCTCATTGCAGTGGCTTCTCTTGTTGTGGAGCACGGGCTCTACGTGCGCAGGCTTCAGTAGTTGTGGTGCACAGGCTCAGTAGTTGTGGCTCACGGGCTCTAGAGCTCAGGCTCAGTAGTTGTGGTCCGCAGGCTTAGTTGCTCCGCGGCATGTGGAATCTTCCCGGACCAGGGCTCGAACCCGTGTCCCCTGCATAGGCAGGCAGATTCTTAACCACTGTGCCACCAGGGAAGCCCTGATTAGAGCTATTTTAAAGTAAAATCGGAAATCCAATGAGGCTGAGAATACATCTACTGAAAAAGCCAAGTTGAAAATGTTAAACAGTCTATCATCATTTAAATAGAAGCCATTTATTATGTAGAGCTCTCTACTAGATGCTGTAAATATTTTATAAACGATGCATAGCAGCCTAATGTACTGAGTTTAGCAATGCTCTCTGAAAAATCTGGGTGAATTGAGTCTTATTCAAATACAAAATAGAAGTAGAGATAAGTCAGGAGAACGGTTTGAAAAACTGTATGTGGTAGAGGAAAGAGAAATCCGTTAACCTAGTACAGGAATCCTGCAAAATAATATATGGTTCCCTAATAAAGACCAGAAGACTGCAGTCCATGACCTCATTACTTCATGGGACTTCAAGGTTAAATTAGTCAGTCCAGGCCCCTGCATTTCACAGAAACTCCAGATGCTTTATTATCTCGCCCAAAGTTGCACAGCTAGTTAGAAGCAGACTCAAAACTGGTCTATTTGTTCTACACCTGATTGATTTTACTGTAATAGCAGAATATTTACATTTTAATATGAAGGTTTCCAAAGATTTGTATTGATCTACCTAAAAATGTTATAGTTGGATTCCTGAAGGTGTCCCTTAACCAATCGACCCCTTATACTGAGTAGTCCTAGGTATGATGGGAACAGTAAGCAGGACGGGTGGTTTTGGATGTTTCCGATAGGAGAGAAGTTACAGAAACTCTGGAGCATATGCAGAGAAAGGAGTTCTCATTTTGCCCCTAAGATTGCAACTCCTGATGCAACCCGTATAAATATCAGAGCATTGCTTTTAGAGATTTTCTGAGGCAGTGGGTGGTGAGGCTGTTCGAAGCATTTTGTTCTTTGTTACTGACACTGAAGATCATAAAAGTAGATCTCAGTCTCCTGTGCATTTCCTACATGACCAGTCCCCATGCAGATGTCCCCCTGACCCTGTCTAGTTGAGCCCCATGTGTGTCTTTGCTTGAATGTCCCTCAGCTCCGAGAAAATTGACTGGACCGAGTGTGGGCAAAATTCATGATTCACCTAGACAAGATGTCAGTGGTTGGATTTTGATAATAAATGATCCCTGCATTGCAATTGTCTGTAGATTTCTATGCACAAAGGTAAAATTAAATCCAGCCACAATGTTATGTACATACTTTGAGCCAAAAACCATAAAGTAAGCAAAGATTTTCCTTTTATTTTCATATAAAGGCTAAACAGTCGGGGTAATTATACTGATGGCCCAAAATGCACATATTTCAGCCCTCAGATATTTGAGCCAGGGAATATACATAAGCAAGATTTAAGAACTGCTGTTACATTGCTTCTCTTTGTAATTGTCTTGTCAAACATTATAGAAATCCTTATAAGTTTCATCTTTATTATCCGGATTGATTTTAACCAAAGCCTTCAGGTAGATCAAATAGATGTAATTATTTATTCCTTTTTTTTTAATTTCACATTTGCTGAGGGCTGTGGCAGCCACGGAAGACCTATAGAGATGAAAGTATTGTTCTTGTTTAGGGAAGTCCATTGAAACCAGGAATATGATATTTGATGTCTTTTAAACCATAAAAAGGTGACAAATACTCCATTTGAGCACTTTTTTGATGTCCTAAAAGCTAATGAGATCAGCCTCTCCTGGTTAACTAGACAGACCATCTGGTTCTGGACAGAAGTCTCAGCAGGTGTAATCCATTGGCACAGGCCAGGCAGGTTAAGAGGGGTGATCACTGACAGGGCTCCAGGATCAGCGATTCTAACCTCATACAAAGTTCAGGAGAGTAGATCTAGTGAAGAATGTCTCCTTGAAAATCAAAACCTGCTGGGAAAGGCAACACAGCCCACTTTTAAGGGGAGAAGAAAGTAGTAGAACTACTTTAGCAACTACCAAGATGGAATCATCGTATATTTTATTAGTAAGATGTTCACGCTTCTGGGCTTGGATTCATAAAGATGACATACTGCTTAAACTACGGTATTTAGCTTAGGACCAGGAGGACGTTTCGTTGAAGACAACACATCAAGGGTAAGTAGCCTTCTGTCTTTGTCCATTTCTCTTTCACCTCCGGGCCTCCCAGGAGCCAACATGATGAGAGAGGGGTGTCACGTCGAACCTGTAGTGAACTGGAGGTATGACCTTACCCATCTCTGTCATTATTTTAGGTCTAGTAAATTTCACTTGTGTACGTCTTGCCTCTTCCTCCAAGTTGTGAAAATTGTGTTAACTGGGATTATATTCCTTTGCACCTTCAGCCCTCACATCCCAATGGGTCGTGTGATAGATTTTTGGAAAACCTCCTTTTGGCACCTGAGGGAATTTTGCCCCATAAACGATAGCTAGGTCACTTGCTATCTAACCTCAGCTCATTCTCTCTGCCCGTTTCCCAGTCAGTCCTTTCCCTCTGCAGTGGCAATCAGCAGTGTATGGGAATCATGGTGTCCTCGGAGAGTCCGGTGGAAGCTATGGACGTTTGCCACAGAACATATCCAGTACACACGAAACTCTGTCCTCAGGGTGTTCCTGACCCATGACTGCCAATCCAGGATCCCACGAAGCACCCACCTGCTTGCCTCCCAGCCCTGTACATTTCGGTGTGGTCTGAGGCACACGAGGTCCTCCTCCGTGGCCCGCCATATCCTTGAGTTCTTAGGTCGAGCAAAGGTGGCTGCTGCTGGATGCCGTGATCTCCTCTCACGGGTTTATGCTTCACATTATCGTATTAATCTGAAATCGAACAGGAAAAAATTCTGCTAATTTTTTTCACTAGGCATTTCTGCCTTTAAAACTTTTTTTTGCTGAGGAAACACGGATATATAACATTATATGTTTCATGTGTACAGCATTATATTTCTACTTCTGTGTACCCTATGACATGCTTACCACCCAAATTTAGTTTCCATCCATCACCGTACACTTGACCCCGTTTACCCATTGAACTCTCCCCCCACGCCTCCCTTCTGATAAACACCACTCTGTTCTTTGTATCTACATACTTGTTTCTGTTTGATGTGGTTTGCTCATTTATTCTGTTTGTTTGTTTATTAGTATCTTATATTCCCCATGTGAGTACAATTATATGGTATTTGTCTTGCTCTGTCTGACTTACTTCATTTAACAGAGTACCACCTAGGTCCATCCCTGTTGCTGCAAATGGCAAGATTTCATCTTTCTTTATGGCTGAGGAGTATTCCATTGTGTGTGTGTGTGTGTGTGTGTGTGTGTGTGTACATACCACATCTTCCTTATCCATTCATCCATGGATGGGCATTTAGGTTGTTTCCATATCTCAACTGTTGGTGGATAATGTCATATGAACATAGGGATGCATATGTCTTTTGGGTTAGTGCTTTCATATTCTTTGCATAAATACCCGGAAGTGGGATAGCTGGGTCATTTGGTGGTTCTATTCTTTATTATTGGCCATTCAGCATTTCTTAAAGGGATATAGGTCTGAAACCTATTTTGAATGATGTTTACTAATAGCTGGATGCAGTGGCATTAAGTGGCCAAGACCTCCTAGGCTGAGGGAAGAAACTTCCAGAATGTTTGGGTGAGGAGCTCAGCAAACCCTCTCCCCCTAAAGCCTTGATAAAACTGGAAGAGATTTTGTCAGAAGTAACATTTCAGGTCTCTAAAATCCAACCAAAGGACGTACAAGCTCCCGCAAAGCATTTCCCCAATAGTTCTCCCGCCAAAAAGTCAAGATCTCGCATTGTCTTCCTGTTCTGCCCATTTTGCCAAGCCCAACCCTAGACTGAGACAACCATCTGCTCTTCCTGATCCAGCATCAGACAACCATGCTCTGCTGGGAAAAAAAGAAGTAGCCAACCAGAGGACCCCAGTGGGTGCCGATGGGGCACTGCTCTGGATTCCAGTTCCACCTAGGCCCTTGGTACCACTTAGAGATGCTTCCACTTTCCCCTCACAGCTTCCTCCAACATCTTATCCAAGATGGTTATGCCACATTTCTACTGCTCATGTAAGCATCCTTTCCTATTCTTGCTTCCCTGGATTCTCAGGTAACTAGTTTCCCTTTTATTCTAGAGGGAAAAAAATAAAAAATCAAGGCAGAGCTACCTGAAAGTACCTGCTTACTTAGCCTCTTCTCTTTCTTGCCTGTCAAGGTCATCTGCTCGAGCGAGAGCCCTCTCCTCAGCGTCTCCTCTGAGTTCTGTCTCTCCCGGGTTCTCCAGCTTCAGCGTTTCTATTTGCCCCTTTGCTTCAACTCGTGGAAACCTGTAAAAATGTACAATTATCTCTTTCCTAGGGAAAAAGTGTTCCCATCACCTCACACCTGTCTCTACCTCTCTCATTTTCCTTTCATAGCCATATTTTTAGTGTGTGGTCAAACACACACAACATAAAATAACCATTTGAAAATGGCATTCAACCTTTTTTTTTTTTAAAGTGGAAGGTTCTCCTTTTAATTATTCTTTTTGGCATGATTTATTTCTGCTTTTTTTAATTCATTTAAATTTTATCTTTATCGGGTTATTTTAGACATTTCAGTATTAAAATCTAAGCTCTTCTAAAAAATAATTTTTATTGGAGTATAATTGATTTACAATGTTGTATTAATTTCAGGTGTACAGCAAAGTGCATCAGTTATACATATACGTATTATCCACTCTTTTTCAGACTCTTTTCCCATATAGGCCATTACAGAGTATTGAGTAGAGCTCCCTGTGCGCTACAGCAGGTCCTTATTAGTTATCTGTTTTACATATAGTAGTGCGTATATGTCAACCCCAATCTTCAGCCGTTTTAAAGTGTACGATTCTATGGCATTTAGTACATGCACAGTGTTTAGCAGCCATCGCCGCTGTCAAGTTCCAGAACATTTTCAACACTCCCCAAGGAAGGAAGGGAGCCCGGTAATCATTAGCAGTCACTCTCTCCCCCCCGCCAACCCCTAGCAACCACCAGTCCGCTCTCTGTCTCTATGGATTTTCTGATTCTGGGTGTTTTGTATACATTCACAGCCATAGTTCTTGCAAAGATGATAAAAGCTACCAGCATCCACGAGTTCACTTTCCGTGATCTTCTCATCCCGCTCTAACCTAAGCTTGCTTTTTCTGTGCTCTGTGCCCCGAACCGGCTCTCTCTAGGACCTCTGATGACAGTCTCGGTAGCCATCCAGTGGGTTGTCTTGTCTTTTGCCTTCCTCATACCTCTGAAACGCTGGAAATGGATCACTGGCTTTTTGGGGACTTTTGCTGCAATCCACGTTTCTTTTTGCCAGCCAGGAATAAAAGATACCAACATCACTGTGGGAGCCACTCAGGACATCACATCCAGTGGTGGGAAATTGAAAACTATTGCAGCTCTGATGCCAGGTACCGAGACTGACTTCTAACCCCTGTGCTTATCCCGTTGGACATTAGAAAACACTATCTTGGGTTCATTTGCGTTTTAGATTTTTCGTATGCATTTTGATTTCATGTGTTAGGCCAAAGTGTTTTTTTTTCCAGGCTACCGTTGTCTCCTGAGTTTATATTTTCTACGTATGTGAATGACTTTTGAAGGTTTACTGCATAAGCATGTGTTGACTTGGCCGTCTGTAGACTTTCAGGCTTTAGCAAGAACGGTGAGGTCTCGTGAAGCTTCAGGAGAAAGGCTCACCCTAAAGACATAGGTCCTATTTTATCATGTACCTTTAAAAATTTTTTTAACATCTTTATTGGAGTATAGTTGCTTTACAATGTTGTGTTAGTTTATGCTTTATAACAAAGTGAATCAGCTATGCATATACATATATCCCCATATCTCTTCCCTCTTGCGTCTCCCTCCCACCGTCCCTATCCCACCCCTCTAGGTGTTCACAAAGCATCGAGCTGATCTCCCTGTGCTCTGCATTGCTTCCCACTAGCTATCTATTTTACATTTGGTAGTGTATATATGTCCATGCCACTCTCTCACTTTGTCCCAGATTACCCTTCCCCCCTCCCCATGCCCTAAAGCCCATTCTCTAGTAGGTCTGTGTCTTTATTCCCATCTCTTGCCCCTAGGTTCTTCAGAACCATTTTTTAATCTTTTCCTTAATTTCTCTTTCATATTTTTTATCATTAGTGTATAGGAATGCAGGAGATTTCTGTGCATTAATTTTGTATCCTGCTACTTTACCAAATTCATTGATTAGCTCTAGTAGTTTTCTGGTAGCATCTTTAGGATTCTCTATGTATAGTACCATGCCATCTGCAAACAGTCACAGTTTTACTTCTCCTTTTCTTGGATTCCTTTTATTTCTTTTTCTTTTTCTTCTCTGATTGCCATGGCTAAAACTTCCAAAACTATGTTGAATAATAGGGTCGAGAGAGGGCAACCTTGTCTTATTCCGGATCTTAGTGGAAATGGTTTCACTTTTTCACCACTGAGAATGATGTTGGCTGTGGGTTTGTCATATATGGCCTTTATTATGTTGAAGTAAGTTTCCTCTGTGCCTACTTTCTGGAGGTTTTTTATCATAAATGGGTGTTGAATTTTGTCCAAAGCTTTTACTGCGTCTATTGAGAAGATCATATGGTTTTTCTCCTTCAGTTTGTTAATATGGGTATCATGTATCTTTTAAAAAATAAAATTTTAAATATATTCTCTCTTCATTTAGAAAGCGTTTGTGGGGCCACTACCTATGTACAGAGGAGGGAAATATTTAAAACTGATTTTAAATGAAAAAATTCAATATGTTAGTAATATGGTAAAATGGGTGGGGTGGGAAATGGATTTATTTTTGTTCTTAAAATTTTTTTCCTAAAATGAGAGAGATTGTCACTGCTGGTCTGAAGGCTAATGTCAGAAGTAATTAAGAGGCTTCCAGGGACGCTTTGGTCTTGCAAGAAGTTGACATTTACAGTTTTGGTGAAGGTCATCTTTTCCCTTCGGCCAGAAGACAACATAACATTAATTTTCTTGTATAATTAAATCAGACAAAGGAACGAGTAATCCCTATTGCCTAAAAATTATCCCCCAGTTTGGAAGAGTAATGGAGAAAACAAGAGAACATTATTTTTTAATGTCAGTGAATAATAAGGTGATGATTTTTGTTCTCACAAGTCATTCTCTCAACGCACTGAGCTTTGGTTTCCTAGTATCAAGGTCATCAGCTTACGCTAAAGTCAATAGACTAGGTTAGAAACATTGCTTAATTTTAACATGCTGGCTGCTGAAGCTGCCACTTTCTTTATGATTGGGGTTTTTGGAAGTACTCCTTACATGTGAAATGAAATTCAGATTAAAAAAAGAACTGTCTATGCTGTAAGGGACAAGTATTTTGATTGTTCGAGGGTTTTGGACCATACTGTAGTTTTAAAACTTCTTTCTTGTCATCAGAGAGACTAGATGTCTTTTTTCTCACCTATTTAAACTGTATTTTAAGCTTCTGATTAGTTCAGAATTCAGTAGTGGTTCTCCATCACTTCTAAAGATGCAGCTGCCTCAGTCCTTCATAAATGAAAGGGGTTGAGTTTTTATTTGCTTATTTGGTGTGTGTGTGTGTGTGTGTGTGTGAGAGAGAGAGAGAGAGAGAGAGGGAGAGAGAGTGCATTATTTATTTGTGACAACATGTGTGAAATGTCTTCTACCAGGGAAGCTCATTAAAGAATCATCACCCAGGGTTTTAATTGGGGCTGGTCACGTAGGCACTCTCTGCCTAGCTCGTACCAAAATTCCAGATTGTCAGGGGAGCAGGTGTTTATCATAAACCACATCGTTTGTACAAACAATTTAGAGCAGTGAGACATTCTTATCAGGAATGGCAACAACATTTCTGAGCTCCACGTTCCCAGCTGCCAGCCAAGGGCTGACCTTGCAAGTGGGATTTCCTTGGAGGGCCCTCTCAGGTCTGCTGTGTGAGACTCTTCTGCACCACCATCACATCCCTCATGTCTGGCCCTGCTTACGCAGACCTCCCGGTCCATCCCCCATCCTGCGTCTCATTGACTCTTGTACTCCATCTGCGGGAACTGCCTGCATTCCCTGCAGTCCCCCCTCTTCCCTGCCTCTTACTCCTTCTTCTGCCTGTGATGTAGTGGTGATGACGTACACCTTGGTAAGCTAAGCTAAAATACAGTGTAGTCACTCTAGACACACAAACATGGGCTGATGGAACAAAAGGCCTATGTTTTTAAACATTAATGTTTGGTCCATTGATGTTTTTGAACATGAATCTTTTGTATTATATTTTGAAACAGGTATGTTTTTATACAGATTTTACTATTACTTCATTTTATAGATGATGCCATTAAGATTTCATTCTGAAGCTTGTCTTAAAATTTTTTCATTTTCCTCTGATCATGCTTTTAAAAGGATCAATTGAAATGTAGTTATATAATAACCAATTATTGCTAACAAATATTAATGTTATATTTTTCTTCTGATTAATTAAGGAGATTTGCACTTCCTGAATTGCCACACTCTTTAGTTTCTTCCCACTTATAACGTGAAAATCAAACATTAGGTTATTTTTCTCACAGTAACTCCTGTCTATCTATGGAATATTCATCATTTCTCCTCAGTGCTGAATTTCAAAGTGTAACAGAGTAGCAGGTGTTGGTGATGATGTGAGGAGTTTAGACGCCTCAAATACTGCTGGTAGGAATGTGAAATGGAGCCACCACTTTGCAAAACACTGGCAGTTTCTCAGAAAGTTAAACATAGAATTTCCACGTGACTCAGAAATTTCACTCCTAGATAGATACCCAAGAGAACTGAAAGCATATGTTCCCCAAGAGACTTGAATATGAATGTCTGTAGCAGCATATTCATGCAAGAGAAAATGTGGAAACGACCCAAATGCCCATCAACTGATGAGTAGAAAAGCAGGATGTGGGCTGCTATGGTGGAATAGTATTCAGCCATAAAAAGGAATGGAACACCGATTCACGCTGCGACGTCAATGACCCTAGAAAACAAGATGCTAAGTGAAAGAAGCAGCCATGAAAGGCCGCCTATTGTATCACTCAGTTTATATTATATATCCAGAATTGGCAAATCCATAGAGACAGAAAGTAGATTTGTGGTTGCCAGGGGTCGAGAAGAGGGGGAGATAGGGAGTAACTGCTAACTGGTATGGGCTTCCTTTTCGGAGTCATGACGATATTCTGGAATTCAAGGGAAGTGATGGCTACACAACCTGTGAATATAGTAAAATCCCTGAATTGTGTACTTTAGAATGGTGGATTTTATGGTATGTAAGTTACATCTCAATTTAAAAAAATGAAAAAAATCATGAATTTCCATTTGAAGGTAAAGAAAACAATATTTTAAGTTTCTCTGAAAGAATTTTACAACAGAGGATCTAACGGAGGTTTAAAGAGAAATGAGAGCTGAGAAGCAAGGTCAGTACTACTTAATTCAACGACAACTTTTTGAAGAATCATTTAATTCAGGAATCGGTGTTTACTTTGTCCGAGTCCCCAGTCACACCTAATAATGCATAATGATGTACAGCTAGTGATCCTGTTAAAGTAAATCGCTTTCTTCATGTCAGTCTTCGCTCTGCTTCCAATGTTTTGAGGTATTGCAGATTTTTTCACAGATGCATGAATAGTGTGGGGAAAGACATATTGAGGGCATTTGGAAAACCTCAATTTCTCCTACCACTCCATCACCAGTCAAGGTAAAAAATGTGTCTGATGATGTATACATAAAGCTCATGTCTTTCCCACTCCTTACAACTCCACTGAAGCGCTGTTAGGTGTCTTACCCTTGCTAGCTTTGGTAGCTTGTGTCTGCGCTAAGAACAATTGGTCAAGAAGAGGAATTAGTTTAAGCAATGCCACAGTTAATATTGCATTTCCAGTTTCCGGCTTTTCAAGTCTGATGATTCTGTTGGACCATGAGGTAGTTTCTCAGTGTTTTTGGCTACTTGGAGGAATGTAATCATACTTTCACATTTTTTTCAGTGTTGGTGCTTTTGTTTTTACTTGCAACTTATGACTAAGATAATTTTACCTTTGTGCTGTGCTACGGTGAGAAGCTAACATTGCATCAGACTACTTCACTGATAACAGGGGGCAGTTGGAATACCTTCACTCTGTGATCAGAGGACTAGTGGAATAGGTTAACTGTCCAAAAATGATGACAGTGTTTAAAAGATCCTTTGTTTTTGGTTTCTGTTTTGATTGTTATAAAATTAGTCATGCTCCTCTACAGGGAAGTAAGAATAAATATTTATTCACTTACTTAAGCACTATTACAAAGTAGGCACCATCTGTGAGACTCGGGGACTAGGAGAATGATTAAGCATGCCAAGCAGCTCTTCGATCCGCCAGCGCACCAGAGGGGCTTCCGGTGGGCAGTGGGTGTCCCACATCCCTGAAGCAGGTGAACACGGACTTGCCCTCACTCTCTTTCTACAGCTCAAAGGTCCAGCAGCTTCCCTTGAACCTAGAATGAACCCAGAAGTGAAGTCATGCACAGGTGCCAGGAGTAAAAATTGCCAAAACCGGGCTTCCCTGGTGGCGCAGCGGTTGGGAGTCCGCCTGCCGGTGCAGGGGACGCGGATTCGTGCCCCGGTCCGGGAAGATCCCACGTGCCGCGGAGCGGCTGGGCCCGTGAGCCATGGCCGCTGAGCCTGCGCGTCCGGAGCCTGTGCTCAGCAACGGGAGAGGCCACCGCAGTGAGAGGCCCGCGTACCGTCAAAAAAAAAAAAAAATTGCCCAAACCTAGCAATTGTATATAGTCCACCTTTGTTACGTGTAATCCCATAAAATGATAAATCAATGACAAAATACCAGAAAATGTGAACTACTTGGCAATTGGAAATACTTCAAGAGAAATCTGAATCACAGCATCAATCAGCATTTTAGGGAGGGGATTGGACCAGAGTTCTGCCTCCCGTGAAACCTTTTGCCAATAAAAGACAATGCAAAAAACGATACTGAAATGACAAGAAATTCTAGAAGAGAAAAATCGAGGTATGACATACAATACAGTCTAGGGAGCCATTGCACATAGCTTTGGATTGCTTCATGTAAATAACAAGAACAGAAATTTCATTTCCTGCTCTGTGTTGTTTACGAAGTTACTTGCATCCTTCTTAGGGGAGAGGAAGAGAGAACAGAAAACCATTCACCCACCATTGGTGGTGGAGGAAGGGGCGGTAACCTAACTAACTGGAATGTTCCACAGGATCAGTCTTTCATGGCCATGCGCTAAGCAGTTATGGCTTATTATCTCAAATTGATCCTTTTAATAGCCTGTAAGTTAGGTATTATCAGTATCTCTATTTTACAGATGTGAAAACAGGATAGAGAGGTAAGTGCCGATTTATTGCCTGGGAATGAATTGTGAGGATTTGGTAAAGATGGATGTAATTGATGTTTAATCATCATAACTGGTCTAGTCTCTGTCTATACCACACTTTCTCTCATCTCCTGATTCATTCAAGACTCGGGTCAAAAATCACTTTACACTTCACCTTTTCTAGAATGCATCATCTGTTGGTTCTCAAACAAAATTGTGATTTCCCTTACTCTGCTCTCTGTAGTAGTTCCATAGCTCTCAAACCACATATCGTGGCTGTTAGTTACTTCACTGGTACCCACAGGTTTTATTGCATTCATAGTTTTATTCCTGGAACCTGGCATACTCCCGGGCGTATAGAGGTGCTCGATAAACGTTGCTGAATGAATGATTGATCATTGAAGGAGTAAATTGGATGATGTTGAACAAACGTTAATTCTCCATTCTCTGTGTTTACATACATATTAGAATTAACTTCACCTCGTTAAAACGTTGTCTGGAAATTTATTCAAACTTCCCATTTTCTATGAATTAACCAGAAACCCTCGGTCTTTAGATTTTCACTAGTTAACGAGTTAAATCTCTTTTGAATTACATCATTTGAAAATATCAAGTGGGACAAAATCCGACAGTTCAGATAGTCCACGTCTCTTTAAGGAGCAAAGGTCGCCCAGCCGTCTGCTCCCCTGTCTCAGTACTCAGCCAACACTTGGCCGGATGTCTGTTAATGCACAGTAAATCACATCTTCTTACCTGGCCTCCAAGCGTGCCTTATTCAACAGGTCACTTGGTTATTATTATCTTCCACCCAGGAACAAGATAAAATATGTGGCAGAGAAAGATGTCTTATAGAGATTCTCGAAATGGGCTAGTTATACATAAACAAATACGTTACCAGACCGGACGCTCCTACCTTTTCGAAGGAGAAGATTTGTTCTAGGGGTTGAGAGTGAAGAAAATCGATCCCTGTTGAACTGACAAATGTCCCTTCTAGTTTATGTTGCCATTAAAGCATAAAGTTGCCATTTTCCTTTATCTGTCAGCTACTTACTTCCTGCCTGAGCTATTCAGGCTTTCTAAATCATATCTGTTGGTCTCTTGCCAAATGCTTGGCTGTTGGGTGCATATGGAATAAATTATACAATGAAAAACATCTCCATCTTTCCAGCTATTTGATCAAATGCACCTGTAAATCTTGAAATGCCTATAAAGAAATGTCTAACAAGCACCTTGGACACAAGATACAAAAATCTCACAGAGGACAATAGTAAGTAAATTTCGGAAGGTTCACTGGACTTAGGAGATTTCGATAGTTAGGGAGGAAAAATCCCCAAACCAAGTCATGAAATTCTAAGAGATGGTAACCACTATTTATACACATTTACGTTACTCTTCGTATTTGGGAAACTGTTGGGGAAATGGATAGTGGTATTTCCTTTTTAGGGTAGGAGGGGGAATTCCCCAATAATGGAAGGGGAGAAATGCCCAGGAAAAGGGAGCACTTTTTCAAGGCACCTCTTTTCCCAACCATGGGAAAGGCTCCCATTTCTGAGCTGCGCTATCCTGTGTTACTTGTTCTCCTGTAGTGGATACTTGTCGAGGCTGCCTGTTTTGTGAGAGCTGTGTCCTCAGGCCCAGCATACTAGAAGAGTATTAAATATTATTGAATAAATGTATGTCACTGCTAGTTCCTACCTTTGCACCTCTGTCAAGGTCATCCTTTCCTGCACCTGTCTCTCATCAATACCTCAGCATGGATTATCTGCATCCTTCAAGGGGAAGACTTTCTTTTTCTGGGGGACATTTTCTGAGCCTCCCTTGCAGCCTACCTGGGGGAAACTTCTCCATCTTTTTTCTTTGTTCTACAATTTGCATGTTGGAAACCTTTACTAATGCCCTTGTTACACTGCGTTGCTGTGTTTTACAGTATTTGCTCCTTCCATTACATGTGTTGTTTGCATTCCCAGGGTCCAGTACCTAGTTTTGTTCAATAAATAGAAACGCACGAGTGAGGTAATGAGGGAGTGAATAAAGATAAAATGTCCCTTATTGCCTTTTCTCATTGAAATCCGTCCTTGTTCTGTGGCCTCTTCCAAAGAAGTGCAAGTTCCCTGAGCAGAGGGTTGCCAGATTTAGCAAAAACTAAACAAAGTCTTCCCATACGATCCAGCAATTGTACGCCTTGGGATTTACCTAAATGAATTGCCAAGTTCTGTTCACTTGAAAATCTTCATGCAAATGTTTAAGCAGCTTTATTCATAATAGCTAGAACTTGGAAGCAAGCAAGATGTCCTTCAGTGGGTCAATGGATAAGCAAACTGTGGTCCATCCAGACAATGGAACATTATTCAGCAAAGACCAGAAATGAGCTATGGTGCCATGAAAAGACGTGGAAGAACCTAAATTGTATATGGCTAAGTGAAAGAAGGCAATCTGAGAAAGTTATATACTACGTGATTCCAACTCTGTAACATTCTCAAAAAGACAGAACTGTGGAGCCGGTAAAAAGATCAGTGGTTGCCGGGGGTTAAGTGTGGGGAGGAACGAACAAGCACAGCACAGTGGAATTTTAGGGCAGTGAGACTACTGTATATGGAACTGTAATGGTGGGTACACGTCACTGTACACTCGTCCAAACCCACAGAACACAACACCCAGAGTGAACCCTCCCGTAAACTATGGACTTCGGGGGATGAGGGTGATGTGTCGGTGTGGGTTCGCTGATGGTAACAAGTGCACCATCTGGTGTGGGGTTTTGATAGAGAGGGAGCTGTGCTATGTGTCAGGGAGGGATCTATGCGTATGGAAACTCTCTACTTTCCCCTCAGTTGTTAACCACGAACAATTCTAAAAGGAAAAGTCTGCCTCCAAAATGCAGGGAACCCAATTAAATGTGAATTTCGGATAACAAGACCTTTTTAGTATAAGTATGCCCCAGGCAGTGTGTGTGTGTGGGTGCGTGTGTATCTGTGTGTGGGCACGCGTGTATGTGTGTGCCTGTGTGTGCGCAAAGACCTTCGCACACCGCTAAGTGTTGTTTGTTTGTTTTAGTCGAGACATAGTTTACATACCGTAACATCACCATGGCGAAGCGGACAGTTTGCCGGTTTTTCGTGTATCGGCAAAGGGGTACGACCATCACCACTGTCTAATTCCAGAGTATTTTCAACACCCCGGAAAGAAATCCCACAGACCCTAGCAGCTCATCCTCCTTCACGCCTCGTCCCAGCGATTGGCAGCCACTAGTCTTCTTCTGTCTCTGTGGATTGGGGACTGGTTGCTATTTAAGGCTCCCTTGAACGTGGGGATTCCGTTTCTGTGTCCCAGCGCACAGACACAAGCAGGCCTTTCTTGAGGGCAAGGAAGGCTCAGCAACTGGATGTACTGTTACGCTCATGTTCGGAGTACAAAGAACTGACGAGACACTGTCCTTATTTATTTATTTTTTAACATCTTTATTGGAGTATAATTGCTTTACAACGGTGTGTTAGTTTCTGCTGTATAACAAAGTGAATCAGCTATACGTATACATATATCCCCATATCCCCTCCCTCTTGCGTCTCCCTCCCACCCTCCCTATGAGGCACCGTCTTTAAATCTCACATTGGTCTCATGGCCCTCACTCTCCATCTGAATAACCCCTAAATGTTTACTGCACATAAACATGCACTGGTGAGTCTGTGACTTAAAGGAAAATCCTAAAGTCAAAAGGAGAAAAGTCCATTTTACTCACAGCCTCATTTGGTTCTACAGGAAATCTTAGTTTCTATTCTTTTCTGATTATTATGCCGTTAACGGATTGGATAAAAGTATGCGATCCCTTCCTCTCTCCCTTCCTTCCTTTCTTTCTTTCCTTCTCTCTCTTTCTATCTTCCTTTCGGAACTTGTGATTCTGAAAAGAGGAACCAGGAAGTTCAAACCGCGCTTGCACTAAACCTCCTTGACATGGCGTGACTGGAGAAGATGTCCGTGGTCACAGTCATGATGAAGATGGAGGCAGGTCCCCCTTGTTCTGTGAGGACACCGGCTGGCACCCATACTTGTGCTTCTTGTCTTCGCTTTGGCAGAGCATGCAAAGCCCGGCTACAGTCAGTCACTGAAGCGCCCGAGACATTCGGGATCAGATATGTTTTATGATAGGAGCATATTTAGGCTATGGTGGAGAAATCTGCTTTGTATTCCAAATATATCACATCTGGGTTGTACTTAGCCAGAGGACAGCCATGTTATAATTAAAAATGAATTTGAGTTCTTGTAGAATTCAAAACTAACAAGAGCCGTGATTGAAAACACATGACAGTGACCGCTGAAAAAGCTAACACTTGTATTTATTTACTGTAAAGCTATCGTAAGAAAAGGGCTTACGTGGCAAAAGTAAGATACTCTGCAGCTCCATCCAAATACTTTCCCTGACGCTGTTCCTGCTTCTGGGGCTGCTCAGAGGGCTTTGTGCGTACTTGGAGTCGAGGAGAAGTTTCTCTTCAGTACATACATGTGTGCGTCAGGCACGCTCTTCTTGGCCTCTAGACTTCAGTACATACGTGTGTGCGTCAGGCACGCTCTTCTTGGCCTCTAGACTTCAGTACATACGTGTGTGCGTCAGGCGCGCTCTTCCTGGCCTCTAGGCTTCAGTACATACGTGTGTGCGTCAGGCGCGTGCTTCCTGGCCTCTAGGCTTCAGTACATACGTGTGTGCATCAGGCGCGCTCTTCCTGGCCTCTAGGCTTCCCGAGTCACTCTTTGCTCTTAAGTTCCGACCTTTGAATTTGGTATCATTGAGGACAGTTAGTAGAGTCACCTCATACACTTGGAGCCGTACGAGGGTCTCGCGGCATCCCCTGTTTCACCACGTAATTGCCTAGTGAATGGTGCATACGGGTTCTGGGGCTGCACGAGGGGAATCCTGACCTGCAGACCCGTGGGAGAAGTTTGCAAACCATCGAAAAACAGCACGAGGTACTTGTGGCTATGTCACTGAGAGGACATCCTACATAATTGTGGCAAGCCACGACAGCCTGTGCTACGGAGCATCGGGACCCCAGCATGGAGCACCGGAGTCCATTAACAGAGGGTGCAAGCCCAGATGAAACCACCATGTGGTCCTGCCGTCGCTAAGCACGGCCTGCAGGGTCTGCTGTCTGCTGGTCGGGCTGGCCACTCCTCCATGGACGTGGCCATTGGGGACACAAGGAGCCCAGATGGATGCAGGCAGGGAGCAAGGTCAGCATGGCATTGGCTCCCCAGGACTCTGGTCTCGCACGACAGCAAATAGCTCGAGCACGCAGATGGCAGAGGCCTTGAGCTGTGGGTGGCTGGAACTAGGGACATACAGCAGTGACCCTCGGTGGGGGGAAGGGCTGGAAACGTGCCTCATAGCAGCTCCTCCCCAGGTTTCACTCCATCAGCTCCCAAAGGAATTGCAGGGTCTTCCACCAAGACGTGGGTCAGGGTGTGGTCAGCCTTTGCACGGGTGGCTTGTGGAGCACACACGAGGTGCCAGGACACCACCGCGGAGGCGTTTCCTACAGAGAATTTCTCAGTGTTGGCATGGGGGCATCTGTGCCTCCACGATCCACAGCCCGGTCCCCTCGAATCTATCAGAAGCTTTGCAGTAGTAACTCTCCAAGGAATGTCTGGAGCCAGGCTTGGCTACGGGGGTGTTTAAGATTGTGTGGGGCTATGTGCTGGCGAAAGTGGGACCGGAACTCAGTGAATCTTCCTTATCTTTTTGGCCTGGCGATAACACCCTGGATGACAGGGTAAAATAATTCCTCTGTCTTCTGTCCTCCCCCCCCCACACCAAATCTCCTGTTCTGCATCCTGCATCTGTTTCAGTATTTGTCCATGACACGTCAGTGCCCTGAAACGTGTGTGGAAGCCCATGGGGATGACCTCCCCCATACAGGTCTGAGTTCTCAGGATTTCTCTCTCCGTCCTGAATATCAATCAATCACTGTGGCCTGTTCCAAGATGTCCAGAGACTGAGGAGAAGGCAGTGACCACAGCTGTGGTTACTGGGGGTTTGGCCTGCCAGGTGCCCCGAGATCCACCGGAAAGGCCTTCCTCTCGTGATTCCCATGCATCAGTACAAACGTCTGCCCTCAGCAATTTCACGCTGCAGACTCGAGGGATTTTTCTTCTTTCAGACACTCATGGGTTGTCAGAATTCTTGTGCTATCTTATACTGTAATGTGGAAAGCGCAGGGAGTGATGAGGACACAGATAAATTGAATGCGTCTCTTCATGTAATTAAGGCCTCATGACAAATGACTTTGCCATATGTGACTGTGATTCTACTGTACATCGGGTTATAGCTCTTGTCTACAATGGTGATTTATAGCGCATCTCTCTTGTGGTAGTGGAGGAAACATTAAACCAGAGCTTATCTGCTAAACCTACTGAGAGGCTAAGTCACCTGGTCTTAGTCCGTGGTGAGTCATGGGTGTATCACTGGCCACTGCCTTGCTTCGCTTTCTCCTACCTGACTTCCAAGAAGGCGTTAAACACAAGAAAGATAAATGTGTATTTCAGGGTCTACCAGGAAATCGGACGCTACTCTGAGTATTTAAAACAGAGGGCACTTAATTCAGGAAGGTGATGGCAGGGGATGGAAGAACTAAACAGCCAACCTGGGATGGGAAGGCAAAGCAGAGCACAACCTCCAAAAACAGTAAGCCCCCTCGGGATGGAATGCAGGACGGAAGCAATGATTTCCAAACCCAGGGCCAGCACCGCCTGCTGGACACTGGAGGCGCTGGGATCTGTTAAAAGACACAGCAGCCCAGACGCACCACCCATTGGGCAATCCCAGCTGGAAGCCTGCTCCTTGGAGAGCCTGGGGACAAGCCTGGGGTGACCAGCCCCAGTACCAGGAGGGGACGACAGTGCAATACGCAGAATGTTTGTGCCCCCTCTTGCTGCCAAATTCCTGTTGCAATGCTATTGCCCAGCGTGGTGGTATTAGGAGGTGGAGCCTTTGGGAGTGATGAGGTCATAGGGTGGAGCCCTCATGAATGGATTAGCTCCCTCGTAAAAGAGACCCCAGAGAGCTCCCGCACCCCTCCACCATGTGAAGTTATATTGAGAACGCAGCTGTCCATGAACCAAGACATGGGCCCTCACCAGACACTGAATCTGCCTGCACTTGATCTTGGACTTCTAGTCTCCAGACTGTGAGAAACAAATGCTTGTTGTTTACGCCTCCCAGGCTAGGGTATTTTTATGTAGCAGCCCACACAGACAGGTACAAGAAATGGGAGCAAACTGACAAAGACTTGAGCCTTATTGAAGCTTACCTTTTAGGGAGACATGATAGACAGTAAGCATTTTATATCATTCGTACTTACCTTGCACACTATTATAGTTTACATAATGATCATTTTATGCTGCGTTGTTTAGACTTTAAAAGGGTGGTGAGTGTCACAGGGGAAAACAAGTTCAGCAGAGGAAGGGGGTCAAGAGGACTGGGGTGGAGGCAGTTCCCAGCCTTAGACGTGAAGGGCAGGGTGTGCTGACCTGACGAGCTTGCCTCTGAGCAAAAACTGGACAGAGGCAAGTGTCGCTTATGTGAAATTCTTTCCCCTGGTGTATTTCAAGCAGAGGACACTGCAAGGACAGAGATCTCAAAAGGAAGCAGGCCAGAAATGTTCCAGAATCACAAAGAAAGAAAGAACGAAAGAAAGAGAGGGAGGGAGGGGGGGAGGGAGGGAAGAAGGAAGGAAGCAAGGAAGGAAGGAAGGAAGGGGGCGGAGAGGGAGGGAGGGAGGAAAGGGCAGTTTCAGAAGAGGTCAGAAAGGGAAGGGGGCACCAGATCACACAGCATGGGGAGAGGTATGAGCGACTGTAAAGTAGAATCATCCCTTCAGTTTGGTCCAAAGGATGTAAATTATGTCAACATGACAACAGGATCTGTGTATTACCAAGTAATGTTTTATCTGTAAACACGGACAACTCACCCAATATTCTATAAATATTGAGTTCTTGTTGTGTGTCAAGAGTGGCAAATTTGATAGAAAAAAAAAAGTTCTTTCATGGAGATTCAATTCTAATTAGAGATAAAGAGGAAACAATAAAATAAATAAATGTACAAACACAGAATACAATTTCAGGCAGAGATAAGTGTTAGGAAGAAAAATGAAGCAGGGTCCAGCGAATGATTGGGGGTTGAGAGCATATACGTGACTAGAGATGGAGAAATCAGAACTTGACAAAAACATATTTTTCTTGGCTTATTACAAGCCATTTTACAAATTTTTTTGGTTAAAGTGATGATAGGGAAATAAAAAATCAACTTATGTACCATCTTTTATGTATTGAGAATTTTGAGGAAATTTGTCATTTCTTGTTTAATGACATTCAGAATGCAGTTCTCATACAGACTAGGGGTATTTCTGCTGGAATGTGTGGAATTATTTTCCTTGCGGCAAAGAATGCGGTCGTGACACTTGCACGGGTGCTGGAGGATGAAGGGCTGGTTGGGTGTGAAAATGGCTTTGGCTCTGGGAAACCTTTGATCATCTTCTGAGGAAGGAACAAGCTTGAAGTACAGCAAGATATACACTGGGGCTGGAGCGGACAGAACAAGGAGAGGACCCAGGAGGGAGCCCGGGCAAACTAGGAAGGGCTGGAGGACAGGAAAAGAGATTGGGTTTCATCTACAAGTGACGGGGAGCCATGGGTGTGTGTGTAGGAGGAGAGCTACATCACCTACTTTGTGCTTTGAGGGCTCAGTCTGCTGACATTGGTCAGTAGCGGGAAGGGCAGGTGTGAAGGCGAAGACCCCCTCGACAGCTGTCGAAGTAGTGAACAGAAAAGAGCAGTGTCAGAGGAGGTGCTAACAGAGGTCACATGTGAAATAGGTGTGTCAGGGCTGTGTAACACGATATCGTTGGCAAGACTCGGGGGAGAGTGCACAGGCAGGAGGCAAGCCACGTGGTTCCATCACGTTGAGAATGCCATTTGCCCAACACTTGGTCTCTGCTTTATACTAGGGGTGGGCAGACTTCTTCCTTAGAGGTCAGGTAGTCCATCTTCTAAGCTTGGTACATCATAAGGTTTCTGTTACAACTACTCACCTCGGTCCGTGTAGTGTGAAAGCAGCCATAGATGGTATGCAAATGAGTGGAAGTGGCTTATTTTTTGTTCCAATAAAACTTTATTTATAGAAACAGAAGGCAAGCAGTATTTGGCTCCTGGGCTCTAATTAGCTGGCCTTGTTTCAGAATCTTGGACCACCCGTAAAATTCCCTGACCTCTGCTCCGTGTAAGAGATTGTGGCCATGTACTCTGGCCGTCCGTGTGTCCAGGGACCCATGCTTCTGGACATTTTGAGCCGTTCAGTACCCACCACCACCATCCCCAACTTCTGACCTGTAGGTTCACTTAATCTCTGAACTACAATGAGTCTTCTGAGCAGTTCACTGAAATAATATCATTCTTCTTGGTGTTTACTTACAAATCTTGCACTTCCGTGTAAGATTTTAATGCTAGCCTTTAACTTCAGGTTATTACAGATGAAGCCATGGGTGCATTTATTCTGCCTCCCAATTACTTTCTTCCTTCTACTAAATCCTTTTCTGCATTTGTGGTGTCTGGAGGGATGGTCTAATGCAAAACGCATGGAATTTGGAGTACCTGGACCTGGGTTTGGATAACAGTTCCACACTTACCCACTGGGATTGGGCTTCACTTCTGTGAACCTTCATTTCCTCATCTGAATACTCAGATAATATTTCCTTTGCAGCCTAGTTAATATTAAATGATAACCCTAAAGTACCAAAGCACCAGACATTGAAACAACTCAGGATTTCTTTCTTATTGTTTTAATTAATTTTTAATGGAGTATAGTTGATTTACAATGTTTTGTTAGTTTCTGCACAGCAAAGTGAATCAGTTATACAGCAAAGTGAATAAGTTATACACATACATATATCCACCCTTTTTTAGATTCTTTTCCCATATAGGTCATTACAGAGTACTGAGTAGAGTTCCCTGTGCTATGCAGTAGGTCCTTATCAGCTATCTATTTTATATATAGTAGTGTGTATATGTCAATCCCAATCTCCCAGTTTATCCCTCCCCCACTTCTCGCTTGGTAACCATACGTTTGTTTTCTACATCTGTGACTCTATTTCTGTTTTGTAAATAGGTTCATTTGTACCATTTTTTTAGATGCCACATATAAGCGATATCATATGATATT
Organism: Neophocaena asiaeorientalis asiaeorientalis; assembly: GCF_003031525.2. Lineage (NCBI taxonomy): Eukaryota > Metazoa > Chordata > Mammalia > Artiodactyla > Phocoenidae > Neophocaena > Neophocaena asiaeorientalis. The sequence goes on along the minus strand of NW_020174373.1, from coordinate 4,936,722 downwards.
TGTCTTTGTCTGACTTACTTCACTCAGTATGACAATCTCTGGGTCCATCCATGTCACTGCAAATGGTATTATTTCATTCTTTTTTATGGCTGAGTAACATTCCATTGTATATATGTACCACATCTTCTTTATCCATTCGTCAGTCGATGGACATCTAGGTTGCTTCCATGTCCTGGTTATTGCAAATAGTGCTGCAATGAACACTGTAGTACATGTATCTTTCTGAATTATGGTTTTCTCCGGATATATGCCCAGGACTGGGATTGCTGGGTCATATGGTAGCTCTATTTTTAGTTTTTTAAGGAATCTCCATACCATTCTCCATAGTGGCTGTACCAATTTACATTCCTACCAACAGTGCAGGAGGGTTCCCTTTTCTCCACACCCTCTCCAGCATTTATTGTTTGTAGATTTTTTGACGATAGCCATTCTGACCAGCGTGAGGTGGTACCTAACTGTAGTTTTGATTTGCGTTTCTCTAATAATTAGGGATATTGAGCATCTTTTCACGTGCTTTTTGGCTGTCTGTATGCTTTGGAGAAATGTCTATTTAGATCTTCTGCCTATTTTTGGATTGGGTCGTTTTTTGGATATTGAGCTGCATGAACTGTTTGTATATTTTGGAGATTAATCCCTTGTTGGTTGCTTTGTTTGCAGGTATTTTCTCCCATTCTGTTGGTTGTCTTTTCATTTTGTTTATGCTTTCCTTTGCTGTACAAAAGCGTTTAATGAGGTCCCATTTGTTTATTTTTGTTTTTATTTTCATTACTCTAGGAGGTGGATCAGAAAAGATCTTGACGCGATTTATGTCACAGAGTGTCCTGCCTATGCTTTCCTCTAGGAGTTTAATAGTATCCAGTCTTACATTTAGGTCTTTAATCCACTTTGAGTTTATTTTTGTGTATGATGTTAGAGAATGTTCTAATTTCATTCTTTTACATGTAGCTGTCCAGTTTTCCAAGCATCACTTGTTAAAGAGACTGTCTTTTCTCCATTGTATATTCTTGCCTCCTTTGTCATAGATTAGGTGACCATAGGTGCATGGGTTTATCTCTGGACTTTCTATCCTGTTCCATTGATCTATATTTCTGTTTTTGTGCCAGTACCATACTGTTTTGATGACTGTAGCTCTGTAGTATAGTCTGAGCCTGATTCCTCCAGCTCTGATTTTCTTTCTCAAGATTGCTTTGGCTATTTGGGGTTTTTTTGTGTTTCCATACAAATTATAAAATTTTTTGTTCTAATTCTGTGAAAAATGCTATTGGTAATTTGATAGGGATTGCATTGAATCTGTAGATTACTTTGGGTAGGATTTCTTTCTTAACACATATCAAGTCAAATAGAAGGCGCTGAACCCACTAGAAAGTGCTAAGATTTGTGAAACCTCCAATTAATACTTTATTGTTTTCTAATATTTTCATAAAGTTCCAGTGACCTCTTCATTTGACTATTTATGAATATTATGCAAGTAAAGCACATAAACTCTAAGTATATATTTAGAAGAGATATTCAACTAATTGGTTATTCTTAGGGAATACAAGATGTAGAGCAGGAAAACCACATTTTCTAAATTTTTGTTAAAATGTCCTACCAATATACAGTGACAGAAATAGTGAATAGCTCTATAAGGGCAGAGATTTTTAATGTAGTGAGATAGGTAACAGTCACAAAACTCAAAATATTTTAAGCCATTTACCAGTGCTTCATAAGTAGATATAAATACAGCTATAAGCATCGACATTATAATAGCATCATAAAAAGCGCCACACATTTTCTTTTATTCATTCCTCGTAGATCAACTTAATGTTCATGCTAGGCTTGGAAACCCAGCTAATAATCATCTACCAGCATCTTTATGTCCCAAGTTTCATTACATTATTTTGAACCAACAGTTTCTTTTTCACTTAAATTTCACAGTTACTAGACTAGTCATTTACCGTGAAAAATAAAAATCAATACAGTCAGTCAGTGTAATTGCAAAGTCTGGGATGATGGTTCCATAATTGCTTTTAAACTACCTTCTAGAAATCTTGTGAGTTTGGAAATAAATAATGGCCACACACGTTTAGAATATAGAGAGAAAACGCAGCCGAGTCGTAACCAGGGTGGCAGCTGTAGTCATACTGACTACAAGTAGAGTTGAGGTGTGTTCGAGTACCATATTAGAAATCACGGCATCGGGTTAAGGTTTTTGAAGAGAATTACCCTCTTAACTCATTTTTATAGCTTTGTTTTACAGAGATATTCATTCCACTTTTCATCCTATAAAGGATTTTAACATCATATGACAAATGTGGGTTCCTTTCTTATATTCTCTTCTGTCTTCATGGAAGGTACCAGGGTGCAGACAAATTCAGCTGGCCCAGAGAAGAAAGCAGTGCATGGCTTAAATGAGAATGACGCTGAGTGTGTCCTATGACGTCCCATGCTTGTGTGCACGGATTAGTGCATTTCAGCCTCACAACCAAGCTGTGAGCAGGACTCTGCCCCCTAGTTCACAGATTCAAGGACATCTATTTTTACACATATTAACCTCTCTGAAGTTGAGGTGGGGCTCCCAGCACAATCACAGCGTCTCACGGTCACCGGTGGCCAGGCGGCAGGTGGGAGACAGTCATCTTCACCTGAACATTGTCACGGCCATCGTTCGCTTCTGCTGGGTTTTGTGAACTGTTGGTGCTACGCACGCTGGTTCTCCATGCCCAGCAGATGACACTAACAGTGGGAGAAGTCTCCAGCTCTCCCCTTTGAGGAGCGGCTGTCAGCGTGCTGCTGGGCTCCTGTCAGCGCTGAACACGGGATGCGCAGAGGTTTTGTGAGTCTCCCACCTGATAGCCCCGTTTCAGGGCGGGTCACCTCTGACTCCGTAACTAAGGACATGGGAAGGGCCCAGCAAGCCGCCTCGCTTGCCCAGTTTGAACGGGGCATTCAGGGAGGCACCTCGGCTTCCCACAGGGGCTGCTACCCCTTGGCGGGAACCTCTCGCCCCCACTCTCATCACCTGAAGCAAAGCCCTCGGTTCCCAGAGTTTCCCCTAAGTGCCGGGGTCTGGTTCACCAACGGCTTGGCTGAGATGAAACCCAACGTGTCCACCGGGCTGCAGCGGCTGTCCACCCTCAGCACCAGCGAGGCAGGTCCAAAGGTGGACAGCACGCAAGGCCATTCTCACAGCTCTGAGCAACAGTCGACTTGATGAGCCCTGTTTTATTTTACTGATCCTCGGGGGGTTGCGACTTAGACCACTCCAGACTTGACAGCTGTGATTCAACCCCGTGGCTCACCACCGCAGGTGACCCCAAGCAGGGCCCCTTCTCTGCTGAGAGACTGATCGCAGTAAAGCTGCACCACCCAGGTGGTCCCCAGTGCTACCTGGTGATGGGTGACCTTGGCCCTGCAGCCCCCCATCCGGGCTCCTCAAGGTGCCCTCCCCTGCTTTCTGTCAAAGCGTTCATTGCTTTTGAACCTACTCGACACAGTGTCAAGTAGCTGGGTAGGCAAGTTCAACATTTAAAAAAAAACCCTCATTCTTAGCATTCTTTGGAACTAGCAAAGTTCATTGGTTGAATATTTGTTGAAAAGAGAAGCTCATGCAATAAGGAAATGCAGACTGTAGGACTGAATATCATTGTCTAGAGTGATGTAAACATCTCCACCTATGAATAAGTAACCTCCAGAGGGTGGAGACTTTATTTTGTCTATGATTGCGGCACGGTGTCTGGAACAGTGCTTGAGACATAGTGAGAGGCTCAGAGAGAGCCACTGAATGAATGGATATTCTTTAACTTGTTGCTGGACAAGTAAAATAGAAAACTAATCGTGTGGAAATCGTGAGGCGGAGGGAGGAGAGCAAATGAGAAAGAGAAACTGATTAACTGTACCCCTCTCCTGCCAGGCGGAGCAAAGGAGAGGGGGAGCAGGTGATGCATGGTCTTCCCTCCCGGGGGCTACTTCTGGTCGCTGATTCGGGGGAAGAGGCCAGTCAGGTGCAGCCTGTGGGGGTGGAGCTGTGGAGCCCTTAGCTGGAAGTGAGGCTGTGGAAGGGGGGGCTAGTTACAACCTCCCAGTCGTTACGGAGAGGGAGAGAGAGAGGGAGAGGCTTTTATCTTCACAAGAAGTTCCACTGAGGCAACTTGAAGAGGGAGTGGAGTGAAGGCGGGGTAGGGGAGGGAATCCAGAAATGAAACCATACAAGAAACGGAAAGCTTTTATATGGTTCACTTCTAATTCAAAACATGCAGAACTTCATTTTGAAATATTGTGTCTCCTTTTGGGTTTTTTTGCATGTTTATATATTGTTGTTTTAATTGAAGCACACATTTGTTTATTTGTTTCGTTTTTCCTAGAAGTACTGCTTGGATATCCTCGATGTAGGAATTAGTCACATTGGTGGTTCTCAACCTAGGAAAGGTAGCAAAGATTGTCCCCCAGGGGCACGTGGCAGTGTCTGGAGACACCTTCGGTTGTCACACTGGGGAGAGGGTGCTACCGGCATCCAGTGGGTGGAGGCCAGAGATGCCACTCACCGTCCTACAGTGCACAGGACAGACTTCGCAACAAAGAAGGATCCTGTTCAAAATGTTAATGGTGCTGATGTTGAGAAATCATGAGTTTCCTACCATTTTCATCCAATTCTCATAATTTTTCTCAAATCTATCATTTGAATTCAGGGACAGAAATTCTCGTTGATTCTCAACTCTGGTGGCATCAAAATCACCTAAATGCTTTAAAAATTACTGATACCTAAGCCACCCCAGACCATTAAATGAAGATGTCTTGAGTTGGGGCCTTGAGTTAGGCATCTGCATTTTTAAATCACTCGTGGTCACAAGCATTGAGCAACACGGATTTAAATGATGCAACGCAAGAAATTAAAACCACCAGAGTCGATTTACCTTATCTGTGTTTAAAAGATCTACAAATAAAATGATACAACTCTCCAGCTTAAATGAGAATATAATAGCTACCATTACTCCATGGCTTCCTATGTGCTTGCTTATATTTTGTAAAAGGATTTTCTTTCACTTAGATATGGAAAAATGTGCATTAAAAATGTTTCCTGTCTTGTAAAGATAGATCTGGAATAGGATAAAAATATTTACTTCTTTGTATTGACATGTTGGTAGCAATGCTTAACTTCTAAGTCCTTTTTTTTTTTTAGTGAACATTTCAGTGACTTATTGGAGATGTAAAATAATGGTAATAATAATAAAAGTTATAAAGTATTTTATGCTATTAGTGTGCTAGGCTGCAAGTCCAAATATAAGACCATTATAATTTCTCTATAAATAAAAACTGGAACATAAAATACCTATGGATTGATAACTTTAAAATAACTTTTAGAATAATTGTGGTCTGGATTTAAACATTTTAGTTTTGGGTTGGATTATTCATTTATTTACTTTCCTTTTAACTAAGTTTAAAAGTGTGCAAGTGTTGTGTTTTTGTTTTCCTTTCTCTTCAATGCCCAAGACTTTTCCAGAGTTACTTATGAGGTTAGAAATAGGAGCAGACTTTCATGTATTAGGATTCTCCAGAGAAACAGAACCGATAGAAGATAGGTAGGTAGGTAGATAAATAGATATAGACAAACAGACAGTAGATAAATAGATTAGATACATGGATAACAGATAACTAGATGATACTGTAGATAGATAGACAAATATGCTAGATAGATAGAGATAGCTAGCTAGGCAGATAGATAGGTAGGTAGATAGATAGATAGATAGAAGAGATAGAAATTTATTATAGGAATTGGCTCATGTGGTTATGGAGTCCAAGAAGTCCCACCATCTGTCATCTGCTATCTGGAAAACCAGGAAGCTCAGTGGTGCAATTAGGTCTCAGTACCAAGACCTGAGAATTCTGGGGCAGATGGCGTAGGTCCTGGTTTGAATCTGGAAGCCCAAGGACCAGGAATGTGACTGTGTGTGAGCAGAAGCAGAAGAAGAAGCAGAGAGAGAGAGAAAATGCCCTTCCCCTGCCCTTTTGTTCTGATCAGGCCCTCAGTGGATTGGATGGTGGCCACCTGCATTGGTGAGGGCCACCTTTATTCAGTCTACTGATTCATACGCTAATATCTTCCAAAGACACCCTCTCAGACACAACCAGAAATAACATTTTGCCAGCCATCTGGGCATCGCTTAGCCTAGTCAAATCGACACGTGAAATTAACCATCACAGTTCCTTTATCATATTAATAAATGGTTTCCCACTAACATGAAAAAGATCATGTTTGAAGAGAGTCTTTCCTAAAACTCACTCAAGTAATCCAAAAGATAGATAAGTCTAACAAACACGGAGAAAACAATTCAGTAATATCATAGTAACAGAAAACCCTCAAATGGCTGATAGAAGGATTTAGGTTAGGTTAGGTTATATCTGATATAGATACAATTCGGAACATATCTTTTCCTAATATTACATTACTTGAGACCTTCCCCAGATGACAGGTCTGGGTTTTCCAGACATCACCAATCCATGAGTCTCGGGGAGGCTTTATTACAGTAGGAAGTATTTTCCTGGCTTGTGATGGTCTTTAATCCTTGTAGCTCTTCCCTTTTACATATATCCATACTTGGTCCCTGTGTGACCTCATTCAGCCCGTGGTTTTGAATATCATCTGTATGATGATGAGCCTTAAAGTTTTCTGTTAGGAGAGTGAAGAGGTGAGAAACAAGGCGTCCCCTATCAGTGGGCAGGCAGGAGGTGCACAGGAGACCATGCCATGGGCGGTGGTTGTTTAAACCCTGCAGTTCTCATAGTCCCCCAGTGAGTCAGTTCCCTGTCTTGCACTTTTTACCTTCTCATTTTTCTCACAGTCACATATTGTCTTCCTAGGGACACGAAACAGTTCTACAAAGTCTGGAGCTATTGCCTTCTCAAGGTCAACATTCTTCAGTCATTTGAACGCTACCTTTTTGTTCCTTATTATTCCCAAGAATAACTTTCGATTACTAAGACTTATTCTTCTCTGGCTTTGTACTCAGAAAAAAAAAGAATTGCTTTTTGACTCATTCTTTCAACAAGAATACACTTCATATTGCTTTAGAAGACCTGGGCCCTGAAATGCTGCTGAAATAAACATGTAGTATCTGGTATTGTTAATTTTACTTCATTATATATATATATATTTTTTTTCAGTTAATTAATTAATTTATTTATGGCTGCATTGGATTTTCATTGCTGTGCGCACAAGTGGGGGCTACTCTTTGTTGCGGTGTGCGGGCTTCTCACTGTGGTGGCTTCTCTTGCTGTGGAGCCCAGGCTCTAGGCACGCAGGCTTCAGTAGTTGTGGCACGCAGGCTCAGTAGTTGTGGCACATGGGCTTAGTTGCTCTGCGGCATGTGGGATCTTCCCGGACCGGGGCACAAACCCGTGTCCCCTGCATCGGCAGGCGGACTCTCAACCACTGCGCCACCAGGGAAGTTCCCCCATTATATTTTTAAATTAAATTTCAGGAACATGGAGTTGGATGAATTATAATTCGTGGTCCAGACATTTTCACCATTTTCCAGATATGGCACCTTTTACGTATTCAACTAGCTATTTAATTAGTCATTGTGAAGAGTGCAATGGACAGGAGAAAATCCCATTACCAACAACACAAGCCAGGTCTTTTACAATCAACCAACCCTCTTGCTTTCTTCACTATAACCCTGCAATCTAGGTCAACTATCCCTTTTTCTTTCTCTTTAATGTAGATTTATTGCATATGTATGCTTACTAATTAATTTTATTCTACTTATCTGTAACTTTATGAAAGGATATCTTGCCATACTAATCTCTTGGCAGTTCCTTTCACTGCCAAGTTGTTTTCAGTTTTTAAGGTTGATCTGTAACATGTACATCTCAGTAATTAACTTGATAGCTGTATACCACTTCATTATGTGTATGCATCTGCTCTTCCACTGATAGACGTTTTGTTGGTTTCAAGGTCTTGCTAATTTGAGCTGTGCTATTATAAAACTTGCTTGCCTGTGGTTTTTGCAATACACATGCAATAGCTTCTCTTGGGTTGCCCAGGAGTGTAATTGAGGGATCATCACCTGTGTGAGTGGTTGGTTGTTTACAGGTGATGTCTGGCCCCTTTCCCGAGTCATTGCATCAATTTACAGCCTCACCAGCAATGAATAAAAGCTTCTGTGGAGCTACCTACTCTCTGAGAGGTAGCATGGACAGACTTTCAGTTGTAGCTGAGAGAAAGGGTGTAAAATCACATGTGCTCTGGTCTTATTTTAGATTATTTTTTTCCTGGTCATCAGTGATGCCAAACATCCCTTCATCTGTCTTTTAGAAATGTGTTTCCTCATGTGCCTGTGCTTGTTCATAACTGTTGCTTAGTTTTCTTTTGGTCTGTTTATGCTATTTTTATTGATTTGTAGGAATTCACTCCCTGGTCTTCATTCTAATATTTTGTCAGTGGTGAAAATATTTTTCTTCCACTTTGTAATGAGTCTCTTTTCTTTCTTTAAGATATTTTTGATGAACACTGTGTCTTAATTTTTAATATAACTGAATATATCATTTTTTTAAAAAGTGAATGCATTGTGTGTTTTATTTAAGAAATGCTTCTCTGTAGTTCTGGATTTGCCTTTGATCTAACCTCTGATTTGTTCTCTCATGTCAGATGATGGTTTGAGGACTTCCTCACTTCCCCGGGCCTAATTCAGGTTTTGCTGGAGGGTAAAGCTGAAGCTTTGAGCTGGAAGCTCTCTCACCTGGGACTGAGCTTCCGGCCCCCGTTCCACATCTCTGACTCTGGGGGCAAATGTTGGTGCTGCATCCCAGCCCTTTGCCGCCCCCTGCAGGCAGCTGTAACCAGGGTTGCTGCATTAAATCAGCCAAATTGCATGCTGGGAAGCAGAGAGAAGGGTGTGGCCTGATGAATTTCCATTTGTTGCAGGTCTCAATAATTTCAGATAATTCTTACGTGGTTCCTGAATCCCCACCTGATACTTTCAGAACCTCACATAGTTACAGGAATAAACATGCATCAAACATGTTGAATTCAGAAACAACATGCTCCGTGAAAAAAAGAAAGAAACAACACTTCATACTGTCGTTTATATGACGTTCTGGAAAAGAGAAAAATGGAAGGACAGAAATCAGATCACTGGTTGCCAGAGACTGGGAGCGAGGGCAGGAAATGGATACAACAGGGCATAAGAGAACTATTCGTGGTGCTGGGAATATTCTATATCACAGTCATATTGGTGGTCACACAACGGCATACTTTGTTAAGGCAAATTACGTCTTAACAATCAAATTGCTCATTTAAAATTTACAAATTGTATTTTATGTAAGTTAATTCTGTTTTTAGTAGATTTACCTCCGTAAAGCTGACGAAAAAGTAAAGAGTTAACTGAGGGAAAAATGTATAATTTAACTCCCCAACGATCAAATTTTATGCAGCAGGCACCTAAAGAGGTGTGTTTAAGATCAGGTAGAGTGTGTGACCAGGTGTAGAAAAACGGCTCTGGTGTTCATATCTGCTGTGCGAGTTCTTTTTGGATAACGTCGGGGGTTTGACCGCTTGTCTTGGATACTCTGGAGAGGCAGACGGTCGTTGTACCTGGGTATTTGCTTTTCTCTTTAGTCTGTCATCATTTATACATTGTCAAATAAGCTGTTTTGAGAAATCCTTTTAGAAAGTGGACTTCGTTTTCATGTTCAGAAGCTCACGTTCATTTCAGAAGTCATTTGAAAATCATCTTTACCTTTCCATTAGTGGGAACTGACTCCTCCAAACTAAAGATGTATTGCTCTAACACAGTGGTTCTCAGCTGGGAGTCATTGAGGGGACACACGGTGCTGTCGGGAGAGAATTTTGTTAGATACGATTGTGTGGGGATGGGGTGTGGATGCTACTGACATCTAGTGGGTGGAAGCCAGATCAGCTTCCCATGGTAGAGGAAGCTCCCCACGGCCAATTATCCCCGAATGTCAATAGCGCTGGGGTTGGAAACCCTGGTATAAAATTTATACTAAAGGAGTAGTTAAAAACAAAAACAAAATGTACGTTATAAATCCATTGGTTAATACTGTGAATGCTATATGTACCTTGCCTAGTTTGGGCACTTATTATTAACTGAAGGTCTGTACCTAATCTTTCCGAAGTATTACTTCAGAATAATCCTGGGAGGCAGTTTCTGTTACGATACCTGTTTTGCAATGGGAAGATACGGGAACGCAGGGAAGGGAAGGAATCTGCCTAGGTGGCACATCCCTCGTTGCCCCTGTTGAGATTTTAACACCAGGTTGATCCCGAACTGGTATTTTTCACCCCTTCTAGTCTTCAAACTACATCATTTCTCACAATCCCTTAGCAGCTGAAGAGGCAAGTATGAAGTCATAACTTTATAATGTTTACAGTTACAGCTATAATTTCAGTTAATTATTTGGCAGGGAGGGAAAAATCTCTATCTAGGGTCCAAAGTCTTTGGTATTAAATTAACATTGATTAACACTGAACATGTGCACCTAATTCTCTGAAAACAGGAAGGGGCTCAGATCACTTTCATTTCTTTCATTGTTCGTAATGCCAGGAGGCAGTAACTCACTTAGTGAGACCCTGCTAATGTGACAGAGTCAGCCAGATCTCAGTGATCCCAGACTCCTCTCAGTTCCTCTTACTATGTATCAGTGACCCAGGTCCACGTCTGCCGCTATGGTTTCTCTCAACTGAACACTTTCCCTAGCACGGTCCTCACATATGAAAAACAGTACGAATATCAATATGTCAAATATAAATTTCTCCAGGATGACTGTGGTCTGTGATCATCCGAAAGGGTAGCTACTGATTATTTGCAGGAGAAGAAAAAGAAACGGATTGAAAGTTCTTTCTGAGCTAAGAAGTTGTTGCATGGTCACCAAGGACCTTCTCTACCTGATGCAACATCCAGGACTGTAAGAAAAATGTTCCCACTAGGAATCCCGCTTAAACACTAGCGGAACCCCGTTTACCATCTTTGCTGTCCAATTCTTGTCCCTCTGTGTCCCAGAGAAGCACAGATTGCTAAGAAAACAGAGCACACAGAGCAAAGCAGGCTTGGCATCCCTTGTCTGGAACTCGAAGTCAACCTTTCGTGTGAGAGGGAGTGTGAGCCTGTGAAGAGGGGTGGGCAGGAGAAGCAACTGTACGGAGAGAGGAGGGAAGGGAACGACCTTTGATTTCTGATTCCTGGAAGCACCCAAAGGCAATCAAGGGCAGAATAGCGTCCAGCTGGTTCCTGTTAGCCACTGTAGAACATCCTGGAAGTAAACCGAAACGTTGTCTTTTGTTTTGTTTTGGTGCTGGGGGACACTTTTTTTTTAGCCCCTGCAGATCCAGAAGAGAAGAATATTGATTCCGACCTTAGTTACATTCATCAATCTATTTCCCTTGGTCCCAGGGTATCACAGTGCTTCCCTCAAATTCTCCAATGTGTTTATCTTCATCTCTTGACTCTTGGTCCATCTTGTGTAAGGTGGCCAGTGAGCGATGAAAGGCAGTTTCTGGGTCTTCTCTCTGTTTGCTACCACTGAAGGTAAAGGCTGTCCACTTTATTTGCTTTAGTTTCCCCTGGTGTTGAGTTTTATTCACCTAAGTCTCATATTCTAGGAAATCTTAACAGGCAAGCAATGCGTGAGCTGCAGAGGTGTTTGGAAAAGGAGCTACTTCAAATAGAATTCACGCACAGGCTGCCTTTGTCATTGAGTTCTGTAGTGAATAGTTTGAGAAGTGCTTCAAAGCTGGGAAAAAAATTCATTTGAAGACAGCTGTGCTCATTTCCCTAGTTTAGTTCAGTGTGACTGTAGTTAAGGAGGAAAGCTTTCCTGTGTTGAAGTCCACCGTGGAATTGGTCTAGCTTAACGTTGACGTCCTCAAATTAGGTTATCAAACAGAAGATTCTGTCGACTGCCGTCATGTTTTATGTAGATGGCCAGCGTGTGGCGCTGTTTCCTGCTAAAAGTTGCCTTTTTCCTTTTCAGAAAGTTCTCCGAATCTATGGTATTTACATGGCTCAGTGGAAATTTCCATGGGCTGAGCAACATCAAAGAAGAACAACCCCACTTCAGTCTTTCAACAGAATAGAGCTTCAGTTTTCTGAGGAGCACCTGTGTAGGCTTCTTTTCATGTTTAGGAATGAAACTCAGAATAAAAGTATGATTATTTGAGCTTCCTTTTAAAAAGCCAAAAAAAGTCTCATTTTACAAAATTTTAAATATGAATTTTACTGCACTACTTATTATTTATCTCCCATGAAAAGCCGGTCCTTCAGAAATGAGAAATGAGGTTTTTAGTTAAACTTATCTCATTTAAGATTTGGGATAAAATTATATAATTTACATTTCTTGTAACTTGCTTATGCTTCTCAGAATGTATGTTTGGGGGCAAAGTGGTAATATTTTGGTCATGTCAAGAACCTGAAATACACAAGTTACTTTTTATATTTTAGTGTCCACCATTTGGCCGTTACGTGGTATTCCTTCTCCAACTATTTATATGTTTTTCAGTGTCTACAGCTTATATATAAAATCAAATGTGAGAACCCTGACTCTTTCTGGTTGCTCACGGTAGTGTTGCTAACATTAACATTTGTGTAAAATCAGTTAATTGCCTGGTCTTTGGGACAAGTGTTCAATTCTACTGACATTGAGCATTCTTTGAAACCACTGGGTTTTAAAAACCCAGTGTTCCTTGCATGGGCAGCAGCTGTTATGCTGAATAAGGCACTGAAATCAACAAAAGCCCTCAAATAAGCTACAGTTAAAATTTCCTGGGGCTGGGAGGGTGAAAGCATTTACAGTTGAACGTCACCATCACCGTACAATTGATCCCTGAAAGATAAACATGCACACTCTCCTACACATTTTTTTTAGTAAGTATTTAAATTTTAGTAATTATTGCAGGGACAGAATAAAACTTTAGTGATGACTTAATCTAGAACAGGCTCTTAGCATGACTGCAGAACAGGTACCACACAAATTTAACACTAATTGATGGATTGATGGTGACTTTGGGGGAGGGAAGGGAAAAAGGGCAAGGAGACAAATTCTTGAAGCGTAGTCGTAGCTTGAAATTGTGATATTTGACGATTCTTTGTATATTTTGCAGAAAAAAGCTTAAATTTTTCATTAAAATATTCTTCAGCACACAAAAGTAATCCAAACACATTTCTGATACTTCTTAGTAATATCTTAGTAAACATCGAGGTAATTAAAAATAATACCTTTAAACCTGTGTATGCTGCGACTGAACTTTTATAATGTTGCTGAAGAGGAACGTCTTGTAAACTAAAATTATCCCCAAATAGGGTATTTACATTGCAAGACGAAAAAAGCAAGCAGATAATTGCAAATGGATATGCGCGTCCTTCTCCAAAAAGCTGAGTGTATATTCAGTGATCCAGTGCAAAAAGCTATAATTTTCATTTGTAAGCGATGAAATTTGCCATCAGGGAACAGATCGGTACAGCGCCATAGAGGTTCACCCCATCCTTACCTGAAATCATATTACAAAGGATGCAAATCTGATATTTAGACATGCAGTTCTTAACTGCATCCGAGCTCCCCATTTCACTTTTTCTTTTTCTTTTTTCTTTTTAAGAGCTCTCTCTATGTTCCCTGGATCATACAGTTCAAAGCTGAGCAGACGAGAGTCTGGAGGAGGGGGAAAGCCCAGTTGAAGAAGAGATCTGGAAGAGTCTGGCTACCAAATTCTGACAACTCCGCAGGCAGATGTAGAGGTGAGTGCAGGCCAAGGCTCTAACATGGCTCGCTTCTTGGATTTTCTCAAAATGTTAATTTTTAAAAATTAATTCTAATTTCTCTGGATGTTAACTGCAGTTTCTGAGAGAAGATGCCTGTTATTGCATCATCCAGTGAAAGCAATTCAAAGGAAACTGGGCACCATATGTGGGTTCCCTGCCCTCACGTCACTGTCCCCTATAACCCATAACCAATGACCATGGACCACACTAGGTTTAAAACTCATAAATGCCATCGAGCTGAAGTATTGGCCTTCTCCAGTTTTAGAGTAAGCTCTCAATTTGCTTTTCCAAGAGGGGAATGTCAGAGAAAGATTGTGTTTGCTTCCTTCACAGTTTATCCTTATCGAATGCAGCTGAAAAGCCTTTAAAGAGACAAGCCGCTGGCCCCCCAAAATGAGTCTAAGAGTGTCTTGGCTAAAGGTTTTCGAAAAAATATATCAATATGATTATTAAGAAGTAGATAGGTGTGTCCAATCTATATCAACACACATACCTCAAAAAGGTACTTTAAACAAAATGAAGTCATAGATGCTACTGAAATCAAAGCTTCCACTCCATTTTAAATGGGGCATGTTTTCTAAATCAGTTCTCTCTCAAACCTGTCCGTGGCTCACTTGCTCTAGGATCAGGAGGTGGTGTTTCGAAGCTGAGATTCCAGGGCTGCCTCACCTCAGACATGCTTACTTAGAATCTCTGCACGTGGAGTCTTGGAGTGTACCTTTAACAAACCTCTCAGGGGCCTCTTATTCTCTGCTTAAGAAAAAGAAAAGGAAAAAGTATAAAAAGGAGAAGAAACTGATAACCTAAATCAATTGCAAGGAAGAACATAGCTAACTTTTTGGAAACTGGGAATGGGGGCCTGGCTTTGTGTTTCTTCTGTAACCTGACTGAGATGGACCACACGTCCTGGTCCAACTGTGTTCATATACATAGAGACAAGAGTCAATGAAGGCCCTTCTCTACTCTCTTTAATAGATGGGTGTTTTGTCTATTTAAGTCCCACTGAAGTCAACCTGAGGTTCATTTCCTCTCCAGATTCAGAGCGTGAGGTCCAACGTGGCTTTGAGGAAAGACATACTAACTTTCTTACTAAGGCACCTGGACGAGTCCCACCCATCCATTTACCTGTCATTCCTTCCATACGTACTTCTGGTTCCCCTCTCATGTGGTTGGTCTTCAGGAACGTAGCGTATGGCTTACCCAGTCATGTCAAAAGTTAGGGAGTCTCTGTGCCAGTTCAAAGGGTGAGCTGTGTAATAGTCACGTGTATGTGAGCAGAATAAAAGTAGATTTTGACTGTTATTCTGACTTTACCAAAATGCTTCCCTTTTCAAAGTTACTTTAAACTGCAATTAAAATAAATAACATGAAAAAAAGCCAGCACAATCACAGAAGATGTCTGTGATAATTCTAAAAGAAGAAAGCAATGTAACCACAAGTATTATTTTAACATATGCATAATAAAGCAGCCCTGTGTGTTTAATCCTAAGCTTTCTGTGCAACTCACTAGATGTTCTTTTGTGGTTTATCATAAAATGCATTTATTCATGGACATGAATATGTTATGTAACCCATATAAGCAGAACACACGTCGCTTTTTAAAAAAATGCAGTGATCCCTTTGAACATTCAGAAGCTGTTTTAAAAGCCCAGCATGCTTGTCCCTGTGATTTCGCTTTCTAGAATATAAATTTCATGATATAACGTGCAGAGTTATTAACCAAAGATACCATAAGAAAATATAGGCATCATAATACCCTTACCTTCATCAAGACCAGGCATTTGCTTAACTTCAAAACTCAAACCCTGTGGGAAGGAGGCACTGCAGCTTTTGGAAGTGTTTTTAGTCATTCCTGAATGAAAGTGATAACATTCAGAAGACAATCCCTGTATTTAGATGTCTCTCCTCCGTTGGTTGCCCTAAGGCTCAGTGCACCTTCCTGCTTGGGGTCACCACGGTTAGCTTCTTTGCTCTTAGTCAATACTGAGTATGTTTAACATTCTTTAAAGAGATTTCCGTCCACAGTTCTGAGCATCTTTTAAACAACCGTATGAGTTCATGTGAGCCCATGTCTACATTTTTTATGTTTCCGGCTCACGCAGGTGCCGCCGGCTATGTAATTCGTGGGACCTAGGGCGAGGTGAAAATTCGGGGGACGGTGTTGAAAATTAACGTCAGCGTTGTGACAGAAGAGCATCAAACAAGGTACGGATCCTTCTAAGGTCACACACCCATCAGGCCAGCTCTGCCTACAGAACCTTTTGAACAAAACAACGCTGGTTTTTACAACCCATTGGGAAACTCGCTAAGCAATTAATTTTATTGGCCTCGCTGATGTAAACTATATGAAGAAATACACATGTCAGATGATGTAAAAGAAACATGGGTGTAATAGGATAACTGTAGATGGTTGTTGGCACCGTTGAACGGGACGATCTCAAAATCTCAGAGTGGAAAATCTGCAGAGTTTTAGGGGGACAGGATTGGAGGTTGGGAGAAGCCACGGGCTCTGTGGGAAGAAGACCCCAGCTTTGCGCAGTATCTTTGAGCAGGTGGCGTGCGTCTCGACGCTCCGGCCACAATTAGTGGTGTATTTAGGGAGATGCTGCGTTTTGGAACGTGCGAGGGCAATCCTGCACAGTATCAATCAGTTGCCCCGCATCCGAATGAGTGTGCGTGAGTCTTTTGGACTCTGTCGCGTTACGTAAGTATCCCCAAGTTTGGAGCACAGCCGTCCTCACATCCCAGCCCTCTGTAGGCTCTCCTACCGGCAGGGGGCTGGAGCACAGCCACTTCCCAGTGGAGCTCAGGGCAGTACAGAGCTTTGTTAGGGGTGGTGTAGCATAGATGCTGCTGCGTCTCTTCCTCTGGCGGGGCCCTAGCTGGGGATGGAGAACGCGTGTGGTGAAAGAGCATTGGAAGAGAGTACAAGAGGGGACGGTGCAGCAATTTTGCTGCTGAAAAGGCCAAATCAAAAGACTTGGGCCAAAGACAAGGAGAAGAGCGGAGGAAAGGTGTGTCTTGAATAAGTCACTCAGGCTGGGCGGGTAGTGCTTACTAGAACAACACACACCTGAGGAAACCAGGGGGTGGGGGTGGGTCTATGGAACAACATACACCTGAGGAAACCAGGGGGGTCTATGAGCTGCCCGCTCAGATCGGTTTCCACGGGACAACAGGAAGGAGGGAAGGAAAGGATTGGAGGAAGGTCTGAATGGAGGGAGGAAAAAGAGAGGGAAGTAGGAAGGAAGGGAGGAAGAGAGGAAGGGAATGAGGGAAAGAAAGAAGGAACGAGGGAGGGAGGATGAGGGACGTGTCTGTCAAACGTCCCTGCCTGGCCTCTGTCTCGCCTTATTACACTCACCACAGTCCTCTCACTTAGCTCTTTCCCACTCCTCGGGAAAAGGGAAATTCAGATAAGCGAAAGCGTGAGCGGAGCTGAGCCCGGGGTAGGAACCGGGGAGAAAGGCCACAGCTTAGGGGCGCTCCGTCCTTCCTTAGCCTGTTCCCATGCCCTTGTGGGCGCCGAGGCCCTGATGCCCGAGACAGCGCCTCACATCCAGGCCCGGGCTTGCTCGCACCTGACGTTCACTGGGTGGCGGGGGGTGACGGGGGTCAGGAAGGAGCGCAAGCGGACCGTGGGGGAACCTACGTGGGAGCGGACCACCTGGAGAGGGGCGCACGGCGGCGCTCGGCCGGCATCCCCCTGCGCTGGAGCTCCCGGCTCGCTGCCCCTCAGACCTGCCCACGGGC
>NW_020174373.1:4872109-4919206 GCF_003031525.2 Neophocaena asiaeorientalis asiaeorientalis | reverse complement strand
CCCTGGCAGCCAATGGCGCGGCCGCCTGTCACCCTCACCCCACCCCTGGAGGCAGAGCGGGGAGGGCCTTGGCAGGGAGGGCGCGGGGCCGGAGTTGAATGATTGAACTTTCCAGCGGAGTTGCGGCGGCCGCGAGGTTCCCGGCAGTGCGGCCCCGGCGCGGAGCTGGGAGCCTCGGCCAGCGCCCGGCGCCCGCGCCCCCGACCCGCAGCCATGGTGCCCGGGGCGCCCCTGACCCTCTGCCTCTGGCTGGCGGCCTCCGGGGGATGCCTGGCGGCCGGCTCCGGCGCGTTTTTTGTCCTCCCCGGCGCTGCGGGCCGCGGCGGGTGCGCTCGGGGCGCGCGCCTCCCAGCCTCGCCGCCCAAACTTCTCGCCCAGCTCAGCCGGCAGATCCGGCTTTGCCTCCGCGTGGATTTTACAGTCTGGGTGCGCGAACCCTCTTTTCCAGCCCCCTCCCTGCTCCCCAAAGGAAAAAGAAGCCTGCGGCATCTTTACCTACCTCCCTTGCGAGGGGGAAACGAAAGGCGGTTTCTCTGGGAAGGGAGAGCAGCTGTGTGGCTTCCAAGGATGGGAGTGTGGGTTTGTTAGTTGCCCGGGACTTCCGCGCGGGACTGCGGGCTGGTGGCGATGAGCTTTGCTTTCGCTCTCGGCGGGCCGAGAGCTCGCGGCCCACCCTTCGAGCCCCGGGCGGGGCACTTGGGCCAAGTCGTGCGTTCCAGCGCGTTTGTGTTGGGGCCCGGGGAGGCGGTGGTGATGGTAGCTGTGCGCGCCCCAGTTCGGAGCCCCAAAACTTCCAGGTCTCGCCAACGAATGGCGTGGAGAGTAAGGGAAGGGATGCAGGGGATACGGGACTTGGAGGCGCCGTGTTTGGATGCTCTGAGCGGGCTCCCGGGGGTCAGTATCTCCCCCAGCCCTCGTAGGTTCTGTCGGCTTGAGGGTAGGAGAGCTTGTGGGAGTGGGAGTGTTGGGTGTGTAGAAGGTTCAGAGAACGGCACGCTTGGTGCTGTGGATGGCCGGGATCCTGGGGCGGGGCGCGGGGGGGGGGTGATGGAGGGCGCCACGGAGGGGAGGACCCCCGCGGGACTTGCTCAGGGACACTGGCCGAGGGTGGGCGCACGGGAATCGCTCCCGGCCCCGACCGAGGCGCGTCCCACAGCTGCCTTCCCCAGCTGACCCGAGTGCGCGCACTCTGAAACCATTCACGCAGATAACCGAATTCCTCTTGTCTGCCCTGGTTCTCGCCCTCGCCTTTTCGTCTCTATCCTTAGTTGCTCACCTGCTCCAAAGTCCCGGCTTCTCGCCGCAGGGAAAACTGCGGAGGCCAGAAGGAGACCGGGGCTCCTGGGTGGGCTTCTAAGACGAGCCCTCTGCCCTTGAGAAATAAACTGGGCGTCTCTTCCACTCGGGCGGGATACGTGGGCCTTTCCAGAGGCCCTGGGGACTAAGCTGCGACAGGAGGCCATCGTAATGACCGTGGAGTTGGGGACGAATCTCCGAAGTCTGAAGCGATGTTCATTCTGGCGTGAGAACTCATGAAACCTCGCGCCGAGTGGCACAAGGAGAACTAAAAGTTGGGATCTTCGGAGAGTGAACCAGCTGGCGAAGTTTGCATGCGCCTGAGTGCGTGCTTCTCTGTGTTCTCAAAGAAGCGACATCCGGTGGGTGTCAGAGAACTCGGCGCGCTCTGCTGTCCTCGTGGGTCTTCAGGGAAAGGGAAAAGGGAGTGTGGTCTCGTGCGCTGAAATTACGCGGACATCCTGGAGAGGGCCCCTCCGCAGCCCCCTGGCTTCCAAACCGCCGGCCCTGCGCTCGCGGCCACTCTCCCAAGGAGACGCCACACTCTTGTGTCAACGACAACAGAAAACAAAACGAAACGGCAGCCTGTTCCCAGGGAGAAAGAGTATCATTTCTTTTTCTTCTTTCCTTCCTTTCTTTCTTCTTTCTTTTTTTAAATTGAATTGTCAGTTGCTGTAATTTATTTGTTTTACAGTTTCAGCGGCTAAAGAAGCAGTTTAGATCGAGCCAATTCCCGTGAAAGGCTTTTCTTGTGGTCTCTTGGCATGATTTCTCTTCGGAAGAAAAACTGCTGACAGAATACACATTGCCAGACAATCCTGATTACATTTTAATTAGCTGGGTGAAATAAGCCGCAAATTACTCAGGACTTAATAACTGCTGTTTTTGCAATCAATTGCAAAGCCACTCTTGGAGGTTTAACCCTAACCTGGTAATGCCTATCTGATTTATCTAAATTGCAGGGATTAAGCGTTCTTAAGATTTGAGAAGACAGAAGCACACACTCCTTATAAAGCTTCAAGCTTCCCTGCCCCTCCCCCTTTTTAAATAATTGGAAGGATGCGGAGGGATCAGCCTGGGGGCAACTCATTAGGCTGCAGGTGGGATTTATTAATGGGCGGGAGAGGCTGGGCTGGTGGAAGGGTTCGGAAGAGCCCCTTCTATCAGGGTCACCCCACCCACCTGTGCAAATAAACCGGAGCAGAGGGCTGTTTCTGGAGCAGGTGCGGGTTCCCAACTTCTCCTGCACAGTTCCTGGCCTCCTTTAAAGGAGCTGCCAGGGCCAGTGACCTGGGGTAGCAGGCCTGCAGAGGCGGCTGGGGTCCAAACGTCTCCGCCCCAATTCTGCACACTCGCCAGTGCCTCCCAGCCTTGCAGCTCGAGGCTGGAGGTGGATGGAGCGCACGCGTGCCTCCACGTGGGTGGGGCTAGATCGGCTTCACCTGTCAATCACGTGGCTGTCAACCTTGCCTGATGGCACGGGGGGACTCAATACTGATGCTTGGGAGTGGGTGTGGTGATGGGGATACTGGAGTGTCTGTATCCTGAATGATCTGCCCACGGTCCCCGACCTGAAGGAGCTTAGGATTTCGTACTGCGAGGGAGATGGATTCTGAACTGAATCATTGATTTCACCACTGAGGGCTGCCTCTCATTTGTGAAAAGCAGTAACGGCTAGCACCTCACAGGTTGTCAGTACCCGGCTCCACGATGTCGTGCGCAGGGCATTTGGCACGTTGCCATTTCAAGTTCACACGTATCATGCGTGCACGTGGCTAAAAGCCTGGCAACGGAGGCAGTTGGGAAGGGCGTCCTTTCCTCAGTGAATGCAGCTGAGGTCGGAGCTGTGGGGTAAGGAGCAGGGAGGTGGGCTCTAGAGCCGGGCAGATGGCGCTCTGCGTCAGGCTTAGCCACTTGGCAGATACGTAGCTTGGGGAAGATCACCCTCCTGAACTTCCAGCCTCTCGTGTGTCCAGTAGGACACCTGCCCAGCAAGGTGGAGATCATAAAACCTGTTGGGGATAATGAAAGCGATGGTAATAAAGGGGTCACCGTCCTGGGGGTCTTACAAGTCTGTCTCATTTCATCCTCACAACCGTCATACAAAGAAGGTACCATTGGTGTCTTCCTAAGAGCTGATAAGGACCCGAGATGCCGAGACGCTAACAGACGGGGGACCTGGGTTCCCAGCAAGGACAGCTACAGGTTTGGGATTTGTTCTTATTTTTAGGATTTTATTGGTTACTGGTTTAACTTACTTCAGAACTGGCTGCCTATTTCTCAGGCCGCAGCGCCAAATGGAAACACGTCGTCCATTATTCAGAGAGCAAGAAGTGTTGTCGAAGGAACTAAACTATAAAACGTGTTCTTTCTTCTGTGACCCTTCTCTTTTGGAATTTGCTATCCAATGCTGTTCTCGGTAAAGTATAATTTAAACATGAAGTCTTTCGCGTGGATCTCACTGTCCATCTTTCTCTTGTGCACTGCCAGTGTTACACGCAAACATCAGAGCATTTCACTTGTATGTGGAAAATCACCAGCAGTACACAGTTTTGATGTCCTGGTTCATCCCTGGAGGGAAAAGTGGGGACCAGACTCAGGAAGGTGGGAAGGAGGACACGAGGACCCCCAAAGTGCCCTGTGTAGGGTGTGCCCAATGGGTGCCCCACAAGGGGATCTTGCAGGACATGTGTAGACCGTCATGGGCACCGGGGGTCTGGCGAGCTTATACGCTTGCTCAGGCATGGCCCAGGCACGGCCCTTGCCCAGTGCCCTGTTCTACCAGCTGCTGGACCAGCGCGCTGCACTTTGTTCTAGCCGGATCCTCAGGAAGCTGAACCAGGGCTCTCCCCCTCCTACGCGCAACCCATAGCAGATGGTCAGCCCCGAGGTGTGCTTAGATCTGCTTGCCAGATGCGATTAGCTGCCTGCATTAGGGACGGGCAATAGGCTTGTTCCCGTGGAGTCTTGGGCTGTGGCTGGCCATCCACCAAACACAGTATGTTGGTCCCAGCCTGGGCCGGGGACAGCCACCACTAAATTCTGGGGCACATCAATGCATGCACGCGCCACCCTGACCCTCCTCCTGCCCACTCTCAGGCCCCTGCAGAGGAGAGAGGGGGACAGTGATTTGGGGGTGAGGTGGGAGAGGCTGGGAGGGTTGGGGTGCCAGTGGGCCAGGGAGTGGGCGGCCGAGAATCTTCCCTGGGGTGGAGAGGGGTGGGGAGAGGCGGCATCATGCATTTCGGAGGCTCTAGAACATGCTCCCATATCCCCTCAGACTGCACGTACTCGAAGATAAGATCTTTGAGGATTTCAGCATGGCGATCTCGGCACATTAACCCTCAGGTGCAGGGCCCCTTCTGAGCGAGGGCCACGTGCGCTGGTCATTTGTCCCTGAAGCTGGCCCCGGTTTGGGTTTTTTAACCCTTGGAAGAGGTAGGTGAAGCCCACTTGTCCTGGTGGTTCTTCATAGTCTGTCCATCGTGTTCAAGGGTACAATGCTGACGTGCTCACTTGGGAATAACCTGCCGTGCACTTGTTTTTTCAACCTCCCTAGAAGATTAAAGAAGAGGGAAAACAGTGAAAATGTGCCTGGAATTAGCTGTGTCTCTTTTTGGGTGACTCTCATTTAACTTGAGAGTGGCCTCCTCTTCTGTGCTTGTTGGGACATTCAGGGCGGAGACCCTGCCTGTCTCGCTAGGTTCTGGTCGTCATGGCAGTGATGGATCTGAGTCTCAGAGTCCTTCCACTAAATATTAGCAGACCTGCAACCTGCTCTTTCGCTGCCCGCGTTTTCTCAAAGGAGGCTCAGTAGAATTGGGCTTGGGGAAAAAGAGTAGCCCACGTGTAATAAAGAAGAGTGTGTCTATTTCTTTGCCAGATTTTGGGACCGGAGGGGAAAAGTGGGTGGAATCTTGTTGGAAGATAAGTAGCAGTTTGCTGGCAGCCTTGGTCCTAGGGCTCTAGAATTTTATTAGCGTTAGGAGATTCTAGCTTAATGGGACATTATTCGCTCTCCAAACTACTGCTGATAGACTCGTTTAGGTAGCTGATTAGAGATCAGAGGCTTTTTTCTAGCAGTAATTGGAAGCTGTTTGTTTTGGCAAAAGAGAGAACTAAGCTGGTGATTAGCTCGCTCTGCTTAGAGGACTAGCCTCTCCTCTCAGAAAAAGTAAACAAACAATTAGCGCATCAGAAACCTTCAGCAGCCACAAATCTGCCCCAGGCTCGCAGATTTTTGGAGGAGCGATTTTGTGGTGAACATACTCAGCTGTGGTGTGTCCGTTTGGCCTTGCCGTGAGATTGAAGTTATACGCTAGAAAGTCTCTGGGAAGAGAGGCCATCCTCAAGTTTGACCTTTGTATTTCCTGGTCTGGGTCACTGGATCTCTGGCTGTGTTTCTAAGAATTTCTGAATTTGACCCAAACTAAACATTAGGTTATTCATGGCAAACTTTCATGTTTTTAATACAGCATTTCTCCTGGAACCGTGACTGACAAGTGTATCTTATTGTGACCATTACAGAACATTAAGAAAACACATTAGAAAATACTGACTTATTTATTTCTTTGTGCGCTGTACTATCAGAGGAGAAATATATTTATCTATCTAATGTTTACATATTGAGTATGGTATATGTTTATATGTATTTCAATATATTATATTAATAAAATACATACATGTATGTATGTTTGGAGACCTACATTTAAAAGTTAATGTTGTTGGTTTAAGCATTCCCACCTTAATAACCTCCTAACTTATAATTTTTTAATGTTTTTATGAAATAGATTCATCAGATTTCACTGTATAACCTACCTGGGTATGCTTCGGCAAAGGGGCATAGAACTTTCAGGCTCGGTAAAGAAACGTATCAAAGTGTCAGTGGGCATTGTTTGTATTCGCTCAGAAATGGAGAAGCTCCTATGTGTGATTTGCTATTGCCTTCCGGAAATGTGATTCTTACACGGTTTTGAGGGTTGGGCTTAGGACAATCATCAGTGAAGCGTATCTGTAGTATTGAGAGACATTTTTTATATGCACAACAGCACTGGTGAAAATAGCAAACGCCCTGCTGGAATGCTTTGTCAATTACCCCATAACTCATACCGTTGGCAGTGTCTGAGCTCCAAGTCCTTTCGAGTGCTGAAGCCAGCCACCTTTCAACATTTCCACTCACCCTGCACTCCATATTTTGAAAGTATGTTGTCTATCAACATATGGCCTTTATTAAATATGACCTAGCTTTTCCTCTTCACATTAATCAAAGATATCCATAACTCCTTCAAACTTCAGATCAGCGTGAGGTCGCCCACGTTACCACAGTAGACTGATAAAACTGACATTCTTGACATTTTAGTTATTTTTGTACCACCTATCTTAGGAGAACGTGTAATTTGTTTTGGAGTCTCTGAATATTGGAAATGGGTCATAGACACCTATTCCTTCTCGGGAGACGCTGTTGGTGACTTTCTGTCGCTCACCCCGCCAGCCCCCTGGCTCCTGGATCGGCAGCTAATAGCTTACAGCTGCTCCCCCTGAGAGACTAACCTTTAGCCCCTGGGTACCATCTTGCCAGCAGGGCAGTGTACCCTCCTTCCCTGATGAGGGCAGGTCATGGCCATTGGCTCACCGCTGGGGGATACAGGAGGCCAGCCCTCTGCTGGGATCAACTCTGGTACAATTTATGCTCCAAAGCATTGCACAGGGCCAGACTTATCAGGTCTCTAGCCGAGACCACATCCCTACTCAGGTCCTCCTGCATCCTTCCCTCCCCTTCCACTGAGAGCTTCCCCCCGATACATCACATTCACAAAAAGACCCCTTTCAGCCTCAGCTTCCAGGAAACCCAACCTCAGACACCTACCTTCAGATACCTCATCGAATTCAACCCTTTTGTTTTGCAGATCAGATAGCTTGATGCTTATAGGAATGATTCATTCAAGCACATACACGTAATAGATAGTAGAAGTAAAGGTATAACCCAGCATTCACAACTCTCAGCTCAGACTTTCCCCACTACCCCCTTTGCTGGTTTTCTTATTACTTATTGTTTTAACTTAATTTTTATTTTCCACTGGAGTATAGTTGATATACAGTGTTGTGTAGTTTCAGGCGTACAGCAAAGTGAATCAGTTACACATATACATATATCCATTCTTTTTCCGATTCTTTTCCCGTATAGGTTATTACAGAACATTGAGTAGAGTTCCCTGTGCTATACAACAGGTTCTTGGTGATGCTGTATTTCACATACTGAATGGTAGTGTGTACATGTTAATCCCTAACTCCTAATTTATCCCTCCCCCTCCTTTCCCCTTTGGTAACCATAAGTTTGTTTTCTAAGTCTGTGAGTCTGTTTCTGTTTTGTAATCCACCATTCCCTTTAAAAAAAAAAAAGTGAGAGTTTATACAAATTAAAAAAAGAATCCTTCGACGAGGAAGCACGTTGAGTCGGTACGTTTTCTGTTATTTGAATTTAGCTTCTCTCCTGATGATTTCAGTAGAGTCTCAAATCTTGATCCTAAGACATAAGCACCTCATGCGCCTTCATTGCCTCTGTGAAAAAATACATATTGTCGGCGCTCCGTGTGCTCTGTTTCTGCCTATCCGCAGTTGGTTGAATCCGCCAGTGAGGAACCCGTGGATACAGAGGACCGGCTATACTCTCATTATAATACGGACCGGCTGTCCGTATTACATAACGGACCGGCTGTCCGTATTACATAACGGACTTGAGCATCCGCGGATTTGGTATCCACAGGGGTCCTGGAACCAATCCCCCACAGATCTCAAGGGAGGACGGTGCTGTTAAAGCCAGCTTGCAATAGTTGTCTGGTAGGTGGACAGTAGGTGGGGTGAGGGGACGTCATTAACCTCAGTACCCCTGGCAGGTCTGAGAGCAAGGCAGAGAGGACCAGTTAGTTCAGATATTAACCAACTTTGCGTTTACTCAACAAGTGACCAGGCTGCCACATCCCCCAGGACCTAGAGTCCCCTCCATATCTTTAAAAGATTACGCGCATGGTTTCAAAATAGCGGAGGCATTTTCCCTGATGGTGATGGAGAAGGTTGGATAAAAGTGGTTACCCCTGATAGCCGATAAGTAAGGAAAGATTTATGGAAGCAGTGTTTATGGCTCATTTTAGTGTAAATCTCAGACCGTAGACGCTGGGTCTGTTTCTCCCTTAAAAAACAAAAAAACCCCGCAAAAAACGTCACTTAAATCACTTCTACTTATTTCAGCTAATATTGATGGATTGCTGCAATTTCAAAGATGAGGTGGTAAAATCCCTAGTCCTGAGGGATTTATAGTCTGGTAGGGGCTGAGACTTGTAAACAGACCACTGCAGTCCACAAGGGAGGGCTCAGGGAGAGTTACCTGTGTGAGATCTCAGGCTTGTTGCTGTAGGGGACGTGTGCTAGGGGAGATGACACTTGAGCTGAGCCTCAAAAGCTGGGCTCTTCCAACCGTAGAAGAGCCAACGTGAGTAAATGCAGAGTCTTGCAGGAGTTTGGTCTGTCTGTTGGGGGCTCTCGGTGGCTCCTAATGGACGGGATGCAGCGTCAGCCCGCCCATCCAGCAGCCAGGCCTTGGGAACTCGTTGGTAAGAGCTGTGACAAAGCTCAAGTGCTGTGTTCTGCAGGACGGGTTGAGAGCAGGTCATCCCACTTAGAGGTGTCTTCCTGCTTCTTGCTGATCTGGTTGGACATCAGGCCACACTACCAGGTGCCCTCACATTACTGAGCTGATCTCTGTGGAGATCCTCGCCAGCACCCCTAAGAAAAAGCCCCCGATGAGCATAAAAAGGAGAGAAGGGGGCTGCCTCTCCCATCTCCCTGCCGTCATGCTTTGGCTTACGGAAGGACCCCAGTTCCGACTGGTGGGGCTGGATCCTAAGTAAGAAACTCTCCTGAATCACTGAGCCACAGGTTAGAAGGTATTGAGCGTTCATCGCATTTTTTTCTATCTTGGTGCTGAGAAAGTAGTTTCACATAAAATATCTATTTGACCTTCACAGCAACTCTTTGAGGTCAGGAGTGTTATTTTATGTTTACAGATAAGACAACTGAAGGTTGTGAGCTATTGGGAAGTGAGATAACCAAGTCTTCGTAGCAGAGACTCAAGCCCTAATTGTCACGTTCCCAAATATTTATAGTAAATGATCTGCTTCTCGGCATGTTGACAGTGAGAGAAGACAGGGTGAAAATGTCAGCTGTAATATCATCGACAATCATGGAGTTTTGGGGGGAAACGGACCTCCGCGTCTCAGTCTCTCCTTGCCTCTTGGAGGTACCACTGCATCACGAAGTGGCACAGCTGTGGACGATTGAAAGGTTGCTGGTGTGATAGAAAAAAACCATTAAAAATATCAGTCCATCAGTGACATCCACTGCATCTGTCTATCCCAGTCCTTCCTCCAACCAATATGGATCTGTCACACACAGTTGATTTTCAGGTAGCTTAGATTCTGGGGACCCAGCATAAGTTACGTGCTTCCTGCCCACAAAAGAATTATTTTCTACGAGAGAGAGGGAGAGAGGGAGAGAGGGAGGGGCAGACATTTACACAAATAGTTGCAAAGAGTTGTTAAAATGAAGAGAGAGTTATAATCATGAACCATCTTTTAAATCTTTATAGAGAATTGTTTAACACATTATCATAATTTCTTAGATGAAGATTTTTTCCCCTTGTAAGTAGATTTTGTTTAGGTCCACCCAAAATCCCACTCGTCTAGCAAAGTAGAGGAGTATTGTGATCCTTGCAGGAGTGTTTCACGAACAGCTGAACTCCTTGATGCCATGGAGGGTGAGTTTGTTGTCTGGGAATGACAGAGGTCTCAGGGCTTCACCCTTGACCTTCATTCTTGGCCGCCATTGCTGTTTTGTACGGTGGAGGGACACATCTGGAGTATTTGCAAGTGGTGGTCATGGCTTGTAGGTATGTGACAGCTAGTTCTAAGAACTCAGTGTGTCATAAGTTTGCTTGCCTTTGTTTCGGTTTGGGGAGAGTGTGTGTGTGTGTGTGTTTACATTTTATCATTCTTTCCATCATCTCTGTAAGATATAAAAGTTGGACAATAAGGAATTTTGAGAAAAGAATTTAGAAAATTCTCAAGGCTGCACATGAAAAGAAAATGGTGATGAATTGGGGTTCTTTAATCCCCCAGAGTGCAAAAATCTATCCTCAGGGGAATCTAAGAAACAATGGCTCTTCAAGATGGAAGAAAAGCTCTTAATTCACATGCTATTTATCCTTTTGTTTTAAATTATAACGTTCGTCATTTAATAAGCTTTTCGGTCTCCCAGTGATTAATATCCTGCCACCTTGAGAAAATAACATTCTGTTACAGTGACCTCAAAATACATAATTTTGTATTTCATGTTACCTTCCTACTTTGAAAGATAAGGCAGATATGCCGTCGCCCCTGCAAACAGTTGAGTAATGTCTGGTGACCGCCATCTTCATTTTAGAGAAGTGCGGGTTCTTACTGGCGTGCATAGGATCTCAAATAACCTTCAGAGAACAAACATGGATGTTTCCCCACAATTCAGTATCTGATTATCATGGATGACTTTTTAAATTTCATAGCTAATTTCTGGTTATATCCAAAGAAGTGACAATTTTATAAGTCTGTAAGTGAAAACACAAAACAGAGGGTCCTTTTAATGAAACAAGAAGTGGCAGGCGGACTCTCAACCACTGCGCCACCAGGGAAGCCCCAGAGGGTCCTTTTAATGAAACAAGAAACATTAATTTTGCACAGTAATCCATCACCTTATGAAAATGTCGTTAATCCTACTGGTGCTGGGGACAAGAAAAATGATGGGAATTCATTCACTTAAGCGACTTAGAGCTCTTTTCTCCATATTCTGTTTGCAGTTTACACCTTTTTCAACCCACTTTAATATTCTAATGCATTAATAATTCTTATGTGTGAAACGCGTCACAGTGTTTTTGTTCTTCCTGTCTCCCTCCAATGCAAATGATGGTCTTGTCTGAGGACAAACCAGGTGGATCACATTCTTGGGAGATTACTGACAGCTTCTCTGAAAGAAAGACTGAAACAGTTGAGAAATTCTAAATGAAAACAAATCTAAAGCTTTCAGGTTAAAGGTGATTTTACCTGTTACTCACTGTGTCTGAATTGAGTTCATATAAATGGTTCGTCTGATGTACGTTTATCAACTCTTGTTTAATTCTCTGGTAATGCGTAATTGAGAGAGACGGCACTTTCTAGACTTAAATAGATGCCTCTATTCCTGTCTTTAAATGCCTACACTACTGGAATGAGTAGCACTCTTTTGAAATTTATACTGTTGGTTATACTTTGTGGACTGGGAACAGAATTGACAAAGGCTTGCAATAGTGAGAGAGGTTTTGAAGAGGATGCATGTCTTGTGCTATGTCACCCCAGCCGCTGGACAGGTTTCCAAGTGCTGTTATAGCAACCCAAATGTGGCAAGGATCCTGGCATCTCAGGATCATTCGTTTGCTTTCCAACGGATGAGCAGACCCCTTCAGAATGCAAATGCCAAGACCATTTCCAATCGTGAGGGAATCATCACCACCACCACCACCATCACCACCATCACCATCATCACCATCATCACCACCACCATCACCACCGTCATCACTGTCATCACCATCACCATCATCACCATCACCACCATCATCATCACCATCACCACCATCATCACCATCATCACCATCATCATCATCACCACCATCACCATCACCACCATCATCACCATCATCACCATCATCACCATCACCACCATCACCATCATCACCACCATCATCATCACATCATCTCCATCAGCACCATCACCATCATCACCACCCCCACCATCATCACCATCACCATCATCACCACCATCATCATCACCATAGTCATCACCATCACCATCACCATCATCACCACCATCATCATCACATCATCTCCATCATCACCATCACCACCATCACCATCATCACCATCATCACCATCACCACCATCACCACCATCACCACCATCACCGTCATCATCAAAGCATTTGAAAATATGACACTGTTCCCTGAGAAATCTCTGTACAAGCAATTCTGTTGAGATACTCACATTTCCATGCCTATCCATCATGACAGGCTACTTATTTTTGCCCCTGCTTACTGATGTCTATCCTTCCCTTGATGGCCATTCCCCCAAGAACAGGGTTTTGCTCACCATGGAGGAGAAACCTCGTGTGAAACAAGGATCAGAAGACCCCCGAGGCATCGAGGGTGGCCCATTCTTGCCCAGCAGTCGTGCCATATGGATGATTCAAATATAGGTAAAGTTACGAGCTGCAACATAGCATACCTTGGAGCTTGCTTTCTGGCGTGGAAGTGTGTTAGCGACAAGGATGCCAAGCTTATGCAGAAGTTACTACTTTCAGGAACGATGAGCAGAAAGTAGGAGACCGGTCGCTGTTAAAACATTTTGGTAACTGCGATTCCTTTACATTTCTTCTGTGGCAAGGAAGTGCAGAGAAATCACCCAAGATGCTGTCCATGATTAAAGATAGTCATTGGTTGAAGGTGAACACTTTCTTGGCTTCTTATTTGCTCATTCACGTTTTGGGCTATTATAGCCATTTAGAACTAGAACTTTGCCTTTAAAACCTAAAATATGTACCCCAGTTCCTTTCTTCCTCTTTTAGACATAGGTAGGCCCTCGGTAGAAGTTTGGCAAGTATCCCTGGCGCATTTTTGACTAGAAATGCACTTTCTCTCCCTTTCTGTCACCCCCTCCTCTCTCCCTCTCCTTCCTTTATTTTGACACTTGGCTGTACCATTTTGAAAGCAGCACAGCCAAACCCATTTGCTGATCATTCCAGAAATGGCCTACATATGGGAAGTTATTTTCCCATTGGGCCAGAATCTAAAAGAAAGTACGGAACATCTTTTGTTCTTTCCACATTTTTGTATCCGGAATTATGAGATAATGTCCTCACAGCTGCAAAGAAATAAAAAAAAAACACTTCTGGACAGGATATATTCACTTGTTAAGTATCACCAGAGAAAAACCTATTTAGAGGTGAGACTCCACAAGAACAGACATCCATTTGTATTTTGATGTTTCTGTTACACAGGGGCCATGGACTTGTATACTATTTTAAACCTCTTTTTTATTGGGCAAGATTGGCATACTCTAGTCCCATTTATTACTCCACAATTTTGACAAAAAAGGAGGAAGTTTCTTCTTGTTTGAACAGCCGTATGAAGTTAGGGCCAAAATGTTTTCTTCCATGTATATGTCTGTATGTGTATGATCCAAGAGTGTCTAGTTCATGGTTTCTCAACCTTGGCACTACTGACCTTTGGGGCCAGATTATCCTTTGTTATGGGGTCTGTGCTGTGCATTGTTGGATGTTTAGCAGCATCCCTGGTCTTTACCCACTAGATACCTGTAGCATCCCTCCTACCCCCAGTCATGACAAAAAAAATATCTCCAGACATTACAATATGTGCCGTAGGACAAAATCACCCTTGTTGAAAGCCACTGGTCTAGTTCTCTCTCTTTTTACTTTACGTCTGTCTCGGTTGATGTGTCTCTAGTTCAATATCTGTATTCAGATATGTATATCCATATCTAAATGTATACGTGTATGTATGACTCTTTTATTACATATTCAGTTACCCTCTTTGAAAGAGTAAACTCAGATACATGAGTCAACAAATTGATCGCAGTAACAATGTTCTTTTTCACTTATAACATGGGAGTTTGGAAAGGTGCTCGTTTATGTCTCCATTTAAGAATCTAGGAAAGAATAAGGCACTTATTTCGAAAAAAATGCTTGTCCATTCTATAGCAAACATTCTCCTGAATGAAAACAACAGTATCTCTGTCTTTAGCAGTGATGATTCTGAAGATATGTCATGGCATTTGGGGATGTGATAGCCTATAAGAAAATCGGGGTTTTTCAGCCATGACCAGTCTAATGTGTAAAGTTGGTCACATTGCATCTTTTCCTTTAAATACCTGTTATGTTTTTAAAATTTGGTGAGCTGGTCCGAAAGTCTGATTCCCTCGGAACTTCTTTGCAAGTAAACTGTCTTTTCCAGTTAAGAAACTTGTGTCTCTGAGCGTTCTTGCAGACCGCTTACATGCTCTTTACCTCAAGTGCCTCGCCTAGAAAGTGGTGGCGATGGTAACACAGCTTCACTGGATCGTGCTATGATATGCCACACAATTCACTCGGAGCAGAACCTCACGTGTACTTAGGTCTACAGAAGTATTGGCTGCTGTGGTTCAGGTGAGCGAGGCACAGAGGGAGTACTGGTGCTGAAGATCTTGGGACAGAAAATTCACAGGCTGGTCTAAGAGCAATAAAAGGGAATTTAAACAACCTGATTTTAAAGTGGGCCAAAGACCTCAACTGACACCACACCAAAGAAGATATATAGATGGCAAATAAGCACATGAAAAGATGCCCCACATCACATGTCATCAGGGAAATGCAAATTAAAGTAAGATAGCACCACGTACCCATTAGAATGGCCGTAATCCACAACACTGACAGTACCGGATGATGCCGGATGATGCCGAGGATGTGCAGCCACAGGGACTCTCCTTCCTTGCCGCTGGGAGCACAAAATGGGACACTCACTTGGGAGGTAAGCAGTTTCTTACAAAACGAAACGTACCCTCACCCCATGGTGTTTCTTCAAATGAGACGAAAACTTACGTACACGATGAAACTCGTACTTAGATGTGTAGAGCAGCTTTATCCATAATGGCCAAAACTTGGAAGCAACCAAGACGTCGTTCAGTAAGTGAATGGATGAATAAACGGAGGTACATCCGGATTATGGAATATTACTCAGCACTAAACAGAAATGAGCTCTCAAGCCGTGAAAAGACACGGAGGAACCTGAAATGCATATCACTGTGTGAAAGAGGCCCATCTGTGTATGATTCCAACTGTATGTCATTCTGAAAAGCAAAACTATGGGGACAGTGAAAAGATCAGTGGTTGCCAGGGGCTGGGGCTGGGGGCTGGCTAGGAATGAATAGGTGGGGCACAGAGGATTGTTTCAGGATTTTTTGTTGTTGTTGGGGAACCAACATTGTTTTCTTGTCAACAGAACCTGCCTGGGGAAGTAGGGGGCCCACTCTGCCCCCAGGGGGGCTATGGACCTTGGTGGTCTGGGGCCTGTGGGAGAGATGGGTCCACCCAGTGAGAGCAGCTCTGGCCACCACTGGCACCTGGGTGGTCAGAGGCAGGGTCTGGGGGGCCAGCAGGGGGCATGGGAGCCCCCCGGGAACCTGGGTCTTGGTTTCCCCTGGCTCATCTGCAGGAGGCCAGTGAGGGTGATCAGCTCAGGCCCACTGAGCCAGGCAGCCAGAGGATGGAGTGGAGAGGACCCAGGGGGACATGACTGGGGGTGGGAGCAGCAGCTTCAGAGAGCCCATCACCTGCTGAGGGGCCTGAGACAGGTGCAGGGTGGGCAGTGGAGGGTCAGAAAGACAGACATCTTCACAGCACATCGCTGTGAACCCTGCGTCCCTGGGTGGCTGCTCTCCACTCTAATGTCCTGCTAGACTGGCCCTGAGGGCTCTGCCTGAGGCTGCTTCGTACAGAGGCCAGAATGAGGGATGGCACAAGGTATGATACTATAGTTATGGACATGTCATCGTACATTTGTCCAAACTCATAGAATATACAACCAAGGGTGAACTCTAATGTAAACTATAGATTCTGGGTGATGATGACGTTTCAGTGTAGCTTCATCAATTGTAACAAATGTGCCACTGATTGGGATGTTGATAATGGGGGAGGCTCTGTGTATGGGGGTACAGGGGGTGTATGGGAATCTCTGTGCCTTTTAGTTTTGCTATGAACCTAAACTGCTCTAAAAAATAAAAACTTTTTTAAAATAAATGTTTTAAAATTTAAGTTTTTAATTTAAAAAGCCCTTTGAAGTTTCTTCGAAAGTTCTTAGTTCTAGGTAGTGAATGAAATTCAGATCTCTTATATGCTCTTGTCACTTAAAGATTTTCTCTTCCCGTATGATGCATGGGAATAGCTTAAGTAGATTTTTAAATTGAAATTTGAAATCCAGGATAGGTATTGTGTAAGTAGAAAAGGCCGTTGAATTCTAGGTCATCTATTCTATTAGGAAAACATAGCTGGCTTCCCAGGTGCTGGGTGCTTATAATTCTGCAGATAACATATTTTTCTTGAAATTGACTGTTTTCATTTTTGCAAAGCGAGGTCTTTTCTTGGGGTTATCGAGCTTTCTCTTGTATCCCATTTAATTCATCATGTTTTCTCAAGTGATCTCTCATTAAAACATGCTATTTTTTTTGAAGTTCATATTAAAATAACCCAGAATTGTGATGAATGGGCTAGAATATCATATAAGTCAGGGGATAATGTACTATGAGGTGTTCTGTATTAGTTTGATTAATTATTCTGTACTCTCTAGTGAATAGCATAAATTAGCACAGTGAAGAAACATATATCACAAGAAAACCATGTGACAAAAATCTGACTTAGTAAAGGCAATTAGAATGGGAAAACCATGTATCTCTAGTAATTCTTTTTTCCTGCTTAGGTTTTCTCCACTACACATGAAAGTCAACTAAACTATATCCTGAGCCTTCCAGCCTGTATGTGTGTATCAAGGTGGTAGACGTCGCTTTTGTATTAAAATAAGTCCTTCTAGGATTTATTGAGTGTGTTCCAAAACGCGTTACTAAACTCTTGTGTAGGAATGGAAATAGTTTTCATTTACGGGGCATCGTGTGTTTTCTCAAGTAACATTTTTTAAATGGTTGTAGTGATGATAGCAATAGAATCCAGTTCATGTATCCAGTTCATGTTATTTGGTAACACATTGTCTCTGGTTACTGTTAACGCTTCTGAGTAATTAGCTCGATAATTTAAAATTAATCCTTAGCCTCTGCTGGTCAACACACCAGAAACCAGGCCGTAATGAGTCTCTCGGGAACTGCTTATTATGAAGCACGGATCACCCCTGTCAAGTTTCACAGCTGCCAAGCATCTATTTTGAAAAATAATAGGGGACTTGAGAGTGTCTTTAAAGACTGCTGCGATTTTCCTCCTCACCGTTGTCCCAATCAAGACATAGCATCTTCCTCGAGTTGTTTATTTTATGAAGTTACCCAGAGACCGAGGTGAGGCCGAGACACAGTGGAGGCCAGCGTGGCCTGGACCTGCTGGGGGTCATTGCCCTGGGTGATTCGTGCTCCCCGAGGTAGTGTGGGCCCTCAGGCTCAGAAGCAGAAACGGACTTGGAGCTGGTGGAAAACTAGGCGCGCACACACACGCACGCGCACACACACACACGCACACACAGACACACACAGACATCCAAAGATCAATGTATGACTTGATAAAGAGGATTGTATGTCTCAGTACCCAGAATGCTATGAGATACCTGAAGAGCTGGATGAAGTACTCAGGACTCTACGTGGTAACATGGAGAGAGAGAAGGAAGCAACACTTGGAGTGGCATTCCATGAAGTCCTGTGTAGCAAAGTACGACCAACAGTCCTCCTCCCTCTGCAGCCAGGTTCTCTAGCTTCAGCAAGCCTCAGAATCATTGGGTAGCCTTGTTAAAACACAGCTCACTGCACCCCACCCTCAGAACTTTTGATTCTGTGGGTCTCGGGTCAGACTCGAGATGTGCATGTCTGACAAGCTTCCAGCTGAGGCGGACATTGCTGGTCCCGGAACCCCACTTTGAGAACCACTGATGTAGGGTTATTTATGCTCTGGGGCTTCTCTCTAGGGTCCTTCTCTGCTTGGTAAGTTGTGCCACGTTCTAGCGTGGAAACTTTACGTTCTCTGCCCCCTGACCGCAACATGCCTCTTCTGACCAACCTTCCTCCTTCGTTCAAAGTTACGTAACATTTATTAAGATTTAGCTTATTAAGTAGGAGTCGGTGGTGGCTTCCTCAGCAGGAGTGTCACTGAGGGCACAGTTTCAAAACAGTCACTTGTCTAGGGAGAGGGCTGGAGTCTCCGCTGGCCGTCATCTCTTTTGAAACATGGGTCACGGCTCCAGTCTGTTGATGGAGGTAGAAGCCCATCACTGCTTCCTCTGACCATATGTGTCCAGGAGATCTAGGTGTAGGGGGAAGACGCCTTAACAAAGACCTCAGAGAGCAAAAGTCATTCGCAGTCAAGGTTTGTTATGAAATGAATTCAAGAACATGACCTTGGGGGTCTGGACAGGGTAGAAAGAGCACCATAGAATGGACTGGTTCCCCTTGGGGGAGGGCAGATGCTGGGCATGCCCACATCATCTCCTTATGACTGTGTGGTTGCTTATTTAAGAGGGCTGTTTTCACCCCAGACCGGACTGCTTGATCCTGAAGAGTCTACTTTATGGTTAACAGTTGTCTCCTTATGATGCAAGCATATGCCTTAAGTGCATTATGTAAAACACGAGGGACCGGTCATCGTTGCAGGCGAGGTGCAGAGAAGATGGGACGTACGGAGACACTGCGCTCTGACAGATGCCGGGAGGTGGCAGGGAGGTCAAAGTGAGGGAATAAACCCCGACAGTGATTTTTTGAAGCAAGTGAAAAAACTGCATGAAAATATTAAGGCACATTCTCAGTTGGGGTGGAGGTTGGGGTTTGGTTGAAACAACATAGCATTTCTTCCACGGCTTTGATTTAGTTTCAGTCACTGTTATGGGATGAACTGTGTCCCCCACCCCCCAAATCCATATGCTGATGTCCTCACCCCCAGTACCTCAGAAACTGAGCTTACGTGGAAATAGAGTTGTTGGAGATAGAATTGGTTAAGATGAGGTCATACTTGAGTAGGATTAGCTCCTAATTCGATATGACTGGTGTCCTTATAAAAAGGGCATATTTGGACACAGACATGCATAGATGTGAGGACACAGGTAGAAAACTGTGTGACAATTGGATTTGCAAGGAGAATGGGCAGCTAACGCTTAAAGGACCCGTACTTCCTGGTGGCTTTCGGAGGGGGAGCGGTTTAAAGGCATCATTTGGAGTGAGGGTTGCAGGGTACATGACTTTCTTCTGATTGGTTGGTGGTGAGGTAACAGGAATCTTAATCGTCAACCTCTGGTTCCAACCAGACTGGATCTTGTGCTCTGTGTGTAGTCACCACCTTCCACCCAGGTGGGAGCCTTAGTGTCTGAAGAACAGCTCAAAGATACGTGTCAGACGGTTATGTATGTTCCTTGAGGAGCAACTTGGACTCTGTTTTATGCTGAACTATTGTTTAAGCTATCATTACTTTTTTTGCTTAACTGCTTTTCCTATGTTTCTGCATTCCCTCACTTCCCTAATTAGTAACTACTTAAGTCTGCTCTTTAGAACTCAGGGAAGGTCTAGAAGACTAAAGGCTTTTTCTGTAAACAAGAAACAGGGTACATGGAGGGGCTTCTGTACCAGGGAGGACCCTGCAGGGTCCTGCTCAGTTTCAGTCCCCCCTTTTCTTTGCTACTCCTCGGCCCTGATGGGAACAGGGACAGGACAAGAAAGGGAATAAAGTTTTGGATAGAGAGGTTAATTTTATACCTGGCAGGGGAACTCGGTTTTAGGGGGACTCAGTTTGACCATAAAGCAAGGAACGGCTAAAAGTTAAGAGAAGGGCATGGACCGGATTCTCCCCTGGGGCCTTCAGAGAGGGTTTGGCTCTGCTGACACTTTGATCTCA
This sequence comes from Neophocaena asiaeorientalis asiaeorientalis, assembly GCF_003031525.2. Classification (NCBI taxonomy): domain Eukaryota; kingdom Metazoa; phylum Chordata; class Mammalia; order Artiodactyla; family Phocoenidae; genus Neophocaena; species Neophocaena asiaeorientalis. Next base: position 4,899,217 of record NW_020174373.1, on the reverse strand, counting down.
GACCTCTGGCCTCCAGAGCTGTGAGATAATATGTTTCTGTTGTTTAAACCATCGAGTTTGTGGTACTTTATCACAGCAGCACTAGGAAGCTTCTCGTCACTGCGTTTCATTTTGAGTTTTAAATACTATTAGGAATAGTGTGATACTGTGATTTATAAGAATATATATTTGGTTGTTCAGGTGACCAGAGTATTTCTCATATTATGTGTTTGGTCTTCACCCACTGGTTCCTGACTCACAACTCTTAAAATCCTTGCAATTTCCTGTAATAAGAGTGATGAAGGTATCTTTTGTTACGTTAATGAGAACGGGGTGACTTTTGAAAAGCTCCTGGATAATCAAAAGAAGGGGGTTGGTTGCCGCCCCCTTCAGACATCCTGGGAGGGGAGATGGGCTGGAGGTTGGGTCAATCACCAGTGGCCCAGGATTTAATCATACCTATGTAATAGTAATAAGCCCTCTGTAAGAACTCAAAAGGATGGGATTCAGAGAGGTTTGGGGTCGGTGCCCACGTGGAGGTGCTGGGAGAGGGTTGAGCTTGGAGAGAGCACGGAAGCTCCGTGCCCGTTCCCCATGCCGTGCCCTGTGTATCATTTCCATCTGGCTGTTCCTGAGTTATATCCTTTTCTAATAACCCAGTAATCTAGGCAGTAAAATGTTCCTGTGGATTCTGTGGGCCGCTCTAGCAAATTAATCAAACCCAAGAAGGGGTCATGGGAACCACTATTTATAGCCAGTTGGTCACAAGTATAGGTAACAACTTGGACTTGCAACTGGTGTTTAAAGCCAAGGAGGGATTGTTGGAACCGCCAATCTGTAGTTTGCTGGTCAGAAGCTCAGGTGATAGCCTGGGCTTGCTGTTGGCATCTGTTAATGAGAACATCTCATTAACGTAACAAAACGTAACGCGGGGGGCAGTCTAGTGGGACTGAGCCCTTATCCCGTGGCATCTGGCGCTGTGTCAGGGTAGACAGTGTCCTAATTGAATCACCCTGTTGATGTGCAAGCATTGCTTAGTGGGAGAAACCACCCGCCCCCTCGCAACACACATGTTGGAATTGGGTCCAGGACCCCCAAAGAAATAGTATTTGTTGTTATTAGATTTTTAATGTTCCCCCAAATGGGGTTATGAGTTATGAATTTGATTTAGTGCAGCTCTGCATTGAAGTACTGGTCTGATCTATGCTTTGCATGGCCCTCATGCCTTTGCGAAGATTCCAAGCAACCAAATGATATAGAAGTTCATGACCTTATTCCTAAGCAGTTGAAAGTCATTTTCTTTATCATTAAATCAAAACTTATTGAACGCTCTTAGAATTCTGACTTCTCCACAGTTAATCAATCACATGAGCCAGGCAGGACTCTAGAACTCTCTGTGAACTTCTTCTAAGTTATTAAGAGTCGCTCCTTGTGCAAAAAGCGCTCCTATCGATGGATTCGCATCTTGCCAGCTAGACGGTCGTCTTGACTTTAAAAGATCCCAGGGGTCTTCATAAACATCTCTGTGACGATCTTTCTAAAAACACTCTTCTTCGCATTTTAGAAAAGAAGAAATTAATTTTTCCGAGAGCTCACAGTTTACGATGGAGAAGTGGCCTGGGATGCTAAGTAGGGTCTTCTGACTCCACACGAGGTGTGCTTTGTATTAAAATATTTTGATTTGAATCAACAATGTGTTACATATTTTTAGACTTCCTGGGCTCCACTGTCTGCATCTCTAAAGAGAGGGCATTGGTCTTGAATCTCCCTTAACTCTCCCAATTCTCATGATCTAGAATTTTCCTCAGAACCTGGTGTTGCCAGTATTGCTGATGGCTTTCATATGTTATTCAAATCCGTGATAATGAGTGACCCAAGTGGCGAGACAGTCCTAGGCATGGTCATTCCGAGATTTAGTGCCATCACTGGACACTTAGATCCTCCCTCCCCACCCATTCTGTACTTTCCCTTCTCCTCAGACACTGGTGGGCATTTCTCAAAAAGTTCCCCATTTCATGTTCACTTCCAAGATGCGGGTTGTCTGCATCATTATCTTGGTCCCGCTGTTGAGTTCCGTGGGGTTGAGGAACATCTCTGTGGCCTTCCCTCTTAGGACTCAGACTGAATGGACCCTGTGTTGTGTCTTTCTCACGTGGTTTTGGCCTTTCTTTGTAGGCGTTGTAAATGTTTTGGAGAGTTATTAGAGGCGTTAGTTAGAGGATCAAATACTAGCAGGCAGGGCTTCCCTGGTGGCGCAGTGGTTGAGAATCTGCCTGCTAATGCAGGGGACACGGGTTCGAGCCCTGGTCTGGGAGGATCCCACATGCCGCGAAGCAACTAGGCCCGTGAGCCACAACTACTGAGCCTGCGCGTCTGGAGCCTGTGCTCCGCAACAAGAGAGGCTGCGATAGTGAGAGGCCCGCGCACCGTGATGAAGAGTGGTCCCCGCTTGCCGCCAACTAGAGAAAGCCCTCGTGCAGAAACGAAGAGCCAACACAGCCAAAAATAAATAAATTAATTAAAAAAATATATATTAGCAGGCAGAAGGTCTGAAAGTTAATAACTTCTTACCCCTTTGCTCTTTAATGGTTTTGAGAGGTTTAGGTAGGCATTCAGGAATGGAAGAGTCCATGAGACAGGGTAACATGTTACTGGGACACTAACCTCTTTCCTTTGGAAAGTTCCTTGTATTGTAAGACAGTGGCATGTCATTAACGACTTACATGTGTCTTGTTTTCAGCAAGAAGATGGATTAAATGACCCTCAAAGGTCTTCTCTGGTTTGTAATTATATGGTAGCATCTGAGTCAGAATTCTACAGTTTACAAACATTTTGAGTGCATATTTGCAATCATGTTTTGGGTCCCTTTCCTTGCTCTGGTTGTACGTAGACAGCAGGCTTGATCCTAGTCGAATAGATCTTATACTTTCGCAGAGAGGGATTGACAGAAATGCCCACTGATGCAAATGCTTTGCACGGAAGCTGACTGTTAGTAATGTTGAAGGAGGTCTCAGAGAGCTCCGGGATCCCACATGGCTCGCGTGATGAACGGTGGAGAGCCCTCAATAAGTTTTGATATAATAAATTGGTTTTCACTTGCTTATGAAGAAGGGCAGCTTTTGTATACTACCCTTCCCAGGTAGGGCAAGATTGAATCCCTCCGTAGCTCAGAGATCTTGTGAAGTCATTGTTTTAGTAGCTGACTACATCCCTTTGGATTCTGCTAGTATTTCTCCTAATTTTCTGTTTTGTTCACGTCTAAAACATCCCACAATAAAATAAATAAATAAAAGAAAATAAATAATAAAATAAAATAAATTTTATTTTAAAATAAAATAAATAAAAATAAATAAAAACACAACAGCAACAAGAGCAACAACAATTAAGGAGAGAAAAGACCTAAGAAGACTCCTAAACATTACTAGTCATTTAACGTAGCCTAAGTGTACTTTAGTGAGTTGTAAGTATGTACCTCATCACTGTCTTTCCAGAGAATGATAGTAAAAGGTGTAGTTAAGAGTTGCGTAAAGTTACGTTTTTAAATTGCTCTTCCACATTGCTCTTGCATTTTTTTCTCCTTTGATAATGGTTTGAACTCTTCACAGGAACTTTGATGTGTCTTTTAAACAGCATTTCCACTGGTCCTTTCAATTGGTACACAGCCTCACGCGAAAGTTGCTTTCAAAAGGGCAGATTAACATAGCTGCCTATAACAAGTGGAAACGTATTGGAAAAACAATATGTTCTTTGGTGAATGTGCTCAAGAGACCACAATTCTCTTAGCTTCAGGAAAAATGTATTAACCTGCAGTGAAATTGTGATGGCTCCTAAACTAGCTTGGTTGATTGAGGAGCATCTTGTTGGGACTTGAAATGAAGAGATGTGTCCTTGGGCTAAAATGCTGACCCCCTCACCAGCCTTTTCTTATAAACCCACTTTCCTCTACTGCACTGGAGGGGCTACACTTCCGTGCTGCTCTTAACACCTTCCCACCATGGGGTTCATTTCTTCAACACCCTCATCTTTTTCGAGAAATACGCCTCATATCTGCTTGCCTTTGTTGAGACTTAGCTTCTTCCAGAAGCCCTTCCATTGGAGAAAGCGCATTCCCTCATACTTGATGTCTATGGCAAGATGCATACTTTTCTCGGGTTGTGTCATTCATGCAGCATATTCTGAGATTTTGAGATCTGAGCTCAGAACATTCTTGGGTGGTGTTCTTAGGATCAGCCCCGGAGGGGAGGTGGACGGAGCCTGGAGCGGGGGGCGGAGGCGGGCTGCGGGGCCGGAGCAACTGCAGCCACCGCGGGTCCCATCGCACGCCCTGGAGCGTAGGGTCCCTTGAAAGTTACCCTGAATGGGACAAGGTTGGTCCTTTGTTCCCCAGCATCAACCAGGCATTGGATATGAGCTTCTCCCTGAAGAAACATGGCCTTGGGTCGGCTCTCTTCAACCAAGTACCACTTCTTGGCGGGGAGAGAGGGAGTTTAGCTGTGAGCTGCCAGCTCTCAACACTCTCAGGAGCCGGGAACGTGTTCATTTCAGTCAGGTGGTTGGGATGTGGGGCCATCTGGGTGGTCCGTGGCAGTTTTTCCCACAGACAATGACCCTTATTTTGTAGAACAGAATTCTCCTACAGTTCCAACCATTGGCACACCTTGGCGCTCTCACCCACCAGAACTCTTCTGTCTTACGCTTTTTAAGCTCTACTTTTCCAAGCTGAGCACAAGACCTACCATTTTAGTGCTTTTCTTTCCTTTGCACAAGTGCTCTGTCTCGTTCACCACAAGACCTTCATTCCGGAATCCCTCAAAGTTGAGATAGCCTGTTGGCCTAGTGTTTACCACATGTGCCACATTGTAAGGAACGTTCGGGGCATCTGTTAAGCTACAGGTTCCAGGGTCGCGTCTAGGTCTACTGAGTCAGTCCCTGAGAACCTTTGTGTCTAACACATTTCCCAGGTGATTCTTGAACCAGGCAAGTTTGAAAGTACTGTTACATTGACCCTTCTTGTAACTTCCTGTTGAGTCCTGTCTAGGACCCGTGATGCATCATTTTAATCTTTTTTTTTTCTTTTCCCAGTAGTTTCATTTTCTTGCCCTTTGGCTACTCTCTAGCTATAAAATTCTAACTCTAAATCTGTCAGGCTCTAACAGCTGCCTACTTGGATGTCAGTTCAGTGCTGGGTACTGCCAGAGAAGATCACACACCTGTATAGAGTGGTGTGACTGTAAATCCATAGTCTCAGTCGCAGGTAAACGTGTGAACTGTCCATCCATCCTCCGAGTGTACCTCGGGTCGACTCCAACTCTCATTTTCCTTCAGCAACTAGTGCGCTTTTCACTTCTCTCCTTAAATTCCCTCCCCCATTACACTCACTTCTTGTGGAAAATTTCCTCAGTTCTGGTCTCATTGGGAAGAACGAAGGGCACGGGAAGCTCCTTCCTCCCAACTTCCCGTCAGGACAAATTCTGCACTCACATTGCATGTAGACATCATAGGAGCTGCCGTTGGGTTTACCTTCGGTGTTTGTGGAGTGGGCAGACCTTCCTACATCCGCTGACCATACCCTGCTCCTTATCATCACAGGCCCACTTTCTAGAAAATCGTTACCAGTTTAATAAATCACTCACTACTTATTTCCTGGCTGCAGATTAGGGAAAGGGGGAATAGTCCCCAAAAGAGTAACTATGAAGCTATGTCAGTATGGAGGAGAAAGGGATTTGTGGAGAGCTGACATACATCTGTATACAAGATTTCATGGGATCTAAGAAGCCATGGGCAGAACATCCATTTTTACATAACCCTAAGATTTTTAAAAAGTGATTGTAAATAATGACAGATGGTTTAGTGATGGTCATTTATGAAGCATCATTGGGTCTCACTAATATCTTGTTGCTTTGTTAACAGCTTTCATCTGGTCCAGGAGATTTGGTGATTTCTTCCGCCTTCATTTGCATTTTTGCATGAGATTGTGAATCCTTTTGTTCATATATTAGTAAGGATGTGTAGCACAGATTCATCTACCTGTGACATACTCCTTCCTTAAATCCTGTAAAGTATTAGTTACAAGAAAATATGAAAATGTGCAAGTTCCGTCTTTCCACCAATGAATATTTGCCGCACCTCTTTAGTCTTTGCATTTCTGAGCACAGAATAATTTTTCCTTTCAGTGCCAAATCCTAGTCTAATTATTTTAATCATATTTTTTAAAATTAATTTTTATTGGAGCATAGTTGATTTACAATGTTGTTTTAGTTTCTGCTGTACAGCAAAGTGAATCAGTTATACGTATGCATATATCCACTCTTTTTTAGATTCTTTTCCCATATAGGTCATTACAGAGTATTGAGTAGAGTTCCCTGTGCTATACGGTAGGTTCTTAGTTGTTATCTGTTTTGCATATAGCTGTGTGTATATGTCAATCCTAATCTCCCAATTTATACCTCTCCCCTTCTTTCCACCTTGGTAACCGTAAGTTTGTTTTCTACATCTGTGACTCTATTTCTGTTTTGTAAATAAGTTCATTTGTACCATTATTTTAGATTCCACGTATAAGCGATATCATATGGTAATTTGTCTTTCTCTGTCTGACTTCACTCAGTATGACAATCTCTCGGTCCATCCATGTCACTGCAAATGGCATTATTTAATTCTTTGTTATGGCTGAGTAATATTCCATTGTACACATGTACCACATCTTCTTCATTCATCTGTCGATGGATATTTAGGTTGCTTCCATATCTTGGCTATTGTAAATAGTGCTGCAGTGAACATTGGGGTGCATGCATCTTTTCAAATTATGGTTTTCTCCAGATATATGCCCAGGAGTGGGATTGCTGGATCTTATGGTAGCTCTATTTTTAGGTTTTTAAGGAACCTTCATACTCTTCTCCTTAGTGGCTGCACCAATTTACATTCCCGCCAACAGTGTAGAAGGGTTCCCCTTTCTCCACACCCTCTCCGGCATTTACTATTTGTAGATTTTTTGATGACTGGTATGAGGTGATACCTCACTGTAGTTTTGATTTGCATTTCTCTAATAATTTGTGACGATGAGCATATTTTCACGTGCTTTTTAGCCATCTGCATGTCTTCTTTGGAGAAATGTCTATTTAGGTCTTCTGTCCATTTTTGGATTGGGTTGTTTGTTTTACTGATGTTGAGCTGCATGAGCCGTTTGTGTATTTTGGAGATTAGTCCCTTGTCAGTTGCTTCATTTGCAAATATTTTCTCCCATTCTAGAGGTTGTCTTTTCATTTTGTTTATGGTTTCCTTTGCTGTGCAAAAGCTTTTAAGTTTAATGAGGTCCCATTTGTTTATTTTTGTTTTTATTTTCATTACTCTAGGAGGAGGATCAAAACAGATCTTGATGCAATTTATGTCAGAGTGTGTTGTACCTATGTGTTCTTCTAAGAGTTTTATAGCATCTGGTCTTACATTTAGGTCTTTAATCCATTTTGAGTTTATTTTTGTGTATGGTGTTAGAGGATGTTCTAATCTCCTTCTTTTTCATGTAGCTGTCCAGTTTTCCCAGCACCACTTACTGAAGAGACTGTCTTTTCTCCATTGTATATTCTTGCCTCCTTTATCGAAAATAAAGTGACCATACGTGCATGGGTTTATCTCTGGGCTTTCTATCCTGTTCCATTGATCTATATTTCTGTTTTTGTGCCAGTACCATACTGTCTTGATCACTGTAGCTTTGTAGTATAGTCTGAAGTGAGAGAGCCTGATTCCTCCAGCTCTGTTTTTCTTTCTCAAGATTTTTGTGGCTATTCAGGGCCTTTTGTGTTTCCATACAAATTGTACAATTTTTTGTTCTAATTCTGTGAAAAATGCCTCTGGTAATTCAGTAGGTATTGCATTGAATCTGTAGATTGCTTTGCGTACTATAGTCCTTTTGACAGTATTGATTCTTCCAATCCAAGAACATGGTATATCTCTTCATCTGTTTGTGTCAGCTTTGTTTCATCAGTATCTCATAGTTTTCTGAGTACAGGTCTTTTGCCTCCTTAGGTAGGTTTACTCCTGGGTATTTTATTCTTTTTGATGCAATGGTAAATGGGATTGTTTCTTTAATTTCTCTTTCTGATCTTTCAGATCACACTTTAAGTAGTCATTAAACCCAACATGTATAGAACCAGCAAGGTACACAGCTCAGTGTAAATGGTGATAGGGTGCACAACTGTGACCACCGAGTTCACATGTGTAAAGTGCTGACCTCTGTGTCATGACTGCCACCTGGCCAGCAGTGATGGTGCACATTCATCGCAGTTGGGGTAAGAAGCACCCCGACTTCAGAAACAGTCAGATTTTATGTCTTCATGGTGTGTTATCTCAGGACTTTTCCTAAGGTTGTTGAAAGGGTACGTTCTAGGTCCAAACAAGTGGATCCTGGTTATTAATCATGTTTCCAGAGCTCATTGCCTCCTCGTGTCCACCAAACTTCCTTTCTGTGCTTTGTCTCTAATTCCTGTGGACTGCAGGTGTAGCTGGGATACTCAGATTTTAGTGGGGACCGCATATCCAAAGTTGGACGGGCCGGCCGGTGGTTGCCATGGAGACCGAGCTGAAGCCACATAACTGAGCATAGCCTCCTAGTGTCAGAAAGTGCCACCTCTTCATTCAGGCACCCACCAAAGGGACCGCTGAGAGGCAGTCCTCATGCCAGTGGCTTTAGTGTGGCTGGGTTATAATAATCTTAAAGAATGCAGATTTGCCTTCGCCTCTTGATGACAGACAAAAGCAAAATGTGCTTTTGTATTAAATTTTAGAGAGGTTTTAGCATCTCATGTTTATGCCCAAGGACTTAATATGCCACTTACCCCAGACTTTGGGGACCTTTTCTATCTTTCTTGCCTATTTCATCCACTTCCTTCCCTACGGCTCCTTCTCTTCTTCCCAGTCTTGTCTTTCTCACCGTCACTGAGACCCAAACAAATGATCAACACTAAAGTCAGGGACCCTTCAAAGTAAGGGTTGGAAACAGAAGTGGGTGTGGCCGACGCAAGCCACCCATCGTGGAGATAACCCTTCCAGCACTTCGAAGCAGATGGTCATTCCTACATGCTGAACCCTTGTACCTCTGCCCTGCCAGCCTGGGCACTTTATTCCACAGGCGTTTACTTTCCAGACAAGCAGGTACGGCGACTGGGGAGAGGTTCCTGGAATTGGGAGAATCCACACAATTTACCAGCAAAGTAAACACTTGAGGGTGATGTCTGAGCATACGCCTGCCTTTGTAATCTGCATTCATCTTCATCGACACCGTTTCTTGTCCCTGCCGTGAAGGGGGAGCTGGGAAGAGAATGAAGCTTATACCGGCGTTTCTTTATTTTCTCAGGAGCAGTGCTGGAGTTGTTTAATTTAAACAGGTACTCCATTGCTCGTGCTCCCTTACTTTCTAATACGAGTCATTGACTAAAATTTAGTTATTACATTCCACGCTCCCTCTAAACCTACCTAAGGTTGGATTTCTTTCGGCACAGGTCACTTATTCAGTCTTGAAATCTTCCAGGGCTTTATGTGATTTTGGGGAGAATGCACAATTTACCAGAATTTTCTCCTGAAAATATAAATTTTATGACCAAACACGGTTCAGTGAATGCACACCCAAAATCATAGCTGTGGCAAGAATGAGTTCAGAACTAGCACATCCTCTTGGAGGAGATGGCAGTGGGGAGACTACTGCCTGAGGTGTGCTAACAGAAGCTAGTATCTCCGATGCTATGGTGGGTCCCAGCGTTCTGTCAGAGACAGTGAGTAGTAAAAGTTGCATCCTCGTTTAGTGCTCTCCCACAGACAGAATTTGTAAGCATATTCCTTATTAAAATTCATAGTAAAGTGTTAATGAAAGTAATGTTTTCCCATATGGCATCGTCGAGCCCTTGCTGTTCTATAAATTTTTCTTCAGATGACTTTATTTACATCTATAAAAAGGTAATTAGCGTGACTGTTTCTTAAGTAATTTGTACTTGATTCTGAATACAAGTTTTTGTTCAGATTTTCATATTCTCAGGCCGAATCTCTTGGACATTTACTCTACAGGAAAGAAAATAATGAAGCCATTTCCTAAAAGCTCCACCCAGAGAAGATGAAAAATTTGTTCAGCTCCATCTATTTATTTCCTTCTTTTCAGTTCCTCATGATCTAATGATTAAGTTTCAGTTTATTTGTATGACTCCCTATTCCATTCATTTATTTATTCAGTCAATATTCATTGAGATCATGAGGGAGCCAGTGGTGAGGGGGAGATACAGACACCTTCTGTCTTTAAGGAGGTCATAGGCGGGGCTGGGGTGGGGAGTGGTCCTGATGATCACTAAGGGAAAACAACACGAATATGTTTATACTTGGCAACCGTGTAGAGTGCCTCGGAAGAGAAGTACAGGGAGGCACAGAGCATGTGCAACAGGGGAGCTGTTGTAGTCAGGGAGTGGGGGTCAGGGAAGGCTTCCTGAAAGAAGTGGCACTTGCAGTGACCTGAAGGGTGCATGGGAGTCGACTTGGGGAGGGGACAAGTTCTGGGTGGGAGGACAGCACTTACAGAGGTTCTCGTTCCTGGACAAGCTTGCCAGGTGTGAAGAAGTGAAGCAAAGAACGTGGCCGGGCCCTGCATTCTGGTGGTGGGGGCCAGAGGGGAGGGCTGGGTGTCTGGAGAGGTATATTTGTACGGTCAAATACTGTTTTCCTGTAGAATTCAGTTCACTCTGAGAGATCTGTAGAATTCAGAGGGACATATTTTAGGGGGACTGGTTAATGAAAAGGCTGTTTATTTACTGCGGATGGTCCATGACATGTGAAAGAACTCCTACTCTAAACAGCAGATGTAAACACATAGCTTTTTTTACCTTTTAAGTAGACTTTGTTTTAGAGCTGTTTTAGGTTCACAGCAAAATTGAGCAGAAAATACAAAGAGTTCCTATATACCCTCTGACCCTATACATGCACAGCGTCTCCTGTTATCACCCTCCCCCCCCAGTGGAACATTTGCTACATTGACGACCCTTCATCCACATGTCATCATCACCCCAAGTCTGTAGTTTACATCGGGGTTCGCTCTTGTACATTTTATGGGTTTGGACAAACGTATAATGTATCCACCATTACAGTATCGTACAGAGTGGGTTCAGTGCCCTAAAACTCCTCTGTGCTCTGCCTGTTCATCCCTCCCTCCCCTCAGCCTCTGACCACCACCGATCTGTTCACTGTCTCCATAGTTTTGCCTTTTCCAGGATGGCATAGAGTTGGAATCATACAATACTGTAGCCTTTTCAGACTGACTTCTTTTGCTTAGCAATATGCATTTAAGTTTCCTGAGAAATATTTTGAATGAATGTATAGTTGTGATGACCACTAGCAAAGATTGATAAGATTGATTTTAAAAAGTATTTTGATCCATGGAAATGCTGGGTCTCAATTTAAGTCTCCTGGACTCCTCTTCTAGCTGCTGTTGAATACATGAGAAACTTTGTGAGTATATCGACAATAGAAAGGAATATCCTTATAACAATAAACGAAATCAACTATTTTATTTCTTAATTCCAAAGTAATAGGAAAATATTCTGGATTAAAATGAGCTGCTAAATTTTAATCTATGCCTTCATTTTAAAAACTTTACATTTAACATGAAATGAAAATCATCGATTGAGTCACAGCTGGTTACTTGTGGTTTCATAGGGTTGATCTGTAAAGTTTAGGTCTATTGTGGGTTTTCTGGAACGGTTTCAACTCATATGTTCTGTCCTGCTGTTGGGCAGTCACTCGGGGCTGAGTTTCCGAAACTGCGCACTGCTCAGTCCTTGTGGCTCTTCCACACCGTCACCTGCGTATGCTAAAAACACAAGTGGGATCTGTCCTAATTCTCTGTTTTCTTTGCAGATGGTTGTATCTAGATAACTAGTTTTCATCTCTCTTTATCCTTCCCTTGAGGGCTGTCTTTGAGTGAAGTGTTTACTTGAAGCTTTTGAAGAATTATTTTTCTTAAAGGAAAAAAATCAAAAGGCTAGAAATGGAGGGACTTTGAAAATATCATTGAAATAGTGTCTGGGTGCAGTTGATTGAACTTATATAGACTCTTTGAAAGTTGGATTGAGTGGCGTTTATGTTTGACCTAGTTAAACCAATAAAATACAGGATATAATCTTGAGATAATTACAGAAGTCCTGCTGTCTGATCCTACCTGGAGGTTACAATGATGATTCTAGAGGCAAATGTCTTTCATGCCTAATGTACTTTGTCTCTTTATTTTGCTGGCTTTTAGCCAGAGCGAGACTTTTTTATTGTAGTTGTCAATTGGCTTTAGTGGTGAAGCCTATTGTAATGCAGCTAAAAACTTCCCCCAGGCGGGATGTTGAAATGTACCGGATTCTTGTCTTTTTCCATTGCTTTCCTGCTCAAAGAGCATTCCAGGTAAGCAGCGTAGGTGGATGGTACAGTGTGTGCACACCTGGCCCAAACACAGTGGCTGGAGTTACTCAGGGGTTTATAGACATCCTTGATGCCGTTAGGCAGGGTTCGTAGAAGTTCTTTGTAGAGATAAGTTAGGTATGGCCGATGCTGATTGATAAAGGCAAAGGCATGGGGCAGCTGCAATACCTTGACATGGGGGGGCGGCGGATTGTTTTAAGAACAATAGGAAACCCAAAACGCAAAAAGGAAATAGGGTGGAAATGTGTGTGTGTGTGTGTGTAGGTAATTTCTGCAGAGAGAAAACTCCATGAATAAATTCAAAAGACAAGTGAGGCACTGGAAACGTTTTACAACACCTATTACAGACAAGTTATTATTAAGTCTCACTGGTACTAACAGCTGCTACAGTTGCTAAGAAAAGGGTAAACCATCCAAAATAGAAATGGTAAAACGCATAGACAGTTCACCCTAAAGGAAATACAAACGGCCAAAGGCAGTTAAAGCAGTTGCCGTCTCATCGCATTGGCAAACGTTGGCAAATTGCTACCACCCAGGGAAAAAGCCATGACAATTCCCCCCGCCCCCCTCGCACCCCCCAAGCCTCACTAATAAGATGGAACCGGTTAGCCTAGGATGAGTGTTACACACGGGAGCTGGGAGACTGTAAGTCCAGGATTACTCCTGCACTCCTCAGAACAAACAAAATGGCAAACAAAGGAAGTAACATCAACAATCACAATGGCCTTTAAAAAACAATTTTTTTAATATCTAACTCTGTGCCAAATATTTTCCTAAATACTTTGCATGGATTACCTTTTTCATCTTCCCGAGCAAACTATGACATACTATCTTCAGTCATGAAAAAAGAAATGATTATAATCACGATAATCTTTCGTGCCTGCTCGCTGTTGCCCCGAATATTTCTTTCTAATGACAGCTTTTCATTTTATGATTAATGGGAAATTGTGCTTCAAATGAAAATGCTTTGGTTGAGGAGATGCGTTGATATTAACTCCCAATAAAATGTAGACAACAGATGGGCTTTGTGGCTATTGGGGTATTCGAGCCAATAGGACAGGGAACGCTGTGTTTCAGCATGGGAGGGGGCACAGAGTTTGCATTTGCTGGCCGGCTGAAGTCAGTCTTTGCCGGATTCTTTTATTGTTGAGGTTGGACCATTTCATCTACAAAGGGAACAAAAGGATTCTAACCAAGGTGTGCCATGAACAAAGCGTCTCACAGATCGAATCCTCTATTTTTTTTTTAAACCCTCTGACATTTACTAAATAAAATATTTTATTTCCAATAAGTCAAAATCCATGGTAATCTGCTTTCTACCTACTCAGCCAAGCTCCTCTCGTATTGTCTGTTCCAGCCCACCCATCCGATCTGTTGTTCCCTGAGCTTACAGCGTTCAGGACTGTCTGGACCAATTCTACTCTCCTTCCAAGATTATAAACCTGGGGGTTCCTTCACAGCCCACTGTAAATCTCACCCTGTGTCTCACTCAGCTTTCCTCACTGGGGTACTCACGGTTGAGTTTAACCACTGGCTTCAGGATGTCCGTATTTTAGTTGCCGTCTCTGACTCCCAGTTTCTTAAGTAGAAAATGGGTAAATGAAACTTGTGTCGTATACGGGATGGTTATGTGGAGCTGAATATGTCCGACACCAGAGCAAGTGCCTGCTATATAGATGTGTCCAGTCATGTAATCATGGTAACAGTTATAGGTAATAATCAGGTCAGTGGCATATTACCCCACGGGTAATATTTTTGTCAGCCACTAATGGGGGGCAGACAGCAGTTGCCACGCCTACTTTTGCAGGCCCAGTCACCTTTGCGTGGCCTTTGATGGAGGCCACCTCTGTGAGAATCAGGAGCTGGTCCAGTTACTAGTGTGAAACTTTGAAGCAGAGAGCAAACAGGAAGGCCGGTCTGCTGGACCACACACTCTAGTTGAGGAGCTAAGGCTTAGATCAAAGAAAACAGATGCTACAGCAGGAGAGGGTGTGATACATCTCTCAAGAGCTGTGTGGCACATGCAGCAGGGGCAGACACCCAGAGGTCCTGCCCATCTGTCCAGGAAAAGGCAGACCTGGAGGGGAAGGAGGTGGAAGCTGGTCCGAGGTCAAGGTTCCCAGAGCAAGGGGCCGGACCCTCTGACCTGACACGAGGAGGCAGAAGGTCCTCAGACCTTGTGCAGGAGGTTGTCAGCATCTGGCCCTGACCTAGTCTGTTAGATTGGCGTCCATTCACTTCAGCCCTGAGTCTCTTTAGAAGGAACCTCACTGGTTCCCATCTCTGGGCTGTGAGCACAGAGCACTCAAGTTGGGGCCAGGATGTTCTGTGACAGACGTGGTCCTCGGAAGTCCCAGCGGGACCCAACCCCGCATGGACCAAAGAGCCTTCTGGGAAAAGACAATGAGGGTGACGTTCTCCAAAGCTGCCCTGGACCCTGTTGTCAGCTTTCCTGTGATAATATACTCCTCAACATTTGGCCCCTGCTTTTTGTTGCCGTTGTCACCCTGTTTATGACCGACAGCTCAGTCTGCCTAACCCCCACTGTGAACTTTTCAGTTTGTCACCAGGCCAAGGGCTCCTTTTCTGAGACAGCAATTTGCCCATAATGCCCTCTTTCTTGCACCCTTTTTACTAACACGTCATTTCCAGTAATTAAACCGTGTCCACTGTTTGTCCAGCTTTGGCCTCTGCCCAATCTAATTATTTCTCTGATGTCAGCCCTGCCAAAGATCATACTTAACCTCAAGCCAGGCTGTTCATATACTGCTCCAGCTTCAGCCCTTGCTTGTCGGACTGCTGAACGTTGATATGTAGAGCGGGATGAGGGCCCTCTGAAGATGTGTGGACCTTAATAAGGGGATGAGTAGGTTGATACCAGATTATCTAAAATGGCAGAGACGGTCAGCAATTTGGGGGAGTTAAGACTGTAAAGGAGAAAGTTAGGGCCGTATGGTGCAGAGATTTCATAGCTAAAGCCTTACTGTGGGACTGAGATCTACAGCTGAGTGATTTTTAGGTAGAGGAAAATTTCTAATCCTAAACAGTTGAGATCTACCCAGTGGTTTTGGGAATCCTGTATTATTAAGATACATTATTGTGAATGGAAGAGCAAATATCCATACAATGGAACGTGACAACGAAAAAGAATGAAGTATTGACATATATGACAATGTGGATGAAGCAAAAATAGTATATCATTTAACACAACGTAAAACAGGATGAAATGAAAGAAGTCGGACACAGAAGACTACGTATTGTGTGATTCCGTTTATAACAAGCGTCCAGAGTAGGTAAATTTATAGAGAAAGAAAGTACGTTCGTGGTGGCCAGGACCTGGGTGGAAGGACTGCTTTCTGTCAGGGGTGATGAGAAAGTTCAGAAATTAGTGGTGATGGTCGCACAACCTTTCTTCTGAAAACCACTGAGTTATATGAGTAACTTTTGTGTTTGTGAATTATATATCAATAAACGTGTAATAAGAGTATTTTTCAAAAAATATATTATTGGTTCAGTGTTCTTTTAACTGCAAACAAAGGTGATACTATTCTATTCATACCGATGTTCTTAAAAGCTTAGGCATTCATACGTAGGAAATGGACTACTTTATCTCATACCCAACCTTGAACTTCAAAGAACAGGAGGCCCCAGCAGCTTAATTTTTGGATGACTGTTTCTGTTATCTGTTACAACCACGCCAGCCTAGAACAATCTGATGTAAATATCACAGTCCAACCATCACCAAAATTTTAGTCATGTGGAATGACAAGTTTCAAGCAGAAATTCAAATACTAGGGATAATAAATCATAGTCCTACAAAGCTGTATGCAAAAAGATACACGCACCCCTATCTTCATAGCAGCACTATTTACAATAGCCAAGACATGGAAGCAACCTAAGTGTCCATCAACAGATGAATAGACAAGGAAGATGTGGTACATGTATACAATGGAATACTACTCGGCCATAAAAAAGAAGGAAACAATGCCATTTGCAGCAACGTGGGTGGACCTAGAGATTGTCATACTAAGGGAAGTAAGTCAAAGGCAAATACCACAGGATATCACTTATATGTAGAATCTAAAATATGACACAAATGAACTTATCTACAACACAGAAACAGACTCACAGACATAGAGAACACACTTGTCGTTGCCAAGGGGGAGGGGTGTTGGGGATGGGGAGGATTGGGAGTTTGGGGTTAGGAGATGCAAACTATTGTATATAGAGAATGGATAAACAACAAGGTCTTACTGTAGAGCACAGGGAACTATATTCAGTGTCCTGTGATAAACCATACTGGAAAAGAATATGAAAAAGAATGTATATATTTATATAACTGAATCACTTTGCTGGACAGCAGAGATTAACACAACATTGTAAATCAACTATACTTCAATAAAATAAATTTTAATAAACAAATAAATCCTAGTCCTAGTATTTGGTACATGTTGAGTAACTGTCAAGCTGTGTGAAGTGGATTGTGTCTCACTAAGTTATCCCACTGACCTCGTGCAGGAGATATTGTCCTTATGCTTTACAGACAGATACAGACTGAGGGACAGACATAGTAAGTCCCTGGTCCAGAGCCACACAGCCCAGTGAAAGGGAAAGAGGAGGTTTTTCCCATGGGATTTGACGTCCAGGCTCAAACACTTATTACTGAATCGGTTAAAATTGAAAGCCTCCAGGATGCCAACTTGTAAATTTACCACAGCTATTTACTACGGAAGAACCATCTAGTGGTCATTTTCCTCTTGGTCTGTATTCCGCTGCTCAGCACACCCAAGAGACGGCTCAAACACTTTTCCTCTTGAAACACCTTGAAATCTTCATTATTTTATATGTATTTGTATCATAAAGTCAAGAGCAAAAAATGATATCCTATTTTAGGAAGAGGGACATATATCAGGGTGGCAAAATTGGTCTTTCATTAATGCAAGTATTTTAAAATTATATTAATACACACAGGTGTATGTAGACTTCAAATAGAAAATTATTTAATGAGTCAATACTTCTTTTTCTTTTTGCAGAACAACGGTTCCCTGGTTTGGTGCCAGAATCACAAGCAGTGTTCTAAGGTACGTTCCCTACAACTATATCAGTATTTTAAAAAAACGTTTCATTTTGTAACAACTGTAGAGTCACAGGACGATGCCAAGCTAGTACAGAGAAATCACACATGTACTCTTCACTCATTTCCCACCAGTGGTTACCCTTTACATATACGTAGAACAATAACACAAGCAGAAAATCGCCTTGGTACAAGGTATGTATATAGTTCTCTGAGATTTTATCACATATATGGATTTAGTTAGTGTAGCCACCACTACAATCAAGATACATATATCAACATTACTGTGTACTACCTTATTCCTCTCTTTATTCTCTAATTATTTCAATCAAAAGTATTTTTAAGGAGAAAACATCTTCTGATTACACGAAATGCGTTCTACTTACACCTAAGTTGTTTTGTATGCGTTTACTGCGTTTGTGTGGGGGAATTGCTCATTCGCTAATGGGATTCTTTAAGCAGTCTCTTTTCTATCTTTGAGTATTTCTTGTTGCACACACATGCTCTAAAGTTATCATTATACCCATTCATATGTTTCATAGCATAGATTTCTTACCTCAGTCCCCAAACATCACCATCTTTAAATATATTTATATGTCTATAGAGAGAGTATATATGTATGTATATGCTTTAGCTCCAGTCTCAAAGTCGGTTTTATATTCAGATTATATAAGTGAATAAAGTTTAAACTTGCTATCAGTACTGCAGCACTTTGGGATTGTAATAGCGTTTCATGAGATTTCTTTCATGGTTACGACTATTAGACCGAAAATTGAAGCATTCCTTTATTTTACAACCAAAATTTCATCTGAGTAATACACAATAATATGAAACAGCGTATTTATGAAGAACATTATTAGTTTGAAAGGTCTTTCAAACAAATTATGTCAAAGTAAACGGTTGTAGAATAATGTTCCTAAACCTAAAACTTCACTATAATGATACATTCTGACATTCATGCATGCGTTGTGTCATTTAATCTGCATGAGCGTTATTAAAAACAGAACAGAATTATTATGTGAATGTGAAATTATTTGGTGAAAACAAACTTTGCTTAGTTCTGACTCTCTAGATCCTGGGCAGAAATGAAATGTCTGGTTTATGATTCTTTTACTCGTTTTATATAATATCATACATATTTGCTCTGATATTTTCTGGTTATCTATTCATTGTTCTTCAATTGGTGTTTTGGGTAATTTGTTTATGTCATCACTGCCGGAGAGGATATATATATGTTTGTGTGTGTGTGTGTGTGTGTGTGTGTGTGTGTGTGTGTATGAATGTATGGCTATGAGGCTGACTAAATTTCATAAGTAGTGTTTTTGTCCAGTTTTGTTAGTTGGGTATTACTTGAATGATAACTTGTTGTATCAGTATTATTTCTCATAAGCACCTCTTTTCTCCTTATGCCATCAAGAAATTAATTTTTTTTTACACACTTGAAATTTGCATGGGACATGTTCATTTAAACTGCTTTTAAAATATCCTAATTAAAGAACATTGCAGCCCTAGGGAATACAGATTGTTAAACCATGTTTTGTAATTGAATGATCAAGGCTGACCTGAGAGACTGAACTTGACAAGAAATCAGTTCCTTTTGCCTGAAAGCAGAAACGAATCAGTAAGTCATAGATAACTTCAACAGAAACTTTGAAATATATTACAGAGGCAACATAAATCTAAGGGTTGTCTTTAGTCTGAATACTTGGGGATGAATCTTACATGTTAATCAAAGTTGATCTCTTTTGGATATTATCACCATGGGATACATTTGCAGACAATTACAGTTTGCGCTTCTTCTGAGATTCACGAAGCATTGTGTAGGCTTTTCCTTTGCTTTTTAGGTTAATGAGGTGAAGGGTGAGCGGTGGTAAGTCCATGTTACACATGGGGAAATTCGGGCACCTACGTATTGGATAATGTCCTGGAATCACTCAGCAAATCAGTAGAGGTAAACTAAAGTTTGGAATACCATCTCCTAGGCTGTGTTGTATAGAGACCAACAACTTGAAAAATCGTTTTGAGCAAATATTGGGACAGAAGAGTAAAAACACCTCACCGAATCAAGAAGTAATGCTGATGATATAACTTTCTGAATATATGTTAAAAGATAAAGTTTACATAATATTTTATAGAAGGTACACACTTTCTAATTAGTTCTCGTTGTGTTTGCAAAGCCCATCACCTTCAGGATCCCTCCAGAAGGTGAGTTCTTCTTCCCATCTAACTGCCGGCCTTGTCCAATCTGCCATCATCTCTTGCCTGGACCTATCCAGGAGCATCCTCTTGGGTCTCCCAGCTTCTACTCTACCCACGTGGCTGCTGGAAAGACCCTTTAAACGTATCAGCTGTGAATCTTGCTGCTGTCTGCCTCACACCTTCTAATATCTTCCTACCTCACTCAGTCTAAAACATCGGCCCTGTCTTGTCTGCCTGTGCTCTCTCTCCAACTTTCTCCTCTGCTTTACCCCCATCAAGCCTGCTTTTCCCTCCACCAGAAGGCTCCTTCCGCAGTCACCCAGCTCACCGCACCCCATTCGTGTCTCAGCACAAATGCCACCTTCTCAGCCTTGCCCTCCCAGGTCACCTCCCACCCATTTACACACTTCCTCGGCCGTATTATACCCGCACGACATTATATAGTGTTCCTTTATCTCTGAGAGTCTGTCTCCTTCACCAGAAAGTAAGCTCCAAGGGGCATCGACTGAGTTGTCTTTGTTCATTGTGGTATTTTCAAGCCTAGAACGGTGTTTGGTACGGAGTAGTTGCTCACCAAATATCTGTGAATGAATCCATGAATGAAGTCCATACAGTACATTTTCTTCCTCCCCCAAAGTACGTCATTACTGTATTACCTTCAGGAAAAAGGTTATAATCCATTTTGTATCCATGTAACTTAGCGTGATTATTTAGTATTAATTAGGAAAATCCTCCTCCTAGAATGAAGCCAGTACTATGAAGTCAGGGGTCTTCGGCATCACTTAGCTCCTAGATGATGTAGAGCAGTGACTTACTGTCCTGCATGGTTTGAGGCCAGTGGTTCTCAAGCTGGAGCGGTTCTGCTCCCAAGGGGACATTTGGCAATGGCGGGAGACATTTTTGGTCGTCACTACTGGCATCTAGTGGGTGGAGGTCAGGAATGCTGACAAACTACAATGCACAGGGCGCCCTCACAGTGAAGAAGCTCCAAGCTCAGTAGCGCCGAGGGAGGTTGAAGAACCCTGGTCTGTGCGTTTTGCGAGTTATAAAGGAATTGAAGAACACAGTCCTGTTCTCAGCAGTTTTACTTTATTATATGAAGGAAAATAAACACATAATTTACCAAGCATGTGGTACACGCCAAGCACCTTTTCAGGGGCTCATTATATGTTAGGAATTCTAATGCTCATCATATACAATTTCTTTATTTTAATAATTTATTTATTTATTTTTGGCTGCGTTGGGTCTTTGTTGCTGCGCGTGGGCTTTCTTTTTTCTAGTTGCGGCGAGCGGTCCTACTCTTCCTTGCGGTGCGCAGGCCTCTCATTGCGGTGGCTTCTCTTTGTTGCGGAGCACGGGCTACATTAGTTGTGGCGCGTGGGCTCAGCAGTTGTGGCTCGCGGGCTCTAGAGCACAGGCTCAGTAGTTGTGGTGCACAGGCTTAGTTGCTCCGTGGCATGTGGGATCTTCCGGGACCAGGGCTCAAACCCATGTCCCCTGCGTTGGCAGGCGGATTCTTAACCACTGCACCACCAGGGAAGTCCACATCATATACAATTTCTGTAAAAGGCCAGATAGTAAATATTTCCATCTTTGTAGCCCATAAAGTCTCTGTGGCAACTACTCATGTGGCCACTGTAGCCTGAAATCCGTGATAGATAGTACCTAAACAAAGGACAGTGGCTGTGTTCCAATAAAGCTTTATGTTTGGACACTGGAATCTGAATTTCATGTAATGTTCATGTCATGAAATTTTATTATCTTTCCCAACCATTAAAAAATGTAAGAACCATTCTTTGTCTGCTGGCTGTACACAAAGAAGAGCCCGGCTGGACTTGCCCATTTGCCAGAGTTTGCCGTTGTATTCACATATGCAAAATCAGTCAAAAACAAAACAGTAAAGTTGCATTTGTCTCTCAATACAAAGACATATCTTGGTGCATTCAAACTGAAAAATGGACAGTTTCTAGCCTCCCGTGTGGAACATTTTTGGTCAGCTTGCGAGGATTTGTTGAATGAATGGTAAACAGCAGTAAGAAAACATCAAATCACAATTAATTTTTGAAAATTCAGTGTTAAAACGCAATTATCAGAGCCAGTAAAAATTGTGGAGCACCTCAAGATGGGCAAAATGATGGCTGGATGTCCCCTCTTGCACTCTTGCAGGTTATCTGCGTTGCTCATCGTCTTTGAGCTATTTTCTTACTCTGTAAATGTAGAAAGCTGGTAATAACGCAGGTGATTCTTGTCCACGGATGTGCAAATGGTTGTATGCAGTGTAGTGCAATTGGTGCTTCCCCCATCAAGAGACCATTTGCGTCTAGTTGTAAATCCATTCTAGCATCTGTTTCTGTGTGAACATATTTATATTTCTTGGATTTCTCCTTTGAACCACATGTAACATACTACTGGTTCTTGCAGTATTTCGTGAGTTAAATCTTGGACACTTGTTCATTTTATATTTGCATGCGAGTCATGCATTTACTTTATAAAATAAGCATCCTTTGACCTTACGCTGCTCAGTTACCTTTCTAAGCGTTGCATGCAAGAATGGCGTTCTTGTTGACACGCACCCCTGTCTGGGGAGCAGGCACGCTCATCCTTCTCCTTTTGGGTGTTATAACTCACTCACCCGACTTTTGTTCCCCATTTGGTTGTGAGGATTTGAGTTGAAAAGCAGTAATTTAGGGCTCAATCTTGGTGCGGTGGCCTGTTGCTTTGATCTCAGTGGGAGTTCGGTTCTTATAAGGGCTATAACTCCAGATTCTTAGTGATTTTCCAGGTTTATTCAGAGCCAGATTTCGAGGTGAGGAAGATTGGTTTTGCTTGTATGAACATCTGGGCAGTTTCATTTGACATCTCTGAAATTTATCGGATAAAGGTCAAACCCCAGAAACATAACTGAATGTGACTGTTGAAGGTTTTTGTGTTGTGTTAGATGCCTTCTATGATTTATGTGGTAGTGACTGTAAATCCATACAGCCCCAGGAAAATACATCTTAAGGAGGAAAATGAAAACTCAGGCACCCATGGAAATGCGCTATGTCCAAACACCCAAAGAACCAAAGTTGAACTGTTAATTTTTTGTAATATTCTAGTATGCAACAGTTTGAAATTTCAGTTGTTTTATATCCTTTAAAATATTTAAAGCCTATTGTAATACTTCCTGATATTCATACAGTTTTCCCTGACTCGTGTAATCAGCTTCAAGGACAAAGTTGACGTATACTGAGCGTCTCTCGTCCAACATATTGATATCTTTTGGGAGGTACCAGTTATTCCATAGGCAAAGCCACCATTGACGTTGATTGTCAAGAGAGGCTATAGGATTGTGCCACTGGAGGAGTAGAAAACTTCTCCAATGTTAAAATTAATTCCCTTTATTTTGGATACCAATGTTATTATGCCCATAAGTAATGATCATGATATTATTTCTAAGTAAATGGGATGTGATAATCTAGGAAGAGAAGAGAAATATTCTATTTCCTTAAACCAGTAGCATGAAAATGTGTTTGCAATGCATATGAAAAGAAATGGTGAGGTGTGTGAAAGTTTGGCTCCTGTTCTTTAGAAATACCGGTCTGTACATGCAGTATGGTACTAGCATGATGAATAAAAATGGTCAAATGCACATTTGTTAGACTATCCTATAACATCATGCCAGTCAATGGCATAATTTTAAGTACCCCAAAGACCATTATGTACTTCTGTGCTAACCAAGAGATGAAGTCTCTCCTCCGGGACACCTGAGCTCCTGGATTTCCGGGTCTCCATGCAGCTGGAAAATCACGTCCTCATCAGGCTTGAGTTAGGGGTCCATGTGTAGCTACGTGCTCAAGTCCTCCATCCGGTGTCACTGCAGGGGAACATTCAAGTCGTATCATCTCTGAGGTGAAGGCAGGAATGGAGAAAAAAAGAAAGAACGAAGTGAGAGAATGTGGAACAACAGATAAAAACAACGTACAAATGGGGGAGCCAAATGAGTACCTAGTTTCAGAACTTCCTTTCTGAAGTGGTGAGTGCTGGGGTTTCTCAGAATCAGGGAAGGCTCCCAGCAGGGTCCCTGCTAGGGCTCAGGCAGGTGGATCGGTGAGTTGGTGATTTTAACAATGAGAGATTTGCCATCTGTCACCGCCTCCTGGAATGCAAGCTCACAGCTCTAATTGGAGCCTTCAGCATGGAAGGCAGCCCGAGCTGGTGTCACTGATTTGCTTTCCCTCACACCGTCATTCTTATGGTAAGTGTTTTCTGCCCCCACGCTGGGAACTTTTATCAAACATATTACCGTGCTTTGGGGCGATCGTTAGCCATCAGTAGCTGGAACATTCCAGGGTGTTCTTTAGCCTGGAAACTAGCCTGTGTGCTGCAGTAACTTGCAAAACTTGGCCAGGCTCATAGCACAATCAATATTTAAGGAAAAGAACAGGTTCTTATTTGGATTTAAATCCAACATGTGACATGTTAATAGCCCAACGTGTTTCTGATTTTCCATATCGGTTTTTATGGCTGTGAAAGACTTCCACCTGCTGTAAACATCAAAGCAAAGACATGTGGAGGGGAAAAAGCACCTCTGTGTAAGTCTTTATCCTCACCCCTTCCTCAGCTCTTCCTATCAATTTCTCCTTCCATCTGATGAAAGAAGATGCGAACGAAATCTCTTATTTGGTTCATGACTGAGGAAGGGTTCCCTGAAAGCTGGCTTTAGAAAGGGAATGCATTTTGAACATGTGAAACGCATACACGTCAGGATGCGTCCCACGGTGATGATGGTCTGACAGACGTTTTGAAGTTGTGATGTATTCAGCAGAAGGCACACAGAGGAGCCGGGATGAGTTCCGATTGCTTGAAGATGCTGGGTTTGAGCTGGCAACTGGCAAAGAGGACCAGTGTCGATTGAAGGATGGGCATGGTTATGTTTTAGGAAGAAGATAGACTTGGACTTCAGTAAGCTGGGGAGGGCAGAATTTGTGGGCACTGAATACGTCGTCGTGCTGAGTTTGCCCTGCCTTCTCCAAGAAGTAGTCTTCCCTGAGGTGAAAACTCTCCCTTGAGTTCAGGGGTAGAGGGTCAGCGTTTGCTTTTCTGTGTTCATGGTTGTGACCCCATCCTGTAGGTAGTCCTTGACATGGGGGCCAAGTTGTTCTACCTAATCATACACAGGAGTTCCTCTTAGAAGCCTAATATATGTTGGTACACGGTCTGTCTTGGAAACAGTATCGCTCAATGTTTGTAAAAGAGCAGTTGTTATAGGGAAATAAATCTAGGTATTAATTTCAACTCTGTTTCTACTAGCTGACACTCTCTTTACTACGAGATGCTCTTCTGTCTACTTTGCCTAAAGAAGGAATGTAGGATAATTATTTGAAAAATTAATTTTCCTTTCTCAAGATTTCTCACTTTTGATCTATTTGATGTGGAAGAACTTCCTTCATCCCATAAATAATCACATTCAATTGCCTTAGTATATTTGTTTTCTAATCTCTGGGGTCATAGGACTTTCTGTAAGATTCATTGCTCAGAACACGATGTTCTTTGGGTGATGTTGTTACTGAACCCAACTGGGGTCTGACTGCCCGTGCAGTCAACCCAATCTGCTGATCCTGGGTTGTGGTGAAGGGAAGTGTAGTGTTGATTGCAAGGCCAAGAAAGGAGTATGGGTGGCTCCTGCTCAGAAGACCCAAACTCCCTGATGGCTTTCAGGGAAACGTTTTTAATGACTCGGTGAGGAGAAGGGCTGCAGGTGTATGATCAGCTTGTGGACATAATTTTGATTGGTTGGTGGTGAGGTAACCTGCTGGTATTTTGGGAGTCAACGTCATCAACCTTCTGGTTCCAGCTGCTCTGGGGTCTACGTGCTTGAGGTCAACATGAAGTTAACTTCTTCCACCCGGTGGGGGTTTCAGTATCTCCAAAACAGCCCAAGGACATGGCTCAGAATATCATCTCTAGCCCTTGAGAAGGAAACAAACGTCCTTGATTTTGTTTAATGGCTAAACTATTATTTTGTCTTGCTTGACTCTTTTCCTTTGTTTCTACATTTTTCACTTCTCAGATTAAATTTGTTCTTTGGAACTCAGGGAAAGCCTAGGAGGCTAAAGGTTTTCTTCAAACAAGAGGAATGCAGAGGACATGGGGGGATGGTCTGTCCCGGGAAGGTCCCATAGGGTGCTGCTTGGTTATAATATGAAGTGTGTGTGTGTGTGTGTGTGTATGTTTAATGGCTAAGCTGGGCATTTGTTCTAAACTCTTTTTCAGCCTAAAATTACCATAGCTGTGCATGGGATCTACCATTGAGTTTGTACCTTTTGTTTTCTTCTGGGTTAGAAGAGAAAATTTTTCCTAAGGAGGATCTTTATCAAGTACTCCCTTCATCTTCTTTGGTGAGTGTCTAGGCAGAGTTAGGATGACGTTTTTATTCAAACAGTCATCCTCATTAGGACCTGTAATTTTTGCTGTGGATGTCAGAGCTAACAGCAGTTCTGCTGGCTGTGAAATGACAGTGACGTATCAAGAAGCCGCTGCTCTCCTGGTACTTGCCAAGAACTAGAATATCAAACCTTTGGTATCCTTTCAGTACCAAAAGGCACCAGAGAGAAACAGTGTTTATACATGCCTGATAGATATATAGTTTCCAGATGCTGTACAATCCATGCTTCCATGACAGGACTAACTGTGTCCTTTCACAATCTCAGAATTGTCCTTTGACAAGTGACATTTACTGAATCCCATGTTGCTGCAATGCAGCACGTGTAATATTCTCAGAAACTGTCTCACAAACCCAGTCACCGAGGCCACTCTGAGGAACTTGCCAAGGACAGCTGTCTGTTATTCCATGCCATCTTTAGGAGAAAACTTGGGAAAGCTTTCATCGTGTTCACTTTATCAGTACTAATTATGCGTCCCTTAGAAACTGGTAGATATTTTAGCCTGTGGACACTGTGTTTTCCCCTTAGAACTGACTGTCAGAAAGCTGAATGGTAAATAAAATCACCGCCTTTAACAAGGTTACTGAAATTTATCCCGTATATATGGGAACTAGCTTTATCCCTGACTCCAGTTTTTCTTTTCCTTTATCTTGTTTTTATCACACACACGTAAGATTTGTTTTCTAGCTGTATCCTATGGATCTTTGTAAATTGTCTTGAATCCTTTTAGGAGTGAGAAAGGCAATAGATAAATCCATAAATCCCTAAAATAACAAATAACTAGAGAAATGCCCCATCGTGACTGACACTTGCCTGGTGCGTTGTTTAGTTTCCTGAACCATTTTATCCACAGTTTCATGGTTCACTGAGGTGAGATGACAAGACATCTATATTCCTAGCAGAGCTCTTTCTGCTGGTGCTGACAACTAGGGCTTCATTCCTTGGAAAGGAGCGAAGGTGGCCACTTGTCAGTTAGGTAATGGCTGTGACTGGGCAAAA
>NW_020174373.1:4860571-4871983 GCF_003031525.2 Neophocaena asiaeorientalis asiaeorientalis | reverse complement strand
TATGGACGTGTTCTGAGGGGGAATGAGGTAAGTGGAACAAAGGTGAAAAGCTTTTGTTTGTGAGCGCCTTTTCGAGCCAAAGGGGTTTGGCCCTGTCTTCACAGATCTTAAGTCATAAATAGCAGAGGTCAAAGAATAGTCTTTAAAACCACACAATAAAGAAAGAACTTCTCTCGACTGGGTCTTTTCAGAGCAGAGCTACCAATGTGGGTGAGTTCATTTTCCATTCGCATGGGGGGGCAGTGACTTAAAGTATGCACTGTGTAAAGATGGCCCTCCCTCCCACCCTTCCTTTTTTCTTTCCTTCTTTCTCTCTATTATAGTATCTATTAGAGTAGCGAATGTTGGTGTCTATGAAGAACCTTCCCAATCTGCCTTCGGTTATGGGAGCTCCTCTTGAAAATTTTAGGCATAGAGTAATAGAAGTGGATGAACTGGGCATTTCACCTTCTTTAGCTACAGCAGAAATCCCACTCAAGCTGCAGCGTGTGCATCTCCATGTGCTTTTCCTTACGCCAGTAGCTCAGTTCACATGGATGTTGATGTATATTCGTGTTGGAAGACAGGTCGCGGTAAGGCAGAGCTGAAGGGGAGACGTGTGCTGGTGGTCAGAAAACCGGGATCACGTGGCATTGCCTTATTAAACACCGGGCGTTTTAAGTAATTACAAGTGACGGATGCTGCGTCAGATTCCGCATGGGGAATGAGAACCGCGGAAGCTGCCTGGGCCAGGACGGGCCTTGCGCTGTGCGAGCAGAGGTCACCGCGTGTGCGGCCGCCTGCAGATGTGGCCGGTTCAGCCTTTCGTAGACGTTTCTCACGTGCCTTGATGGCAGCTTTGTGGAGAGGGGCCGGGGAGCTGCCCGCTCTTCCTCCGGACGGGATGCAGCTCTTTTGGAGTCCGTCTGCAGATGAAGGTGGGGCTCTGGAGGGCTGGGCGCCTCTGGGTTCTCACAGCTGCGAGGTTGAACTTGGGCGGTTGCAGATGAATGAGCCGCCTTTCCCAAGAGAAGCTGCATAATGGCTTCGGGACTATTAAGCTGTGAAGATTCATGCGCTGGCGTTTGGGAGTGTGTGTTCAGCATCTTTTCCTTGGGGAGCGAGGGGGGCATGTGCGTTTTTGGCTTTTTACGTCCAAACTGTATGCACATTTTCCCTTTTTGTATGAGGAGATAATGCCTGCACTAAGGGTAAACCCTCCCCTCCTCCTAAATCCTTCCACAAAAAGATACTTATTAAGGCTGGCATTCTGAAGAACTAAATGCTTCTTTAACTTTGCTTTATCTGCTTCAGTGAGCACAGTGTACCGAGTCCGGGGAATTCACATTATGGCCGCGAGCCGCCCTCCCTATTCTCTGGGGCTCTTTGGGCACAGAAATAATCCCTTCCTAGAAGCTTTTGAGAAAGGAACTGAACTATGCGGGCTAATCAACTGTAAATCTTGGCCATCCCCAAAGTATTGCATGAAGTTGCATCGAAAAGTGTTCCGATCACCAGGAAGCCTAATTTCAAGACCTAGGGCAAATTTGCAGCAAACATGTTGATGTGCTGTGTTTTAAAACTCTGGAACGCGGCTCCTTTCTGCAGCCGTCCTCCGCTTTGGTTGTTTGCATCCTGTGTGTGTTTATTTCGTTTCTTTGTCGTTCGGAGACAAAAAGACAATGAAACTCCTTAGAACTTTTGTTTTCCAACTGGTAATGGAGAATATTATAAGGAGAAGTGAACTCTGATGGAACGTTGAATTACAAACACTCGGAGGCTTTTCTAGATGACTTCTAAATCATTTTCTGCTCAGTCAGGGGACGGTATTGGGGAGGAAAAAAATAACCTACTTTGGGAGAGTCACATCTGCAGGCCCCTGTGAGCCACGGTGCTGCAGTCCCCCGTGTCATCACAGTAGCTGTCATTCTGCTGAGAGGTTGTGTCTTGCTCAGGGCGAACGCAAAGCTAGGTCGCCTGCATTCTCCTTGGACCTAAGATAGTATCAACAATGCATTTATAATAGCATAAATCAAGCCTTAAGACGCTTAGTGTACAGAGGTGAAGGCTGTCTTTCTGAATCACCGAAATCTAATGGAAATGGGACAGTGGCATTTGCTCTCTGACATTTGGAAGGCAGAATGAGAGCTTCATTTTTGGCCAGTGAAATGTCTCTTCTTTACCTGCCTCATTCTTCCTGATGTTCCTGTCTCTACGTGCACAGACCACTGCCATTATTTCTATCCTGAGGTGTGGATTCAGCTGCATACCGATCATTTCGGATTTACGGTCCTTTAAAAACCCTTTAAGTTGCTGTGTCCTCATTGAGACACATTTCTTCTGCCCTTTGCATGAGAGGTGGTGAGCGTCACGTGGAGAGTCTGGTCTTTGGGCTCCAGGGCTGAGGGTGTGACTTACAAGCTCTGTGACCTGGACCAAGTTGCCTCTTGGCCTTCTCCAAACCTGTCCCTCACCCTGGATTCTCTGTAGTAATTAAAAACATGGATATTCACTCAATCACTCAACCTAAAAACTCACAATTCTCCTTAGTGCTATCCTCTCCTTTACCTTTATTATAACCATCCTTCTGCAAAGTCCTTCAGTTTCATGCCTCAAGCTAATTTGCCGGTCCTCTCTGCTGTAGCTCACACACGTATAGTCCTTGAAATATACTTGTCTCGTGGCCTCTATTTTCTCCGTCTTTCTACTATTTTATGGCTCCCAACTTCTTAGAGCAATGCTTCTCAAACATTAGCATGCTTAAGCGTCCCCTGGTGAGCTTACTCGAGTACAGATTCCTGGGTCCCACCTCCAAAGACTCTGATTCAGTAGGTCTGGGCTGGGGTTTGAGATTCTGTGTTTCTAAGAGACTTCCAGTGGATTCTGCTGTTGCTGGTCCAGGGTAGCTGCGAGTTTCTCACCATTAAGTCTGATGATAGCTCTAGGTACTTTTGTAGATAGTCTGTATCAAGTTGAGAAAGTTTCCCTCTCTTCCTAATTTACTGAAAGTCTTTATCATGAATGAGCGTCAGCTTTTGTTAAATGATTTTCCTGCATCTATTAATATAATCATGTGATTTTTCTCTTTTAGCCTCTTATCGTTATGGATTACATTAATTGATGTTTGAATGTTGAACCGGCATTGCATTCAATGCTGGGATAAATCCCTGTCGGTCAAATGTTGTGAATTCTTTTTATACATTTTTGGATTTGGTTTGCTAATATTTTCTTGAGGATTTCTGCATCTGTGTTCATGAGAGAGAATTTTCTACGGCTTTCTTGTAATGTCTTTGTCTGGTGTGGGTATTAGGGTCACGCTGGCCTCATAGAATGAGTGAGGAATTAATCCCTCTGCTGCTATCCTCTGAAAGAGACTGTAGAGAATTAGTATAATTCCTTCCTTAAATGTTTGGTAGAATTCACCAGTGATCCCGTGTGGGCCTGGTGCTTTCTGTTTTTGAAGGTTATTAATTATTGATTCAATGTCCTAACGTGGATACAAGCACATTCAGATCATTGCTTCATGTGTGAGTTTTGGCACGTTGTATCTTTTAAGGAATTAGTCGATTTCATCTAGGTTATTGAATTTTGGGACATAGAGTTGTCCCTAGTATTCCTTTATTATACTCTAAATTTCCATGTGATCCATAGTGATGTCCCCTCTCTCATTTCTGATATTAGTAATTGGTGTCCTCTCTCTTTTTCTTTGTTAGCCTGACTGGAGGCTTAACGATTTTATTGATCTTTTTAAAGAAACAGCTTTTGGTTTTGTTGATTTTCTTTATGGATTTCCTGTTTTTAATTTCATTTATTTCTGTTCCAATTCTTTTTTCTTCTCCTCACTTTGGATTTAATTTGTTCTTTCTTTTCTAGTTTTGTAAATCGGAAACTTAGAGTATTGATTTCAGATCTTTCTCTTCTAATATAGCAGTCAGTGCTATATGTTTTTCTTTAAGTACTGATTCCCCTACATGCCACAGGTTTTGAAAAGTTGTGTTTTTATATTCATTTAGTTGAAAATAATTTTGAATTTTGAGATTTCTTCTTTGACCCGTGTGTCATTTAGAAATGTGTTGTTTAGTCTCCATATGTTTGGGGGTTTTCCAGTGATCTTTCTGTTATTAATTTCTAGTTTTCATTCCATTGTGATCTGGGAGCAGACATTGTGTGACATCTCTTCTTTTAAATTTGTTTTAGTGTATTTTATGGCCCAGAATGTGGCCTGTCTTCATGAGTATTCCGTGTGAGCTTGAGAAAAATGTGTATTCTGCTGTTGTTGGATGAAGTAGTCTATAGATGTCAATATATACAGTTGACTGTTGGTACTGTTGAGTTCAACCATATCTTCACTGACTTTCTGCCTGCTGGATCTGTACGTTGCTGAGAGAGGGGTGTTGAAGTCTCCAGCTACGATAGTGATTGCACCTATTTCTCCTTGTGGTTCTATTTGGGCTTGTCTCATGGAGTTTGTTGAGAACCGTTATGTCTTCTTGGAGAATTGACCCCTTTATCATTATGTAATGTTCTTTTATTATCCCTGATAATTTTCTTTGCTTTGAAGTCTGCTCTGTCTGAAATTAATACGGCTACTCATGCTTTCTTATGACTAGTATTAGCATACGTTTAATCTATATGTGACTGTATATTTAAGGCACACTTCTTATAGACAACATACAGTTGGGTCTGGTTTTTGATTCATTCTGACAATCAATGTCTTTTAATTGGTACATTTAGACTATTGACATTCAAAGTGATTATTGATTTAGTTGGGTTAATATCTATCATATTTGATACTATTTTGTTTGTTGCTGTTGTTCTTTGTTCCTACTTTTTGTGTTTTTTTTAAATTGAAGTCTAGATGATTTACAGTGATTCAGGTGTATAGCAAAATCATTCAGTTTTATAGATAGGTAGATAGAGAGATATTCTTTTTCAGATTTTTTTCTGTTGTAGGTTATTACAAGATATTGAACATAGCTCCCTGTGCTATACTTAGGTCCTTGTTGTTTACCTATTTTACATGTACTAGCATGTATCTCTTAATCCCAAACTCCTAATTTATCCCTCCCACCCCTTCCCCTTTGGTAACCATAAGTTTGTTTTCTATGTCTGTGAGTTTATTTCTGTTTTGTAAATTTGTATTATTTTTTTTAGATTCTGCAGATAAGTGGTATCTTGATATTTGTATAGTCTGACTTCACTTAGTATGATAATCTCTAGGTCCATCCACGTTGCTGCAAAGCATTATTTCGTTATTCTTTTATGACTAATATTCCACTGTGTATATATTACCACATCTTCTTTATCCATTTATCTGTCAGTGGGCACTTAGGTTGCTTCCATGTCCTGGCTATTGTGAATAGTGCTGAAATGAACATTGGGGTGCCTGTATCTTTTCGAATTATGGTTTTCTCCAGGGATATGCCCAGGAGTGGGATTGCTGGGTCATATGGTAATTCTGTTTTTAGTTTTTTGAGGGACTTCCATACTGTTCTCCATAGTGGCTGTATCAATTTACATTCCCACCAGCAGTGTAGGAGGGTTCCTTTTTCCCCATGCCCTCTCCAGCATTTGGTGTTTGTAGATTTTTTGATGATAGCCATTCTGACCAGTGTGAGGTGGTACCTAATTGTGGTTTTGATTTGCATTTCTTTAATAATTAGGGATGTTGAGCATCTTTTCATGTGGCTGTTGGCCACGTGTATGTCTTCTTTGGAGAAATGTCTGTTTAAGTCTTCTGCCCATTTTTTGATTGGGCTTTTTTTTTTTCTTTTTATTGAGCTGTGTAAGCTGTTTGTATATTTTGGAAATTAAGCCCTTGTCTGTCACATTGTTTGCAAATATTTTCTCCCATTCTGTGGGTTGTCTTTTCATTTTGTTTATCTTTTCCTTTGCTGGGCAAAAGCTTGTAAGTTTCATTAGGTCTCACTTGTTTATTTTTGCTTTTGCTTCCATTACTCTAGGAGAAGGATCCAAAAAAATATTGCTGCGGTTTACGTCAAAGCGTGTTCTGCCTGTTTTCCTCTAGGAGTTTTATAATATCCAATCGTACATTTATGCCTTTAATCCATTTTGAGTTTATTTTTTGTATGGTGTTAGGGAGTGTTCTAATTTCATTCTTTTACATGCAGCTGTCCACTTTTGCCAGCACCACTTATCGAAGAGACTGTCTTTTCTCTGTTGTATGTTCTTGCCTCCTTTGTCATAGATTAATTGACCACAGATGTGTGGGTTTATTTCTGAGCTGTCTATCCTGTTCCATTGATCTAGGCGTCTGTTTTTGTGCCAGTACCATACTGTTTTGATGACTGTAGCTTTGTAGTATATTCTGAAGTCAGGGAGTGTGATTCATCCAGCTTGATTCTTCTTTCTCAAGATTATTTTGGCTCTTCGGGGTCTTTTATGTTTCCACACAAATTTTCAAATATTTTGTTCTCGTTCTGTGCAAAATGCCATTGGTAATTTGATAGGAATTGCACTGAATCTGTAGATTGCCTTGGGTGGTATGGTCATTTAAATAATATTGGTTCTTCCAATCCAAGAACATGGTGTATCTTTCCATTTGTTTGTGTCAATTTCACTTTCTTTCATCAGCATCTTACAGTTTTTGGAGTATAGGTCTTTTGCCTCCTTAGGCAGGT
Organism: Neophocaena asiaeorientalis asiaeorientalis; assembly: GCF_003031525.2. Taxonomy (NCBI): domain Eukaryota; kingdom Metazoa; phylum Chordata; class Mammalia; order Artiodactyla; family Phocoenidae; genus Neophocaena; species Neophocaena asiaeorientalis. The sequence goes on along the minus strand of NW_020174373.1, from coordinate 4,865,363 downwards.
TTATTCCTAGGTACTTTATTCTTTTTGATGCAATGGTAAGTGGGATTGTTTCCTTAATTTCTCTTTCTGATAGTTCATTGTTAATGTTCAGAAATGCAACAGATTTCTGTATATTAATTTTGTATCCTGCAGCTTTACCAAATTCATTGATGAGGTCTAGTAGTTTTCTGGTGGCGTCTTTAGGCTTTTCTATGTAAAGTATCATGTCATCTGCAAACTGTGACAGTTTTATTTCTTTCTTTCCAGTTTGGATTCCTTTTATTTCTTTTTCTTCTCTGATTGCTGTGACTAAGACTTTCAAACCTATGTTGAATAAAAGTGGTGAGAGTGGGCATCCTTGTCTTGTTCCTGATCTTAGAGGAATTCTTTCAGTTTTTCTCTATTGAGTATGATGTTAACTGTGGGTTTGTCATATATGGCCTTTATTATGTTGAGGTGTGTTCCCTCTATGCCCACTTTCTGGAGAGTTTTTATCATAAATGAATGGGGAATTTTATCAAATGCTTTTTCTGCATCTATTGAGATAATCATATGGTTTTTATTCTTCAATTGGTTAATGTAGTGTATCAAATTGATTAATTTGTGGATATTGAAAAATCCTTGCATCCCTGGGATAAATCCCACTTGATCAAGGTGTATGATCCTTTTAATGTATTGTTGGATTCAATTTACAAGTATTTTGTTGAGGAATTTTGCATCTATGCTCATCAGTGATATTGGCCTGTAGTTTTCTTTTTGTGGTATCCTTTTCTGATTGTATCAGAGTGACAGTGGCCTCGTAAAATGAGTTGAGAAACGTTCCTTCCTCTGCAGTTTTTTGGAATTCTTTGAGAAGTACTGTTGTTACCTCTTTTCTAAATGTTTGGTAGAATTTGCCTGTGAAGGCATGTGGTCCTGGACTTTTTTTTTGTTGGCAGTTTTAAAATTACTGATTCAGTTTCAGTACTGGTAATTGGTCTGTTCATATTTTCTGTTTCTTCCTGGTTTAGTCTTGGGAGACTGTACCTTTCTAAGAATTTGTCCATTTCTTCTAGCTTATCCATTTTATTGGCATAGAGTTGCTCACACTAGTCTGGTGATCCCTTGTGTTTTTGTGGTGTCAGTTGTAACTTCTTTTTCATTTCTGATTTTATTGATTTGGGCCCTCTCCCTTGTTTTCTTGATGAGTCTGGCTAAAGCATTTTATGATTCTAGTTTCTCTCCTTTTTTAGCATATTAGTTATACTTTTTTTTTAAACTTTATTTAGTAGTTGTATTAGAGTTTACAGTATACATTTACAATGAATCCAAGTCCACTCTCAAATAGTCCCGTACTTCTTCACTTGTTGTGTGAGTATACAGGAATATATATATCTACAATTAAATAAATTATTTATATAATATATAAATATATTTAGGTATAAATATATACATTTTATATACATATATATTTTCTATGTTATGTAATAGATGAATGTATACATTATAAAATAAAAATGCACATATAAATATATATTTATAATGTATACGTAAGCACACACAAGTGAGTAACTTGACGCTATTATTATTTTGAACCAACTGTTATCAATTAAGAATAAGATAAATAAAATTTCAAATTTTATCTTCACTTATTCCTTCTTTAATATTCTTTCTTGCTTTATGTAGATCTGAGTGTCTGATGTTATTTTTTTCTCTAAAGAACTTAACATTTCATGCAAGGCAGGTGTACTGGCAAAAAATTTTCTCAGTTTTGGTTTGTCAGAGAGTCTTTATATCTCTTTCACTTTTGAAGGATAATTTTACAGGTTAAAGAATTCTAGTTGGTGGGGTTTTTTTTTCATCTCAACATTTTAAATATTTCTGTCCACTCTCCTTGCTTGCATGGTTTCTGAGGAAAAGTTGGATGTAATCCTCTGTTCCTCTATAGGTAAAGTATATTTTTCTCCTTTGGCCTTTTACAGGCTTTCTTTTTTTTTTATCTTTGATTTGCTGTAATTTGAAAGTGATACGCTGAGGTGCAGGTTTTTGACATTTATTCCACTTGGTTATTTGAGCCTGTGGATCTGAAATTTGGTGTCTGATGATTTTTTTCCTGAGCTGTGCACTTATCTACCCCTAACTCCATCAGAGGCATTCTTCATTTCTGTTACAGTTTTTGACAGCTAGCAGTTCTTTTTGGTTCCTCCTTAGGATTTCCACCTCTCTGCTTACGTTGCCCATCTGTCCTGGCATACGGTCTCCTTTATGCGTTAGCGCCCTTAGCATATTAGTCATAGTTGTTTTAGATTTCTGGTCTGATCTTTCTAACATCCCTGCCACGTCTGCTTCTGATGCTCGCTTTTTCTCCTCAAATTGTGTTTTTTGCCTTTTGATATGGCTTGTCATTATCTCTTGAAAGCTGGATGTGATCTACCAGGTAAAAGGAACGGCTGTTAAATAGGCCTTTAGTTACGTGGTGCTGAGGTGTGTGGGGGAGGGGAAGCATCCTAGCCTTATCATTAAATGTCAGTCTTTTAGTGAGCCTGTGCCTCCGGACTGTGACCTTCACACGTGTTTCTGAAGTTTTTTCTCCTCCCTTAGGTGGGACAGAATGGCCTGAAGCCAGCTGGCGTTGGGTATTCCTTGACCCCAGGTCAGGCAGGCTCTGATAATACCCTGGCCAGTTAAGGTCTGGTGAACTAGTTTCCCTGAAGCTGGCCTCTTGAAAAGAACACACTGCTCCAGCATATTTCAGAAGGGTTCCTTTTGGAGTCCCTGTGGAGGTGTAACCCTGAGACTTGTCACCTGGAGCCTCCAGCAGTTGGTCAGTTAGATTTGAGGTTCCCTACCCCAGCACTGATTCCCACGGTGGCTTCCACCTGTGGATCTCTGCTCTGGGGAGCTGTGACTGCCTGTATCCACCTGTCTGGCTCTCCAGTCTTCGGAGCACTGGTTTGTTCTGTGTCCTCCCTTGCCTTATGGGTCCAAGAGCAGTTGATTTTTCAGTCTGTTGAGCTTTTTCTTTGTTATGAAGATGGAGTGGCGACTTCCATGTTCCTTGCACGTGGACCTGAAAACCGGATGTGCCCGTTCCTGATGTTTTTGCTGTGAAATTCTCCTTCCTCCAATGGCCAGATTTAATTCCTTTCTTCTGTGCAGCCTTTCCTGACCTTTGTATTTCCTCAGCTCCGGGACCGATGACTCAGCCACTCCTGTGTGCTGACACGATGCTACGTTCACGTTCATTGTCTTGGAAGTTTTTGCTTCTGTGTGTTTGCACGTGGAACCCGAGATTCTCGAGGCTGGGGACCTCGTTCTCCTCACGCCTCTTTATTAGAGTTAGTTTATCCTTCTTCACTCGCTTTATATTGGTCCAGCTTTAATTACATTATATCTGTGTGCCTGGTCCAGCTTGTGGAGGGATAAGTAGGACGAGGGGATGGGGTGTGGGTTGGATATATGTTTCGTCATCTGATCAGAATTCTTCAGTTTTCTGTTCTCAGCTATATTTTCTTGAATATGCATCAATGAATATTCCTCCTCACATGTTACCTAGTGTGTGTGAATACTGATTTTCATTGCCTGTTCTATAATTGCGGGTTTCCTAGACTAGTGTAGAGGGAAAACACTTTCCCCTACCCTCTTAGGTTCCCCAGCTTGGTCTCTTGGCTAAACTTGACACGTACGCTAGTTTTGAGGCCGGGAGTAAAGAAAAATGGCAGAATCTTGGGATGGCTCTTAAAAGTTCTGCTCCGATGTGGTACTTGGCACTTCTCACGGCTCATTGGCCAAGCAAGATACGGCACCCATGGACAGAGAAGTGTATGTAGCCGTGGACGCTCCACTTCTAGGTGGGGCAGAAAACATTTGGGATCAGCGTACCATCTGCCTTACTGGGAAGATCGCTTAGAATGATGAATTATTGGTTTTAATCGTTAAACATTGTCGCAGGTCCGCAAATAGTGACAGTAACTGGAGATAATTTAACTCACTCCTACTAAAATATCACACCCAAGCCATTGTTTATTTAGCTGTGTTGGAAGCAGTGTTCTCTTGCCCTAACATGGGCATGAAACTCCCGTGAGACGGGACTGGTTCATGCGACTCGCCTGGATGAAATGGTATGATTTCTTTAATGTGTGAAACTTCAGGCAGTGTTTCTTTAATACGCACTCCATGCGTAGTGCCCTGCTACAGAAAATTTTTCTATCAGCTGAAATTTTGAATCGTTTTACATGTTATTCTGCGTAACATCTTGATGTCTTACTAGTGCTTTATGACCCCAGGGGTGCAGACCTTTGGGTCCGGCTTTGGCTCTATCTTTTCTTTTCTCCCCACTTTGGTTCCCAGTCAAGGAACCTTAGAGAGACGCAAACAGCTAAGATTCTCATTTCAGATGAAACATCATGGATTTGCCCACATGTATTTATTTGCCGTTTTTAACTGTTTCTGCTGTTACAGGCCGCGAATTACTAGCGCCACGCCACACAACATACTGCAGTGCGCCAGTGTGTCAAGACCCCGTTTGGGGGCCTACTTACGTAGACCAGATTCCTCCAGCTTGAGTGCGCATCACCTGGAGATGCTGTTCACACGTAGATTCAGATTCAGCGGGTCCGGTGGGGCACAGGGGTCTGCATTTCCAGCAAGCTCTCAGGTGCTGCTGGCGTTGCTGGTCCGTGGACCACATTTTGAGTAGCAAGGGTCTAACCAATTCACTGGAAATACTGCAGCCCTTCAGGGGTGGCGCCATGTCCAGAATAACAGTGCTCATTCATTGCAAAGGTTATGACATGTAGTGGAGTGAACTTTCCATTTTACTACGTGTAACTGG
>NW_020174373.1:4846884-4860537 GCF_003031525.2 Neophocaena asiaeorientalis asiaeorientalis | reverse complement strand
CCCCTCCCTTCCCTTCCTTTTCCTTCCTTTCTTCTCCTAATGGAAATGTTTCCCATCACCACAAACTAAACTTAACCCAGACAAGTGGAGTCCCAGGAACTTCTCTTGTCATTATTTTCAAAAAGGGATATGTGCCTAAACTACGGATTGTTAAAGAGTTTTTCTCCCCGGTAGCAGTCTGCTTGGTCGTCAACCAGAAAAGCTTCTTTGATGTAGCTGCAAGACAAATGGGTCATGTTACACCACGGGACGTGGGCACCCGGCAGGAGACAGGGGCACTTTAAGCGCCGTACCCGCCGCGAGGAGTGTCAGTTAATATTTTCTCCTTAGCACTGATTCTGCAGTTCAGCCACGGTAGAGATGCGTGCCACAGGGCAGACTTTCAGGACTGTTTGTTTCCTGTGAGTGGAGGGTGCTGTGCGGGGCAGCCAAGAGGTTTCTCTGACGTTTTCTCCCATCTCAGTGCCAGGGGGCCCATAGGTGCAGGGTGTGTGTGTGTGCGCGTGTGTGCGCGCGCGTGCGTGTGCCTGGCTCATAGCTAGGAGTGCTGCATAACCAGGCTGTTCGTATTGCTTTTTATTGGGATAAGATACACATAGGATGTTACCATTGTAATCGCTTTTAAGTGGCATGAAGCACATTCCCATTGTCGTGCCCCCATCAGTACTGTACACATCTCCAGAACTTTTCCATCATCCCAAACCCAAACTTTGTACTCACTAAACACCTGACTGCCCGTTTCTCCCTCCCCAGCTCCTGGCACCCACCCTCCTACTTTCTGCCTCTGTGAACGTGGCTCCTGTAAGAGCCTCATGTAAGTGGAATCGTGCAGTGTTTTGTCATTTCGTGTCTGGCTCCTTTCACTTACATTCTGCACTTCTTTTAAAGCCAAGTTGTGACTTACTTGACCATTATTGTTCTTTTTTATGCTGCATTGTCAAAACAAAGGTTGGTGGGACCGGGTGGGTCATCATTTAATCTCTAGGACTCTTGAGTGGAATAAGTTACTCATGAATCAATGGTTTTGAACTATTTGTCCTTTTGGAAGAGCTCTTGAAACTAACAGACGCTTGACCCTTTTTGTTTTACAATTAAAGAGCGTTGTTTATTTTGCTCTCTTTTGGTAGCTGTTCACTTAGGGGGCATTTCCTCTCCAGATTATATGAGCCGTGTCGTCCGGGTTGCTCCCACAGTAAGTGGTGTGTTCCCACTGTGGACCTCTTTCATCTACTGCCCTGTTTATGTGCCTGTCTCCTTAGATGGGCGTCCCTGGAGCGGAGAGACAGTGCTGACAGCCTCTGGGGCTCCGTGAGCTCCTTGCTGGGCAGGGCAGTCTTTCTTCTTCTCTGTATCTTCTAGCACCACTGGCACCAAAATACCCTCGGTAAAGGGAAATTGAAAGTTAGAGCACGTGAAATGGGTGAAATGTACGGGTTGGCACTTTCTGAAAGATGCTCTTTTCAGTTTTTGCAGTGACCCCAGGAAGGGGCTATTATTTTTGTCGCTTTACAGTTCAGAAAGCTGGGCTTTGCTTGGAATAACGAGTTGTCCAAGGTTCCCGAAGTTGGCCAGTTGTGGGCTACATGGCAGGACTGTTTGTCTCTACAGCCCGTGTTCTTTCTTTGTACTTGAACTGTTCCTGGCATCAGGAGCGTTGAGTAGATTCCCGCTCCAAGTATTTGGGAGGAAATATAAAACCTTAGTGTGTTTCACCACACCGAATATTGTTTCTTTCCAGAAGTACCCGTATATTTCTTGGGATGTAGAACTGGGAAGTGAGACATTTCAGCCTCCGGGCTCTTGCTGTTAATTGCCTTTGACATTCCAGAGAGGCGGATTGCTCTATGCCCCACTCCCTTTGAACTTGGACTCATTCTGGGGCCCTTGGTTGTTTATGGATTCTCTGACCTGACACAGTTATCTCATGTCCATGGGGGATTGTCTTCCCTCCTCCTTCGTCACTAAACTTTCCACGTCTCCTATGAACCTGTGTAACCCCACTTGAAAGGCCCCGGCGTCAGCTCAGGGTCCAGTGACGGAAATGAGGTGACCGCAGCGGGCTGAGGGACAGCTCGCCGGGTCAGGTCACTCCTGCTGCCCCAGAGCAGTCGCACCTGGTCCCACGTGGTGGAGGTGTTCGCAGAGAGGGGACAGAGAGCCAGCAGGCACAGCTTGGGGTGGTCACGGCTGTTAACTCCCTCTTTGGTTTCGGCCCCTGCTACTGATGGATCTCTGTTCATCTCATTATTCCCTCCCTGGGTGGCAGGTATGGATTTAAGAAAACAAAAAACAAAAAAAAAAACCTGTGGTGGTTTTTTAAAAATCTCCTTTTCCTATTAATTTTGTACCTTTTTACACATTGCTGGGTTAGGATTGTTGTCACTGCTCTGAGTTGAAGACAGCAAATAAATAATTATTATGCAAATAAAGTGAAAGCTTACATCGTTTTAATCCTTAGCTCTTTCAGGAAAAAAAATTCTGAATGTCCCATCATATTTGTTGACTGTCAGTCTAGCTTTTTCTAAAAAAATGAATTTTATTTATTTATTTATTTTTGGCTGCACTGGGTCTTCGTTGCTGCACACGGGCTTTCTCTAGTTGTGGTGAGCGGGAGCTACTCTCCGTTGTGGTGCGTGGGCTTCTCATTGCGGTGGCTTCTCTTGTTGCGGAGCACGGGCTCTAGGCGTGCGGGCTTCAGTAGTTGTGGCACATGGGCTCAGTAGTTGTGGCTCACGGGCTCAGTAATTCCATCATATTTGTTGACTGTCAGTCTAGCTTTTTCTAAAAAATGAATTTTATTTATTTATTTATTTGTGGCTGTGTTGGGTCTTCGTTGCTGCACACGGGCTTTCTCTAGTTGTGGTGAGCGGGAGCTACTCTCCGTTGTGGTATGCACGCTTCTCATTGCGGTGGCTTCTCTTGTTGCGGAGCATGGGCTCTAGGCGTGCGGGCTTCAGTAGTTGTGGCACATGGGCTCAGTAGTTGTGGCTCACGGGCTCAGTAATTGCAGCACACGGGTTTGGTTGCTCCGCGGCATGTGGGATCTTCCCGGATCGGGGCTCGAACCCGAGTCCCCTGCACTGGCAGGCGGGTTCTTAACCACGGCGCCACCAGGGAAGCCCGGTCTAGCTTTTTATACTAATTTCAAGAGTTTTAAGACAGTGCTATCCAAAATAGTAGCTGCTTGACACATTTGCTACTTAAATTAATTTAAATTGAATGCAATTAAAAATTCAGTTCCAGGGGCCCCATGGTTCTCAACCAGAGCTAACTGTGCTGCCTCCAGGGGACATTTGGCAGTGTCTGGGGACATCCTCGGTTGTCACAGCTAGCAGGAGGAGGTGCTGCTGGCATCTAGCGGGTGGAGCCCAGGGTTGCTGCTCTAGACCTCCTACAGTGCCCAGGACAGATCCCACCACAGAGAAGTGTTTGACCCAAAATGTCAGTGGCGCTCAGGTAGAGAAACTCCACATTAGCCACACTGCAAGGGCTTGGTGTCCACTTACCGGTAGTGGCTGCAGTGTGGGGCAGCCCAGGCAGAGAACATTTGCAGCCCTCGCTGCGGACGGTCCTACTGGGCAGCACCACCTAAGGTGAGAGGGAAGATGCGAATCAAGCTGAGGTGAGGAAGAGACAGGGCAGGGAAGTAATATACTTCTCTGGACAAGGTAGTGCAGTTTCTGTGTTCCTTTTCCAGTCTTTGTCTTGAGTTTTGGAGATTACGATTCTCATCGAAGTCACCTTGTTAGTACTCGTCCTCGTGTGTAGAAATCCGTGACTGACCATTACGTTACCATCCACTGCCTCATTTAATTTTTGCAGAAGTCTAAAACAGATAAGCTTTCCATTTTACAGATTTATAAAACTGAGAGAGCGATTTATTTGACTGTCTTCATACTAATGCCATAACTAATATATTTTAAACAGAAAACTGGTTTGGTCATGCCCACGTCACAGGGGTGGAGCGCAGGTCTTCTGGTTTGGGAGCCGGTGCCCTTTCCACTTTGTCACTGATGTGTCCTTTGAGAAAGTTTTTAAAGACTGCACTAGTCAATGTATAATGTTTAGAAATAGGCCAGCTCTCAAAACCCCCAATCGTGTTTGCATCTCAATTTGCCACGGTCAGTCTTGGAAGGGAAAGAAAGTTATAAAGAAAATGTCGTTCTTTTCCCCTCACTGAACATTTATGAGACAGTTATGGATCTTCCTAAATTTATAGACCATGTTTTCATAAATACATTTTTACTGGAACATCTCAATTTAAGAAGAGAAGACATACCCCACCCCCCACCTCCTAAGTTCAGTGGAACTTATGGACGAATGATGCAGCATTTTACAAAAAGTATCAAGTCATTTTATTTTTCATATTCGGAAAGATTTTCCCCAGATTAGCTTATGCAAATAAAGATAACATATGCATGTGCCTTAGTTGTCTTAGTTTCTTTCCAAAGGAAAAACAGTTATAGTTATGCTGTTTCAACAAAATGAGCGATTTTGGAGAGGAAATCGAAATATATGATATCAAACCATACATAAGGGAACCCAATTCCCAACTTCGGCTGGTTTGCCATTTGAGTTAAATGAAAAACAAATCAGTCAAAACAGCAAGAAATATAAACTAGGACACCCAAGGGGAAACTCCTCTTAACCATTTCTAAACAAAATTGTCGATGTAGATATGCTTAATTTTAGAGACCCAGGACATGGGCTTCTTATATTTGGATATCTTGATGATTGCGTTCTCAAAGGTTAAGGTTAAGACCCATGGCTGTTTTCAGCTCCACGTTCAGATAGAGACTGCCGTCGTCATTAATTTCTCGAGACTTTGCCTGGCATCTGGGTGGACTCTCTCTGAACACCGCCAGAGAGGACAGGATTTCTGGTGGCATGGTTACCATCCCTTTCTTTGAGGAGATCCTTTGAGACCCTGCTCCCCTGCTTTGAAGGTTGAGGCCAGCATATGATCAGTTTATGTATCTATGTGTTACCACATGTTTTGGCCCAAAAACGATGCCTAGGAAAATATGGAATACATTATGTTACAACACACTTGGGAGATTCTCTCTGTTAACTTTTGTGCCAGTTCAGGGGTGCCAACTTTTGAACGGAAATTTGTGCTAGTTGAGGGTGCTGAATTCATAGCTTTTGGGTCTTGAGACATTCCTTTCTTGTATAGGATGTATGGTAGTCCATGCGTGTAAGACTCAATTTCTAGACTTCCTTCCATGGCCCACGTACGCCTTTCAGATCGTATTCGGTAAGAATAACTCTACAATCAAAAAGGGGCTGAGGAAGTGGGAGCTTGCTGTTATGTTACCCAGAGCTGATTGCGTGGAGACGGGGCAGAGACGGCCAAGTCGGGAGGTCGGATGCAGATACCACAGTTTGCCTGAGCAAATCTGTTTGGGATTCCTGTGTTGCTCCTGGGATCACCCACATTTTAGAGGCAATTCAGGGATTTCTGTGTGTGAATTATGAATTTCACATGGATGAGGCGCATGCATTTTATTAGGAACTCCTCAGGCCTAGAGTTTTATGCCGGTCATTTGAGTCATCTGTGTCTTTAAGACCTTAGAAAGTAGATAAAGCAATCCCATCACTCAGTTAGTAACATGTGTTACTTTCTTTGTGAGGCTTGTTGATTTTATAACTCTGACTTAAGGGGATCACAGAAATGTTAACAGGAACAACAAAACAGACAAAGTGGGCATTTTTTTCATTTCTGAAAAGAATAAACAAGAGTAGGATTTTTGAAACCGAAATTAGCCGAGACCTTGAGGAGATGCTTTCTGTGCTTTTGCAACAGATACGCACGTGGATTCTGCTCCTCCCTTTTCTGTCACATGAAAGTGAAGGGGCTTTGTGGCGTCTTCCCACGTTAAAAAAGTAAATAAATCCAGACCATGAGTTTCTTGGTGGGAAGTCAAGGAAGAAGCCAAAAGGTCCTTACATTTGGTTTCTGTGGCCCTTCTCGGGAGCTTGTGAAGTTTCCTCTACTGTTGGCATTTGGAATGCGGTGACAGGCTGGTTGACACCTTGGGCAGAGAGAAACAATAGGCACCCTTGCAGTGCAGAGCTTTGGGTGGTGGGGGTGGCCCCTTGCTGAGGCCGGCCTGCCTGCAGCGTCAAGGTCATCACAGTCTACTCCACTTTCCCTTTGCCCTTGCTGGTTGCGTTCTCCAAGCATGTGCACCTCTGGCCCTTCAATCTCACTTAAATGTTGACTGTACCCAACCTGGACACTGAATTAAGCATCGTCTCTGTGGTGATTTGGGGAAAGGACCCAACACAATCATTTCAAAAACATGAGTTTACTTTACCTGACGTTTCAAGGCAGAACAGAGCTCACTGTCCATTTTCTTGACACTCGCAGAACACGGAGATGGAGTTAGACCGTCTGGAAGAAGGAGTTGGTGTGTGTGCCGTAGAGGAGACCCTCAGGCCCACCTTTAAGGTGACATCCCTGCCCATGCCATCCTGGATCCAGAGGGCTGATGTGTCTGCAGGCTGCAGGGTTCTGTTTTTGACAGCATTTGGAAAAACTCCCCAGCTCTGTCAGACAGAGACTTTCCTTTTCCATGGAGATTGTAGTAACGGTGAGCAGAAACGCGTACGACTGCCAAGTTCCGTGGTTCCGAACGTTTTTGAAGCACCGCCATGTCCTGTGAAATCTCTTGTCAGTTTCCGAAAAAGAACCAGAAAAAGTCATTCCTGGGGGCATCGATGAACAGAGAAAAGAGCCAGATTCAGTGTGACTCGCCAGTTTTAAAAATACATTAGCTCAACGGTAGGCAGTCAGTCGCGCACGAAGCGTTAAGTAGCGTTTACCATACTAATGCCGAAAGGTGAACGCATGTGGGTGGCACAGTAACAGTTTTTAAATACGGGTTTTACCTGAAAATCATGTTACATCACCTTCATATTTTTATGTTAAAGGACATCTAAAGTAACAAATGATTTCGGTGTAAAAAAAAATAGCTGTCTTATTCCGTAACGTGCATAATGAGGTTGAATACTGCATCGATACTCCATTTTAAGTAATATTTATTTAGTTACGTGCTACCGAGATAAAGTTCCAACTTCTTTGTTGGTCCTGTGATTTTATTTATTTTTATGTCCCCTGGAACAGTTAAGAAAATGTCCTTTCACTCTTGTTTTTCGCTTCCCGGAAGAAGCCTCATCCTCTTCAGGTCCATCGTGCTCTCCTGCTCTGTGACGTCAGCCACCCTCTGGGCGATGAGTTTCCCTGTTACAATCAGCACATGACTGGTGTTCAAGGTGGAGACCCCAAGCTGATGAATTAACAGATTGGTTAGCCCTGTCATGGGCCGGTTAAGGGCGAGGGTGTCTGGCTCTGAATTCTCATCCAGGGGACAAGAGATCAGCCCCTGTGCCCAGTGACCCCGGCTGCTTGGCTGCAGCAAAGCTGGTTAGCAATGAATGACTCACATGCTGGGAGCTAAGGGCACCCCTGGCCCTGGCGGAGATTGTAAACTGACCCCCCGTCACGCTCTGGCGTGGGTCGTTCCCACTGCTTCAGGCCAAGCCTAAACAGACCGTTCCTGGGACCCGGGCTCATAGATTTGGAGTTTCTATGCACAGGTTAGGGCCTGGGCAGCAGATCGAGTCCATGTACACTGATGCCCTCAGGCAGTGCTCATGCAGCCACCACCGAGAACCTGACGCCTTCCTGCTGTAAAAGTAGGTTTCTAAACGCTCCTTGGCATGACGGGGTGGGTCCCAGTTTTAATTCTCTTTAATGTCAGGGGAGCCGTGTGGTACACACAGGACTCTGTGTGTGTGTGTGTGGAGGGGGGTGTCTGTGATTTCTCTGGGGAAGTGATTTTTTGGATCCAGCCCAGAAAATTGGTTTCGATCATTGGATTTTTTGAACGGTCTTCTATACACACATAGTATAGATACATATAATATGTGCCATCGTCATATAAAGCATGTATAACTGGTGCTTTCTTTGAGAGAAGGTTGGTTTTTATAAGCATGCCGAGGCATTTCCTGAGTCAGAGGAACACTCGTGACTGCCGATGCGTCTGGGCATTTGATCAGGTTACATCGTGGCTCAGCACAGAGGCTTCACGACCATGTTCTTTTTTTCTCTTTTGAAGCCAGCAGAAAATTACTATTCACAAGAGTAACGGAGCACTGTACACTCCGGCAACAACCAGGAGGGAAATGTAATTTGCGCCTTTCTACAAATGTCCTCTTATCTGATTTGTACATGCCTTGAGACCCCCTTTTCTGGAAAAAAATATATTTGAATGTTAAATATTTAAACTAAGCCATTTCCCTTCATAGAGATGAAAACATCTTTCCCTAAAGCGAATGATTTGACCTTTTGTACATGCCTCCGATGAAAAATGGAAATATTAGTAAGAAGCTAGTATTTAACGTCTCTCTTCTGGAAGTGAGGTTCTCGCCTACACAACAGGTACCTTGATATCATGTAATGAGTGACAAATAATATTATGCAAAGGGCTTTTCCCCTTCCTACGACAGAATGAGGGGGAGGACGGTAAATATTTACTAAATGAATGAATGAATTCTGATACCTAACGTATTTCTCATGTTTACTTTAAAATCATTCATTCATGTATTCTTTCATCCATTCATTTAAAGAACACTCATTTTAGCACATAACAAACAGTGTGCTAATAAGCCTTTTCCCTGCCGGGTGCCCTGCATATAGGTACAGACTCTGCCTTTATGGAGTAAAATCGGTATTATAAGCAAAGAAGGAAGTGAGGAAAGCAGCCATTTCAAAAACGGACAGACATTTTATCAAGCGTTTTGGAAAAAATAGGGTACTAAGATAAGAAAGATAGGAGACGTGACATATTGAAAAAGTTCTCTGACGATGAAATTTCTTGGAAATTTTGAAGAGCAGGCAGAGTCGATGGCATGTACCAAGGCACTGGGGCAGGAAGGGAGAGGCACTTGGGGGAGTTTAAGAAACTGTCACATGGCCACAGGAGTCCTGGAGAAGACGGCCGGGGCCTGCGCTCTACAGGGCTTTGGAGGATCACGTATTTTATATCCTGTCTGAAAGTTCAAAGATAGAAGCCAGTGAGGAGTCATAACTTGGGGGGTGTGTGTGATGAGATACAAGGTATATTTGGGGGAGGTTCTTAAGACAGAGACAGGGAATTGGGGACCTGTTCTGAAGCACATGAACTGATTCAGGCAGAAAAGAGAGACTGTGGTGCAGGCAGGGTGAAGAGGATGGATGTGGGGAGCTTCCCCTCAGAATTGGCCAGGCTTGGATATGACGTCTGAGGGAGAGGGATGCCTGGGTTTCTTGGGAAACTGGGGAGAAGCGTGGGCCAGTTACTGAGATGGAAGGAGGGGCTGGGCTCTTCCTCTTGGGGAGGGGAGGGCCGTGTTGAAACTTCTTTCGAACATGATACATTGAAGCCTGTGAGATAAGGAAAGGCAGCTCTTAGACGGACGTCTCTCAGGTCTCTGGCTCAGGAGCAGTGGGGACGAGAGACGTGAAGTTGAGTTGTCAGTGGTTGTGTGACGTTTACAGCTTCCTAGGAGAGCCCTTTGGGTATTTCCACTCTCTGTGCCCGTGGGGAGTGTTTGTCACTGCTTCCCTCCGTGGTAATTTAATAAGCCCAGTATGTTGGTGAGGATGGGCGAGGACTCAACCTTGGCGGACAGTTAGGGTGGTTCATCGATGGGTGGGACCGGAGGCTGGGTCAGCGTGAAGTCTACTTCCCCCTCCTCTCGCACCTGCTCTGTGGCCACACCTGGCACCTTCATCTCCTTGCCTTTTTCTTCCCCAAAATGAGAATAATGAAAGTTAAGTTTTACCTTGCAGGTTCATGTAGTTTCAACCACATAGGCAAATCTGGGTTTATGTATGTAAGTTTTCTGGCACGTCACGGGTGCTGTGCTGATAGATGCTTTATAAACGCACGGGGAGAAGGAAGTGATAAGTCCGAATGTGGGTGGCCGGTGGACCACTGCTGAGGCGGGTTCATTTCACAGGCAGTGTCACTCCACGATGTACAGACAGGGTGAATATCCTACTTTTAATGGAAGTAATGACATAGTTGCAATACCTATTTTAGAGGGCATTTCTGAATCCACAAAAAAAGGCAGGTGTTTACCCTCTTCTTTCATTGATTTCCTATTTGACATACTACCTTCATGTCACGTGCATGTTGATGAAAGATACTTAATAATATGTGCAAGCTAGCATTTTTACCATTTATAGATGCTGGTAAAATAATCCAAACAATAGTTTCTTGTGTTTTTTCTTAAATTTCTACGTAGAGTTCTAAATTGGGTTTTTTTTTTAATCTAACATGTCAACTCAGTCCATCCACCTACTTGGAGTGGCATTAATTTCAACATAGTTTTGGTACTTGTGTGATAGATTTTTTTACTAGAGATATCGTCTTTGATGGAATGTTTGCATGTTTGCCTTATGTCTGAGAACATTAAGAGATCGTGGACTTTTTAATGAATAGACTTCTATTGGGTTTTTTTTTTAGCACTTCCACCCAAAAATTGAGTGGAAAATACATGGAGTTCCCATATATTCCTTTCCCTCTGCATGGTTTTCCCTACCATTAGCATCTTGCTTTAGTGTGGTACCTTTGTTACAGTCGATGAGCCGGTATTGATATATTATTATTAACTAAAATCCATAGGTTACATTAGGGTTCACTTTTTAAAAAAATATTTATTTATTTATTTTGGCTGCGCCGGGTCTCAGTTGTGGCACGCGGGATCTTTAGTTGCGGCTCGCAGGCTCTTAGTTGCGGCATGTGGACTCTTAGTTGTGGCGTGCAGGATCTAGTTCCCTATGCAGGGATCGAGCCCAGGCCCCCTGCATCGGGAGCCCAGAGTCTCACCCACTGGACCACCATGGAATTTCCAGGGTTCACACTTAATGTAACCAAGAGTGGGGTCCGGCTGCTCACCCCTCAAAAGCCAATAAAGAGGCCAGGTTGGTGGAAAGGAAAGCTTACTTTATTTTGGAGGCCGGCAACCGGGGTGGGAAGGTGGATGCCTGTCCAAAGGCTGACTCTCCCCACCCCACCAAAACTGACAGTCAGTGGGCAAGAGCTTTTATAGGCGGAGGGAAGGGACTGCATGTAGAAACAGCACAGTCGGCTCTGACCGTCATCTTGAAACTGGTCATCGGTGGTCTGACCAGCGTCATCTTGACTGCTTTAGGTACAGTTAATCTCCAGTTCCAGGGTCGGTTTGTTCCCATTTCTTAGAGGCCAGTTCTCGGAATTGTGGCAGCTCATATGTCATGGCTACAGTCTGGTCCTCATGGAGTTCGCTTCTTCCACCTGCTGGGGGTTTCAGTATTTACAAGACAGCTCACAAGATATGGCTCAGAATATGACCTCTAGCCCCTGAGGAGGAACTGAAGGTCCTTGACTTTGCCTAATGACTAAACTATTGTTACTTGATCTCCTTTGACTGTTTTCCTTTGCTTCTGCGTTTTCTTACTTCTCTCATTAAACTTATTCTTTGGCTAAAGTTTTTTCACAGGAAGAAGGCAGGGGGAGGACATTGCGGGGGAAGGACCATAGCGTCCTGCTCCGTTTCATTAATGGTGTGCATTCTGTGGGTTTTGACAAACATGTAATGCCATGTATGCCCAAGTACAGTATCATGCCCTGAAAGTCCCCTGTGCGCCACCTGTTCACGCCTCCCTTCCTCCGTCCTCTCCTGGGACCACTGACCTTTAACTGTCTTCTTAAGAGGCTTTGGATTTTTACTCGCACTTCGCTTTTCTGTTAGTTTTCATTGCGGCCACAAGGAAAGGATTTGCTGTTACACCTTTGATGCTGAGACCTTCCTACTCAACCTAAAGCTTTCGGACCATAGTTGTTGATTCCAGCCATTGGATTACGGGTAGGACAGGGGAAGGTTATGGCTCCCACAAAGTAGCTTTCCCGGGTCAGCGTTGTTTTGGAAACTGGCTCCACGCACTTTGGTTTACACTGTAATACTGACCCTGCTGCTGTGGACATAGAGGTTTTCATAGCTGCTGTTGTAATTCGATGGACCTTATGTCCTCCAGGCAGTTAGAAGCACTTTGCAGGTATTAACTCACGCGGAACCCATTGCAGGCCTATGAAGTAGCTTCTCTTCCTTCCCTGATTCTACACGTGGAGCATCTGGAGGAGACAGGATTTGAACCCGGGACACCTGGCTCCACAGTCCATGCTCCGAGCTTCCACCCGCTGCTGCTTTTGCACAGCTGCGGTCTCGCCCTCCTGACCCAGGCGGGATTTGGGGGAGAGCCTACCTGAAAGCGAGTGGTCCTTTCTGGTCTTTGGCAACTGAATTCCTTAAATTGCTCCCCCCTCCCCCCAAAGAAACCCTCCATCTCCCTTATGATGTGTGATATCAGATAAACTTCACAGTGGAGTTAAGTGGACAATGACGGTGACCCATGATCCCCTGGGTCCCCTGCCTGCTGGGTAAGCCAGGTCCCACGGTCGTGTTCATTCTCTGGAACTCTGATCTTCTACTTGAGAACTGAAGGGTTTTCATGAGATGCTCTCCTGGGTTTGACCTCTAAGATTAAGTTCTAAAACTTGCATGAAATTAGGGAAGAATTTCATTTGTGCAATATCAGGAAGGCTTGAATCTCTTATAAAAAGCAAATGTAAACTCATTTCTCTCTTCATTTTAGACTTGAATTTTCTTAGATATGTCCTAGAATTTTGAGGAAAAGTGTCAGCAACTCTGAGCGTCTGATGGGGTAGGGCTGGGTGAAAGAATATGGGCAGAGTTTATAATTCCCATACAGTTCTGTACTATTCAGCCCAAGGCTGTGGGTGATGGCTGGGGTTTCCGTTCTCTTCACGAGTCTGATTGGCCTGGAGCAGGATGTATTTTCTCCCAGGTGGTTCCGCCTGTGGGCACTTGATGTGCTTGTTCGGGGTGGGTAGCAGGAGGGTGGATGGCTGGCGTGGGTGATGCTGTCAGCCCTTGGGCATCCCTGGCCCTCATCCCAGGGCTCATAAGGAGAGTCGAATTTTCCAGTTATCAAGAAAGTCTGGAGGCTGGGAGGAAATATGGAATTAAAGGGCACTTATCACAAGCGATGTAAATCTCCACGTTTTGGAGAGATGCCACCGTTTCATTTAGTACAAAACCAGTTTGTCCGTTTTTACTTCTCGGCCACTGCAGGATGTAGAGTATTTCCTCTCGAGGTTCTCACCATATCATAGACACCAGCCCACGCACTCCTGAATTCCTAAATTAAGTTCCTCTGTAACCAACTGTAATGATGCATCAACACGTTAAAAGTTAAAACTTGAAAACATCACAATTTTGCAAATTTTCTGACTCCATTTTGTGTGTGTGTGTGTGTAAATTTTCTGACTCCATTTTGTGTGTGTGTGTGTGTAAATTTTCCTTCAGCTCACAGTAGCAACATTATTTAATTTCTTACAACACCTGTGATATAGGAAAAGATAACCTGTTACTGCTTTGGGAATCCTTGAATTGCTGGTAGTCAACACTGAGCACTGTTTCCTGTCTGCTTCGATTCCCTGTATCAGCATGTTAATCTTTCAAATTTGTGAAGTGTGAACGAGGAGAATCTTCATACTGCTGCATGTGTGACAGAGATTACACAATAAGCTGGAGATATGA
>NW_020174373.1:4846354-4846806 GCF_003031525.2 Neophocaena asiaeorientalis asiaeorientalis | reverse complement strand
TCATAGACACCAGCCCACGCACTCCTGAATTCCTAAATTAAGTTCCTCTGTAACCAACTGTAATGATGCATCAACACGTTAAAAGTTAAAACTTGAAAACATCACAATTTTGCAAATTTTCTGACTCCATTTTGTGTGTGTGTGTGTGTAAATTTTCTGACTCCATTTTGTGTGTGTGTGTGTGTAAATTTTCCTTCAGCTCACAGTAGCAACATTATTTAATTTCTTACAACACCTGTGATATAGGAAAAGATAACCTGTTACTGCTTTGGGAATCCTTGAATTGCTGGTAGTCAACACTGAGCACTGTTTCCTGTCTGCTTCGATTCCCTGTATCAGCATGTTAATCTTTCAAATTTGTGAAGTGTGAACGAGGAGAATCTTCATACTGCTGCATGTGTGACAGAGATTACACAATAAGCTGGAGATATGAAACCCCTTCCCTCCCCTCC
>NW_020174373.1:4843618-4846276 GCF_003031525.2 Neophocaena asiaeorientalis asiaeorientalis | reverse complement strand
CCTCCCCTCCCCTTCTTCCCTTCCCTCTTCTTTTTCTTTTCTTTTCTTTTCTTTGTGGAGTGTTTATGAGTTAGACTGAAGAAATGTCAGTATTTTTAATTTCACAGAATATCATCAAAAGTTCACTTTGCCAGAGTGAGCACGGTAAATACTGCCACAGTTACCTGCTGTAATATTTTGAAGGTCACATGAAGTGACCACTTTCTTTCTCAATAGTCACTTATCCAAGAGGAGAATTTTTTTAAATGTTTACATCATCTGGATCCCCAACATGTTGGCACCCGAAGCATCTACATCCTTATCGAGTAGTTTTAAGAAGGAAAAATTTTGACATTTTAGACTTCAGCAGTTGTCTTAATGAGTGCCTAGTATAAAAATGCTGCTTCCATGTTGAAGGCAGTATACACCCCTTCAAAAACACGTAGAGAATGCGAATGGGGAGGAACAAACGTCGCCCCTACTTCCACTACTCACATCTGAGCATTTGCTGACATTTGCTTCCTGTATCTTTTTCTAGGACTAGGAAGCCCTTTGGTACCAGTGGAACCTTTTTGCTGGTGATTCTGGCACCTGGGGCTGGGACTAGCTCACGTCTCAAGCACAGCTCTGTCTGGGACAGCTCTGGGAACCACTGGGTTCCTCTTTCCTCCTGCGTTTATTAATTTGCATCCTGTTTTAAGGAAGAATTTACTTTCATATTTGTGTTTGTGTTCTCGGTGTGGACTCGTGAATTTTTATTTACCTTGTGAAAGAAAACCAGAGCCTGAGCACTGCAGAAGGGCCGGCTGAGGCATGGACGTACTGTTTCTCAAGCTCTGGGAGGAGAACTGCTAATGGTGATGAATGCCAGTTGTGTGTGCGAGGGGACAGTCCCACACCATCAGGACCGCTTGCCACACCGGGAGCCCAGGAGCAGTGGTCTTTATTATTTTTACTATGGCAGCAGGCACTCTTGGTTAGCATCAGCTTTTTGAATTGTGGTCAGAGCCAATCCTTTATAAAAATCAAACAAGCAGTAGAATTCCCACAAGTCTACCATTCTGGGCTGAACCGTGTCTCCTCTCTCCCGCTTTATATGTTGAAGCCCTAAGCCCCAGAACCTCAGAATGTGAGTATTTGGAGATGGAGCCTTTAGAGAGGGAACTGAGGTAGAGTGAGGTCATTAGGGTGGGTCCGAGTCCAGTAGGACTGGTGACCTTATGGGAAGAGGTGATCAGGCCACAGACACAGAGAGGGACGACCACGTGAGGACACAGGGAGAAGACGGCCGTCTACACGCCCAGGAGAGAGGCCTCGGGAGAATCCCACCCTGGTGACACCTTGATGTCAAACTTCCAGCCTCTGGAACTGTGAGGCAGTGAATTCCTGTGGTTAAGCCCCCAGTCTCTGGTACTGTATCATGAGAGCCCTAGCAAACTATACATCTACCTAGATCCTTACACTTTCTTACCTGGTTGATCCGTCTCTTGCTGTAACCTTTAGCGTATTATTGAGAACTGCCTTTAGTAGGTACTGCTGTATTCCTCTTGTCTCCTCTGCCTGCTGTTCACCTTCCTGGTCTGCCCCGGCATGCATCACTGTCTGGGCCATTGAAGTTCTTTCTGTTTTGATAAATGTCCTGTTTTGATAAATGTACAGTACAGGCTGAAAAACAGCCCTACTGTTGACAGGGCACTCCCCATCTCCTCTAGCGTGTACATGCATCCAAAGTGTGAAGCACGGTGCGTATATGCAACAAGATCGTGACATGCTGTGGGCTAAGGTAGACATATCTCCTTGTTTTCCATGGTGTTCTGGTGCGTGCCTTTTACCTGAAAATCAGGAGCAGAAGAGGTGGACATCCAGGGCGTGTAAGCTGAGGGCCTATGAAGATATTTTCCAAACTGCCGTCCTTCAGGGAGATTGCATCCTGTCTGCAGTTCTTCCACTAGAGTTTCTTGGGATCCCTTCTAAAGTGAATGCTCCTGAGACCAAGTTTTAAATCCGTTCATACCATTATTCCCAGGATAAATTCCTTCATTCAAAATATCAACAGATATTCATTGAACAATGACTAAATATCTTAGTCTCTGGGGATAGAGCAGACAAGTCAAATCTTATGGGGGGAAAACAGACGATAAAGAGGAAATGGTAACAGAACTTGAGAAGTGCTGTGAGTGGTTAGGGCAAATAAGATAAGGCCCCCAGGCCCTGGGACAACACGAGCTGAGCTGACTCCGGAGGGTGAGTCGGCCAACTGGGAGGGTGGGAGGTGGCGGGCGTGTCTGTGTTCCTGGGAGGTGAACGGCCGCTACAAGAAAGCCAGGTGCGCCAGGCTCACTGGAGGAAATAGAGCCGACCAAGCCAGATGCAGATGGGGTCTCCTGTGTCCTCTCTGTGGCGCTGGCTGATCCCCTCACACCCACGGCTACTCCTGCACGTGTATGTCGCTCTGCCTGGGAGCCTGGACACGGGGGACCCTGCTCTCAGCCACCTGAGGGACGGCCGGGAGGGCTGGGAGTTGCCGCCCTGAGAGCAGCCCCCAAGCCCTGACGCCGGGAGGTGGTGGACGATAAGTACCTGGGCTTCCCTGTCACTGGGGTGGGAGAACAGCCCGCAGTGGTCCCCAGGGCCGCAGAGCCCCAGGTGCTCGGAGCAGAAGCTCTGCGTGATTGCATT
>NW_020174373.1:4769657-4843592 GCF_003031525.2 Neophocaena asiaeorientalis asiaeorientalis | reverse complement strand
TCTGAGCAGGACTTCTCCAGACCGGGAGGTGACAGACACAGTCCTCCTGACTGTCATGTATGTTCTGCTCGTCTGACACCGACTATAAGTTCAAAGCTTCCGCAGACCACCCTTAGGTTGGAAAATTCACTGAAAAGGTGCAGAATTCGATGGTTCATGTTTATTCCAGGGAGAGGATGCAATTGTGAACCAGTCAGAGGAAGAGACGCACAGGGCAGCGTCTGGGAGGGTTGCAAACAGAGCTTTTCCCTCCCGGCGTCCCCGTGTGGCACTACGTACGCACCGAACATGGCCAAGCCTGAAGCTCACCTGCGCTTCGGTGCCCAGAGTGTTTTCTCAGGGCTTCAGCAGTGGCCATGGTTGATTGAGTCACTGCCCACGTACCTCCATCTCCAGGTGCCCCCGCTGACCTCCCCGGAGGTTGGGCGTGTACCATGCGGCCCGCCAGGAGTCAGTCATCTCATCAGTTAAACTCTCCATGAATAAGAATGGGACTCCCACCACTCAGGAAATTCCAGGGGTTTAGAGGGCGGTCACCTCCCGGGAGCTAGAGGACCAAGGCCTCACCTCTCTGAGGGAGGCCACCTTCCTTACCACGCAGCTCCCTCAGCGTGAGGCTGGGGGAACCAAAGGCAGGAGCCTTCGGTCTCAGATTCTGGGGAGCGAGGGGCCTGCTTTCCCGTTCTGCTGACTCCGCTGGTGTTGCTGGACTGAGCTGAATGACACCGCCTCGGGTAAAAGCACCTTCCCTCCTTCCTCCTGGCTGGGGAGCTTCCTACGAGCGATAACCTTGCTTTGTACCCGCCAGAGTACCTGCTGATGCTACCTAAGGTACTTTACGAGATAAAAGAAAACAGTTTTGAGGTCTCAGATTCTTTCCAAAGGTCAGAATTCTGCTGATTTGAATTTGATATAGGTTTGCGGAGGACCCTCTGTGTTCCAGGGCCCTGCGGTATTGTGGGGAGGACTGATAAACTATTGATAGAACAGGGCTTGGCAAGTTTTCTTTAAAGGGCCAGATAACAAGGATTTGGGGCTTTGTGGGGCTGAGTGCCCTGTTCCAGCTGCTCAACCCTGCCTGCCTGGAAGCAGCTGTGGACAAGTATATCAGTGAATGGGAGTGTGTGCCCATCAGACCTTGGTTTTGGACGTTGACATTTGATTTTCATGTAATTGTCACACACTATGAAACTCTTATTCTTTTGATTTGTTTCAACCATTTAAAAATTATGGTTACATTGTGGGCTGTACAGAAGCAGGAGTCGGGCTGGTTTGGCCTTAGCTGGCCAAAACCTGGATGACACACACAGCCCCTGATTTAAGGAGCTTATCCACGATTCTAGGGAGGTAAACAGAGAGGTAGATCATGTCAGCACCATGTAGTGAGCACTGTAGCCATGGGACAGAGATCACAGAGCGGGCCCTGGGCTAAGTTTTGCTGTTGGACATAAGTTAAAGGCTTTTTATGTTCAGTTCTTAAAAATCTGCTACAGTTCCTATATTGGATGAATTAAATGGTTATAAAAAGCAAGAATCAAGGAATGTAAAATCTTGTTTGCTGAACATGGACTTTTAAAAATTAATTAATTAATTAATTTTTCACCGCATTGGGTCTTCACTGCTGAGCACGGGCTTTCTCTGGCTGGGGTGAGCAGGGGCCACTCTTGGTTGCGGTGTGCGGGCTTCTCATTGCAGTGGCTTCTCTTGTTGCTGAGCACAGGCTCTAGGAGTGCCGGGTTCAGTATTCATGGCATGTGGGCTCAGTAGTTGTGGCTCGTGGGCTCTAGAGCACAGCCTCAGTAGTTGTGGCACGTGGGCTCAGTAGTTGTAGCTCGCGGGCTCTAGAATGCGGGCTCGGTAGTTGTGGCGCACGGGCCTAGTTGCTTCGCGGCATGTGGGATCTTCCCAGACTGGGCTCTAACCGTGTCCCCTGCATTGGCAGGTGGACTCTTAACCACTGTGCCACCAGGGAAGCCCCAGACTTTTTTTTTTAGGCCACAGCACGGTGAATTTTTAGCAAAAGGTCAGAAATATATTTTGTTGCTCTTGGGCAGATGGAGTAGAGACAGACCTTCACCAACACCACAGTTTATTGTTTCTTTTATGGTGTTATATTTCCTACTAGCAGAGCACAGGTTTCTTTTTTTGTGGGGGGAGGGGGTTTGTATTCAATTTTATTGGATGCTCTTTGTAAATATCCAAATGCTAATACTGACGTCCTGTACCAGTAGACTCTGCCCTCCTGATGCAGACGGATGGGGAGAAAACACCAGGTCCAGTTTCAAGGGGGCATGGCTGGCAAAAGAGGTGTCAGCTCTGGGGCTGGACGGCTTGGCCTTGGAAGTTAGAGCAGGGACGGTGTCTGAGGCTGAAGCTGAAATGCAGAGCCATTAATTTCATCCCACTCAGGGCCAGTGCCAAGGGATTTAGCTGAGAAGTTCCCTGGAAGCTACAGCCATGTCTATTTTCGTCACCACTGAACCCTCAGCACCTGGCACCGTGCTTGGTACTCACTACAGTTCAGCTGGAAAACAAAGACGTTGCTTCATATCTGGAGCTGCGTGTCAATCTGGTTTATTCTTCACTCGTACGTGGAATGTTTATTGAGTGCCAAAGACTGTGAGGGACTCTGGTGATTCCAGAATGAAAGGGTGGACACGTTCCACGTCCTCATGGGGGACCTTCTAGTGCAGAAGAGAAGCAAGAAACACAAGAAGCAAATCTAAATACTGTGGTTGGCAAGGAGGGCAAGGGAGAAAACTGAAGGCAGATTAGGGGAAGGTGGAGTTTGCGGAAGGTGTGTTTATTGTGCAGAAGGTTCCTGATAAAGGCCTTTCGTGTCTGCACACCTGGAGGAAGTGAGAGAGAATGTAGGTGTTTGGGAAGGATTTTGAAGGTGGAGCCACCAAGACCTGAGATGGTGGATGGATTGCAGTTGGGAGATGAGAGAACAAGATGTCCAGGACGACTCCAGGGATGGAGGGGCGACTTCACCTGCTGGGGTGGACACCACGCATTCACCATCTGGGCACTTCCTTTCCACCCGGGAGAGCAACCCAGCCAAGGGATGGTGGGTTCACATAGGCTTGTTCAGGCACTGCTATACGATGAGCTTTGTTTCTTCTCTGTTCCTCAAAATCACCAAACCCAAAACACGTCCAATGAAGAGGCGAGCACGTGACAAAAGTGCGAATGAAAGCAGCAAATGTTAGGGTGAGTGATATGAATTAAATGGATGAAGACGGGCTTCGTTCACTCGGACAGAGGACCGGCTGTGCTCACACAGTTGGCCGCACCCCGTGGAATGGAGGCTCCTGACTTTGCTCTGGAGAGATGCGGTGACACAGGCTGTGAGAAAGGGCTCTAGGACACCCCCAGCGTCGCTCCTAGTAGCTTATGTTCTGGCGTATGTTCTGTTACCAGAAGGCGCTATTCCTGAACCTCAGCAGAACCTTCATGGTATTTGTATCGGCAGTAATTGTTCCTGCAGCCTTCTTCCTTACTTCCGACTTCTACATATGTGAACCATACATACGTGCACTGGTCAAGGTCTCCTTTCCCTGTTGGGTCATCGAAAGCTGAGACCAGTGTTTGTGGCCTCTGTTCAGTGAGTGTTAAGGCCTTTGGAGGCTGTCATTTGGTATCAGATTATTGATTCCACTTCATGACCTCATTTCCTCTTATTTCTTCTCATTAGCTTCCAATTTAGGTCATTTTTCTATTTTTATGAATATGTATATCATTTAAAATTATTCCTAAGAACAGAACCCAAGGCCTCAATGTCCCCCTAGTCGTTGCTGGTGACCTCCACATTCTCTGTGGCTGCTGTCTGAAGTGTCCCCTGGGGAAGTTTCAACCTGACCCAGGACCTCTGATCCCTTTGCTCACTAATTACGATGGGAGCTTTAGGACAGTAAATGCAATTTCAGCTAAACTACTGGTTTGACAGGAGTTGATTTCACATAGGTAAAAACGCATTGTATGTGCCGTTTTCCAGTCTGAAGCGTTTTATTGTGTGACCTTGTGGAAGCCAGTGCAGAAATCTCAATTGGGGAAATTGTTTCTTGATTTAATATCATTTTAAATGGTTTTTAGTGCACCCGCTTTAGTATTCCACAAATCAGAGGCCCGTCCCTCAGACACTCCCGTTCTAAATCAGATAAAAGTGATGACACCTGGTCACCTGTTAGATGAGAATATCGTTCTGAAAAAGGTTTTCTCTTTAATCCCTCCCGAGTAATCTTCTCTTCCCCCTGCAGTTCCGTGACTTTGCTAATCTCTGGCTAATTTTATTTAACATTTTCTCCCCTGTTCTTCAAGGCCTTCACGTATTCTGTGCTCCTTTTCATGCAAAGGGTAGTATTGGAGGGGTCTGGGAGGCGATTTGCATTGGCTTGAAGACAGAGGGCATGAGAAGGCCGCCTGCTTTTGAGCAGGCTACGTGTTTTGCGGGTTGAGAGGTGGCGGGCCACCTTGGAGCATCTCTGAGTCCCTCCGGTAGGCTGGGAGGGACCTGCGTGCCTGGCCGCCCCGAGCCAGCAGCCCCGGCGTTCCCAGGGTACGCGGCACAGGGCTCTGTGTCCCGGCCAGGCCACTTCTTCCCGATCATCTGTCCAGTCTGGAGACGCTGTGTGCTTTCTTTCAGGTGTCAGTGTGGATCAAAGCCACCCAAAGGACATTTGCATGAGAATCTGTGGAATGATTAATTAGCAATGGTCGTTAGTAATTTTCCTTTTAAGGCTTTGAAATGTCTCTCATTGATAAACTAGTTCGGTTAAGCCTTGACTCCTTTTCACAGTTTCCACTCAGTCCTCCCTCTGTGACTACAAATTGGACTTCCCCCCTGTCTATACCTCTCCTGTTACTTGGATTCGGCAGTGTGGTTAAAAGGACAGCCTCCTGTGAGGGGTGACAGTCTTCATCATCGGCCTGCACCTCTTTTTCAGACTGTATTTTATAGGAGGGCATCTTCCATCCTCTCTTGTTGGCTGTCTCCTTTTTGGTAATTCCCACAGTCGTTCTGTTTACCCCATCTTCTGGTTCTCTCTGAATTGTAACAGTGCTGTTCTCATTTTACAAGTAGCACTGACTTGACACTCTGATTCCCACATGCCTTTTCCTGATGGTCCAGGAACCCTTGGGGATGTTCTCGCAAAGGGCAGGTGGAAAGTGCATCAGCAGACAGGGTCATAGGCATATTCTGAGGCAACAATTTCACGCCCAGGAGAGACCCTGGAGAACTCTGGAAAACATTGCAGTCCCCACAAGGGCATGGTGGCCGGTCCCCCAGGCAGCTGTCACGGGCAGCAGATCAAACTAATACCAGCCAACCCTTTGCCAAAAATGAAGCATGTCCCCATCACACAATGGAGGTGTGTGGAATGGAAGCTTACATAGTTAAGAAAAACGAATGAAGATACGTTAATTTTGCAGATTTTATATGTGGACACATAGCAAAGGCTTCTTCCAGGGCCTTGGAGGGGGCTCATATGGAGTGAGGAGCCATGAGCTTTCAACTTGGGGAACATGCTGTGAAATTCACTTCAGCACCCAGGCAGGGAGGGCTCAGCCACCTGCTGTCCCCGCAAGGTGTACCTCGGAAGTAGCTGGTACTTATGGCAGCTCCACCTGGTGCTGGTGAAACGTGAGATGACAGTTCCTGTTCGTGAGAAATTTTAAAGTATAGGACTTGGTCCTGTGGAGATCGGGGGCGCTGGAATTTGATTGCCGTCTTCATTCGTGGAGTACCTGCTGCCCATGCAGAGTATCCCTGAGGACAGAGACAAAAATCTCGTCCTCGTGAGCATAAGAAAAGACGGTGATGGGGCTATGGCAGAAAATATAGTGAAGGATGTGGTGGTAGCCGTTCTCCGTGGCTCAGGAAGATGCTGTGACCACTGGGTGAGTGAGTGCCGGGGGCATGATGGGGGGCTGGCGGGGAGGTGAGGAGATGGGTCTTCAAGTCCTGGTTTTGTCATGAGACGATGTTAGTCACATATGTCCACTCCCTGGGCCATAACGTTCTCAGCAGAAAAATGGCACCCTTTAGACGCTTCTGGATCAGTCTTAGGATTTATGAAGTCTTATATTTTGTTTTCTCCATCTCACGTCTGGTCTCAACAATCCCATCCCTATATACCTCTTACCATCAGAGATGTTGGGATCGTTTTGATTTTGCATTTCATGAGGTGTCTTGGAGTTAAGGATGAACCCCTTTATAGATACCTGGGGTACTCAGGGAATTCAGGTGTCATTCCTGGGAGAGACGTAGGCTAGAGCATTATAGCGTTTTTCTAGTGGATTTTCACATCCTTAAACCTTTCTCTATTGGAACCGCTTTAATGGACGGTCTGGTGAGAAAGGAATTGCAGGCTTGGCACCCTGCCATTCCCTGCTTGGTTCTTTATATTAAAGAAAGGAGGTTTAAGGCAATGTTCAGTCATGGGTTCAGTGTTTATTCATTAAACATCTAGAGTGCACCTGGTTCTGTGTAGAGTCCTTTAGAATACCATATGTCCATATGTCTATAAGTATATATTAAAACGGGCTATTAATTTTTAAAAATTTAATTAAATGAGCACATGTGTTAACATTGGCTATTTAGTAACATATCTGGAAATTAGATTAATAAGTAAATAAGCATGTGTGTTAAAACTGACAGTTTCGTAACTGGTTCTCTTAGAGATTCATAGGAGTATTTTAAATACGGTATTGTTGCTTAATATGAGTAACAAATTTCTATGGTTCTTTAATTTTATGAAGCGACAATATATACTGAAAGTACAAAGGATATAAAGTTCTTCAACCTGGATTAGGTATAACAAAATGAGAAAAAATGGGCCCACTTTTGAATTACTTTGCTTCTTTTAGACTCCAGAATGATGGCCAATAGTAACTGAGTTTGAATGCTTATTAGATGCTTTCTTTTAGCATTTACTTGACCTCGTTAAATTTGTTTCCTTTGCAATGAAATTATCTTTATATAATTATTCGGTTTTAATATATCGTATTGGTCCACTTTATAAGAAACATAAATTATTTTACACTATGAAGATTAACCCGAGAAGCATTATTATTATTATTTTTTTATTTTTGCGGTACGCGGGCCTCTCACTGTTGCGGCCTCTCCCGTTGCGGAGCACAGGCTCCGGATGCGCAGGCTCAGCGCCCATGGCTCACGGTCCCAGCCGCTCCGCGGCATGTGGGATCCTCCCGGACCGGGGCACGAACCCGTGTCCCCTGTATCGGCAGGCGGACTCTCAACCACTGCGCCACCAGGGAAGCCCAAGAGGAGCATTATTTTAAATGGCTCATCTGACGATTTATAACATCATTACAGTTTAATGAACTTGGCCAGGTTTTGAATGCTTAGTGGAAATGGGAAGTTTTGATGATGTTTATTGCCCTCAAGTAGGCGGCTGAGTGGAACAGAGCAGGGTGACTAAATGAGGTACAATCAAAATGTGTGCGTTTAAGGTGCTCGTTTGGCTGAAGAGGGTATAATGAGGGAATTTCAATAATGTAACGATTCATTTTTTCTCTCTGTCCCTCATCTTCCTGGAAATCTTAGGTCTGTTCGTCAAGGTTGAACATAGTAACTCTATTTGCTTACAGCTAAGAGGGAAAGTATCTCTAAAAGAGCCTCTAGCTAGAGACATTCTGTTCACTGAAAAGCTAACAGACTTGACTTGTTTACGTAACTAGTCCAAAGTACCCCAGAAATATTATTCAAAACAAGGTTGACCTGCGGAAATACTTTTAAACTCCGAAGTTATTTTCAAGTGTTAGTTATAATTGTTCTTCATTTTCCTTGATCTTTTCTTTCACCCTTTGAATTGTTACGGTGAATTACTTCTATTCTAACCTACTGGCTTTAACGATCTGGATTATATTGTTGAGAAAGCCATGTTGTGGAGGTGAGCGTTCCTGTTCAGAATCAGTAGGGCGTGCTCTGAATGGTTTCCCCCTTGGTGCTGACGGTTCTAAACTTATTTATTCATATGCTCTTACCGCATCCCATTGGTTCTCTGTTGGAGACTCGGCCATATTTTGAGATATTTGGGGTTTTCATACGTGGGGCTGGAGGTGCTGCCGGCCTTTAGTGGGTAGAGGTCAAGGATGTTGCTAACATCCTACAATGCACACGGCTTAGCCGCCCCCAGCAAGGATGTAAGGTCCCAAATGTCCAGCGTGCTGAGGATGAGAAGCCCTGCCTGTTTCCACAAGGTGAACAGTACATTACTTAGCAGAGGCCTGCTCAGAAGGTAGAAGAGAGTTTGCTTTGCATGTGACAAATTGTGCCATTTGGGGGTCAAGCCGTCAACCTCGGTTTCATTAGTAGCCTCCAAATGCCGCTTGACGTATTCTCTTAAAATAGGATTCTATCTTCAAGACTTTCCCTTTTTGTGGGGGGGGGGGGTGAGGAGGGATAGCCTTTACTAATAATTGCAATCTACAAAAGATATAAAGCTGTTATCATAGCCAAGTAAGGATGCAAGATGGGTGTTACGTTGTACACTTACGTTCACGTGGAGACATATGATGTCATTTCATTGTAGCCATTCTTAAAGCCCTTCAGTCTCCTGGCGGCAGCTTCCAAAATCATTAGGCCCACAGAATTCAAACTTCACATGCCTGAACACGTCTTCCTTGATGGTCCCGCATTTATTACTCTTGTTCTTGAACTCTGCAGCTTTTCCTTTGCTCTTTGTTACCATTTTGAAGAGTAGAGTCTATGATAGACATACTTCATGCTACGGCTCTTCTCCCCCAGGTAAAGACTCCCATAAGGCTAAATGCCTAGATACAGCTAAGGATATTCTTGCCTCTTTTGAAAAAGTAAATCAGGGGGAATTTTAAAACAGGCTTTTTCCAGAATCAGAGGGAATCTGTATATCTGTATATAGCCACCCTCCCTCCCCAGATCTTTTTGTGTAAGAAGAAAAGACATACGAAACTACATCAGGTAGACCCAACTTCCAGGCAATGTTCGAGTTCATGTTTCTTCTCTGAGAAGAGAAAGATAGGATGAATTCCAAAATAACTTGAAAAAAACAGAAGAGCGTAACGATAGCGCATTAAAGGTGAGTGGAGAGATGTAATAAGAGGAAGCAGTAGTAGAAACACGAAGTGCACTGGTCTGCGTCCACCGCTGCATTAGGTCGGCAGGGTTATTGAATGTAGACTCTGAGGGTCCGCACAAGAAGTCTTCCTTCGGGGAGGCCAGCAGTTGGAATTCTCAGTCAGTTCGTGCTTTGCCAGCGTCTGCAGAGAGCCCTTTGGGTCACCCTTCTGGGTCTGGCGGGCGTGGACGTTTCTTCTCCTGCTGGACAGCTGGACACGTTGACCTCCCTCCGTCGATGGGAGGTGGCACACAGCGCCGGGGTACCTCTGCCTCATTGCGCTTCTCCCCCAAGGAGCCTTGAATTGCACGTTGAGGAGCATGCATTTGAAATTGGGTGCTTTAATGGTAAAAGCATTTCACTTCAAAATGACATATGGGAAGCCCATCCGATCCAGTGTTGAGGCCAAAGGGCACACCACATAAGCCATTCCTTTCACCGTAGATCTTCAAAAGAAGCGGAACAGAACACTAATATAACTGAGAATGGGAGGGCCCGATTCGTGAGTGCAGTGGAGGGATTTTAGCTTAAAATTGTAGTCACCAGTATCTCGGGATGATACGTCATTTTGCTACATTGATTAGAAGAGAGTCCAATGATTACAAGTTGCAAACACACCTCCTATGTTTTTTTATTATAAAGACCTTTGCTGGATAACGTATGCAATGTCAGGAATCCAGAAAGGAGTGCCAGTTCTTGCACTGGTATGTCTAGAATTTATTTTTCAAGAGGTCATTTCATTTTCAAGAGGTCTTTTTTTTCCCCAGGTGACAGACAAATAGAAAAAAAATGTTTTGACTGCCCTATAAAACTTAAGATAATGTCATTGTTTTCTAGCATCTTCTAGATTTATTGCGTGTGGGTGGTTAAATATGTTGTGTGGAAAATAATTATTCCAAAATTAACATGCAAGTAGAAACATTTAAAGTTCTTCAGGAAGAGTCCTGTTTTTAAATGTGGCCAGGTCTTCTTCCGGTCTCAGAGTGATTTGGATTGTGGTCCTCAAGTTCAGCCTGCGTAAGCGTCACCTGGAGCCCCTGTGGACACATCTTCCTGGGTGCTCCTTCAGACCGAATCCCGGTCGTGGTGAGGTGCTGGGGAGGGGACCAAGCTCACACTCTGATCTGTGTGCTCGGCCCACTGAATGGGATGGATGCGTCTGACAACATGAATCTATTCAAAATGGGACAGAGATCACTACATTTTTAACCTACGTGACTTTCATTTTCAATTATTGTTCAATAAAATTATATATTTTGGTGGATTTATAAACAATTAAAAAAATAGTAACATTATTGAGGTATAATTCACACGCCATACAATTTACCGATTTAAATAACGCATTGTTTTTTTGTGTACTCACAGAGTTGCGGAACCATCAGCACCATTACAGGATACGTTCAACACCATCCTCAGAAAACACTGTAGGCATTGGCAGTCACTCCCATTTCCCTCTCATTTCCCCAGTCCTAGAGAACCACTCATCTATTTTCTGTCCCTGTGTAGATTGGGTCCTTCCGGTCATTTCACATAAATGGAATCGTATGCTGCCTAGTTTTCCCTATCTGGCTTCTCTCACCAAGTATCATGTTTTTAAGGTTCGTTTATGCTGTAGCATGTATCACATCAGTGTTTCATTCCTTTTCATCGCCACATAATATTCCATTGTACGTTTTCGTTTTGTTTATTCATTCATCAGCTAATGTACATTAGGGTTGTTTCCACTTTTTGACTGTCATGAGGAGTGCTGTTAGGAACATTTGTGTACAAATTTGGGGTGGCACGGATGGAATTATTAAACCCGTTGGACATATTTTATCCTGAAATTTTTGGATTAACTTTTTTCTAGAGTTGTCTGTTTCAATATTAAGATAAACTCTTTTCATTGTCCCCATTGTAAGTTCCTGACATAATAAAACTCACACCTGACATTAGAACAATAACAAAACAAAAGAAAACCAGAGTGGATGCCTTTCTGGAACACTAAACAGTAACCTTAAATCAGCTTGTGGGGAAATTTGCTTAGTACTGTTGAGAAAAGACAAGGAGGGTGCGTGCACACACCCACATTCCCTCGGAGTGACATTCCCTCGAGCACACGGGCGTAACTGGGGTCTACACTTGGTATTTGAGGTGATATCTTGTGGGCTTTAAGAAATCCATGATGATTTCCAATAAAATAGCGTGTGTATTGGTGTGTGTATGCCTGTGTGTGTTATTTGCTTTTCAGTCTTCTGATTTCCAGGTCTTGTACTTTCTCTTTATAATATTCTAATGGGTCAAAGAAGGATGACAGTTGTTAAGGAGACTGATTGATTTTCCAGTGATATTGTCTTTCTTTTAAGAAGATTGGTGGGATAATTGCATCTACCTAAGTGACAGTGGGGAAAAAGGATCACAAGAAATAATAGTTTAATGAGAAGTTACGTATAAGGATCACTATTTTATTTCACTGACCACTGTCCTGAAGCCTCTCTTTTTCTCTTTCCACACATCTGATTATTGATTATTCTCTCGTTTAGCAATGATGAATTAGATAGTTGGCAATGTGTTGCTTTTATTTCTTCGCTGTGTGTGTGTGTGTGTGTGTGTGTGTACCTGGTTATGTTTAACTCTTCAGAGTCATAAAATATATTTTATTGCTTTCTCCCCTGTAAAATGCCTTACTCTTTGGGCATTCCATATGTCTGACTAACCCACTTCTTTCCAATAGTTTCCTCATACTTTAAAAATGTTTATTTTTCTTCATATAAGCTGAACTATTGAAGTATAGTCTTAAAGAACATCGGAGAAGGAAGTACAGTCCTGTTACAATGAGAAAGCATTGCTCTGTTGATTATAACGACATTAGAAAACTCTGTTTTTTAACTACTGACTTGGGTCATAGTCAGTGATGGGGCCATCTCTACCCATTGGTTTCTTTCCGGAGTAGAAATTGTAGCTATAACTTATAGAAATAATCGATATGAATCATGTCCTGTAAAGCTTTTCTCATAGAGACTGTCTTTAGATAGAATGAGCTCTTTATTAGCCTCGAAGAGCAAATATCTCTTAACTGTCCGACGGGGTTCCTGAATCGAGAAGAATTAAATTCAAAGTCCTATGTATGATGTTATTGCAAGCAGAAGAAAAAATAGCCCAAGAAACAGATCTTCAATATTTCCAGTACTATTTTTTGCAGGTTCTTTCTGCTAATTAAAAAAGTGTGAGCAAAAGGCTATGCTTTGCTTTTTCTTTCCTCTTTAGAGCAACACGTGAGAGCCGAGTCTGCAAGACAGAGAAGGCTCCGTGTCTCACGGCTTAATCGCATTGATTCGGTAGGGCTCTCAGTGCGGTGGGCGGCCGATTTACATGTGCCTGATTTCTGTCGAGTGGCAGGCGGGGATTTGCCCCTGCGAAGACGAAACCCCCTTTCTGCAACGGGTTCCCTTCCCCCCCCTCCCTCCCCCCTCCTCCCATTAGGAGACCTCGCTGAAGGCAAACGGATGCCTGCTGCCCAAACGCGGGACTTAACCTGACCCTCCACGGCGCACAAAGGAGGGCTTTCAGGTCCCCCGGGAAACAGCCCCTGCATTTTATCAGGCCGTGAAATTCGGAGTGAAAAGCCCTTGCCTCTGGTTGCCTAGCCATGCGGGGCAGTGGTGAGGGTGTCCGGGAGGGAGGGAGGGGGGGGGGGGGATGGACAAAATACCCCCGCACAAAGGCGGCCTCTGCCCCCCCTTCTTTGATTGCTAGGTGGTCTGTGAGACTCCTGAGGAGCCGTCCACCCGGCCCAAGAGCATTTTGTTGTCACTGGGTCACTCTGGGCCGGGGGGAGGGGGACGGGGGAGGGCTGGAGAGGAAGACTGGAGTCTTCTCTGCACAGGAAGGCCCCTGGCTTCTCCTCATTAACAAACAGCAAGGGCAGCTTCGTGTCCAAAAACTGAAAGCTAGAAGAGGGAGAAACTCCTCACTTCACGGGAAGGACCTACCTTATCGGACAAGCCTGGAGTCTCAAAAAGTGTTCAGCAAACTCTTATTTCCTGCAGGCGCTGGAACGCTCTTCGCAATGAAGTCTGTGTACGAGTCAGTCGCATTTCCTACTTAAAGTTAATAACGGGGTACACGTTTCTAATGTTTTGTATCAACACGTAGAGACCTTGCGAGCGTGTTAAAGAAATGGGAGAAAAGCATTCCTCAGGGTGTAAAAGTGCAGTCATTAGGTGCCATGAGGAATAAAGCGGAGTGGCTGGCCATCCGTGATGTGGCTGCCATCAGTTAGCTGTGTCTTGGCTGATTGCACTTCTGTTTTACTCTGCAGATGCAAGGTGTTTTAGGTCCCTCTCACGAAATAACAAGTGGACAACACACCGCATGAACTGGGCAGAAAATAATAGAACCTGTGGAAGAAATACCCTTTACTTTTCCTCTTGCGTGTCCTTGGCCAGTTAACCTACCAAATTTAGTGGTCCTCAGTTACATTGAGATGCCAACTCAGATTTATGGCGTTTGTACACCTTATCTAAAATTTCCAAAACAGTCTCCTGTGTGGGTGAGACTATTTTTAAGCTCCCCTAAAATGGAAGAAAGCCGTCTTAGTATACCAGCTATGTCATAAATACCACACGTGTCTGTTGTAATATAGGAGCGTCCTAATATACGCTGTTTTCAAGTGCATGGAATCTTACTTAGGAATTTTACCATTTCATAAAGCAGCTCTCTCCATGCTGTATTTATTAGGTAATTGAAGAATTGGTTCTATAAACGGTGCTGGATATTTGGAGAAACGGAAGCTAGATCATTTGTCTCTGATAAAGGGAACATAAATTTCTTTAATAACAGAGTCATTTTCTTTCCTCTGTCCTACACTTTGACATCATGTCTGCTACGCTTTTGGAAACACGTTCAGCAATTACTCTAAGGACTGCTAAGATCTCAGCTTCCATTTGCCCAACAGCTAAAGTTTACTCTGAGTAGCCTGTGTGCTATAAATCATGTATGTTTCCCATCTCACAACCCAGCAGAAACTACTGGAGTGGATCTACATCGCTGAAATTTACAGTTTTAGTTTCATGCTTCTGAAGGTCAAATTTGACAAGAAGATCCCACTTGCTTTTGCTACGCATTCTTCCTACTCATTATTCTTTTTACAGCCTAGACATCCCCTCATGCAGAGAGCTCTGGTCAGCTCTGTGCTAGGGTTACGTTTTCCCCGCCTGTGCTTCTCTCCATCCTTCTTCCATGGTATTGATCCCACGTGTTGCACTGGCTTGATTAATTTTGCCCTCCATCCCACTTAAGATTGAAGCAGGCAGACTGTCTGTCTTATGTGCCCACGAACTTCCCGTGTCTCTCAGGGTGTCTGACACGCAGATGTGGCTCAACAGATACGTTTGCAGGGGGTAGGGAGGTAACAAAGTGAAGGCAGAGTTTATAAACTAACGTGGGTGACACAGTAGACAATGGGAGAAGCCATGGGTACATTCTTTGCGTTTTTGATGGCATAGGGGTTAAATCTGAATGCACATCTGTCTTCCTAGTTGCTTGCGTCAGCCAGTGTCAGTGAAGAAAACAAACCGCTCTAGGTACATAAACTAGAAGGAATTTACTACAGGGAACTACATGCTTCTAAAATGATTGGAAGTGTTGAAGGAACGGGCTCTGCACTAAACCTCCAGAGGTGACTCCAGAACGGCACAGAGCCGACCCCCTTGCTCGTTCTGAGGTCTCTCTAGAACAGTGACCTCAGAGCTAGGAATCTCCCCCAGGGAAGTCTCTTCAGACAGAAGAAAACCTGCACACATCCACAGTGGTTCTGAAAGAGTGAAGAGGAGACGAGCAAGAAAATACCTTCTGCTTCACTCTCGCCTTCAAAGTTTGCCCTGGAGCATTCCTTACCATGGCCAAATTGCATTCCGAATCTTCGTGATACAGTCACCTGGGAAATGTAGTTTTTGTTTGCTTTCCCACCAGAAGGCGTATGTATAGTGGATGTTGAATGTGTACCCTTGTACTTTCTTTTAACACGCTCCAAGGTGGTTGCCACTAGCCACATATGGCTCTGCAAATTTAAATGAATTAAAATTAAGTGTTTACTTTTTCATTTACACGGGCCACATTTCAGGCTCTCAATTGCCTCCTGTGGCTGATGGCTCCCGTATTGGACCATGCATACATAGAGCATTCCCACTGTGGTCTTACTTCGGGTAGCCCCGGTCAGGATGCTGCTGATGCCTTCTTTTTCTGCCCTTTTTGGTCCAGCAGAGCCACTGATGAATGAGCGGGTAAGGTGGTCCAGAGAGTCAACATAGAGTTCAACACACGGGGTTGAATTACCTGAGTTGGGACATGCAAAACAGCGGGAGGGGACTTCTTTGGTTGGGTCCTTCATTGTGTGTTTCAGGTCAAAAGAGGTACACGGGGAAATTAGCAAAGAAACCCACATCTGCGTTGCCCACAGTGTAAAGAAGTCTATTCTAGACCTTGTGCAAAATCTGAATCAGTAAACAAGTCTTCATTCTGGTCCAGAGTTACTAAGTTTGCTCTCGCTGCTGGTTTTGATTGGGCTCACAAGTAGGTTTAATTGCTACTTTATAATGGATTCCACTGGACACAAGAACCTCAAGGTCACTCCTTAAAGGGAGAACAAAATTAAATATCCACGTGAGACTGTGCAAGTTCCAAGTTTGGTTTAAAGGGCAAACAGGGTCTATAGAAATAGGGTCTCCCACCCATAACTAACGTATATCCTCCTCCCAGTGTTTTCAGCTTCCGGAAAGTTACGAATATTACGACTCACTTGTTAATTTTGAGTAGACCTACCGCATAAGGCCCCCTTGAATGGGTTTGTTCAGGGATGCCCTAATGTGCTAGAGGCCCTTTACTGTCAACAAAGCCGGGCTGATTTGATCTGGCTCGGGAGACAGGAAGCATGAAAGTCCTTATGAGATTCAGCGCCCCCCCCGCCCCATCCTTTCAGAAGCACGCCATGCCTTCCTGGAGCTTGACGTGTCAGACAGCCGAACCACACAGATACATATTAAGCTGTCAGTGTAACGAGCTGCTTCTCTCTGAAAAGGATTAGCGTTGACACTCCTGTTGATTTGTCTGACTGTAAAGGACTTGCTTCATTCCTGGGTCCTCGCTGAGTAGCCGCTACAATCACTCACCTCTCAGACAAACAGATTCGACTTCTTGGAAATAATTACCCACAGTGTACATCTGCCTAAGCCATTCGTATATAAATAATCTTATTAACCCAGAGCACGTATTATAAATAAGTTCAGAAGTACCTCCGTGAGCTTTAATACAGGGCCAAAGTGAAAACTCAATTACTCCTGTGACGTAGGCGAGATTTCACAAGGCCGGTAGCTCAGGGCAAAAGGACAGCAGGCCACCCAGCTTGGGGATACGATTGACACGGTTCTCTGACACCACCAATTACATGATCTCTTAGGAACTGTGTATTGTTAAGAAGATGTGTAGAAGAAAATACATACAGAGATAAGGATCAACGCTAGACTTGCCTAAGCTTTTCAGTGTAGCATGAAGGCAGGGAATTGGTAATCTCCATTCACCGTGTGGCATGTCGGGAGCAGTTCCTTAACCTGGGCCTCATGCTGGCTTCAGAAGCATGCTGTGCAGATTACATTCTGGCTTTCACGAGGGAGCGGGACCTGGCTGGTGAAACCCGCAGGACGCTCTGACCAGGGATTCCTCTTGAGCCGTGCAGCATCTGACCGAATGAAAGCACAAGACGGTTCTTAATTCAGTCTCTAAAATCTGACTTGTGGTGGAGACAGGCTTCCCAACTTACTCTGATTACCTGGGGGTCAATATTGGAGAAAGATGAGTCGTTGATTGGATAGCCTGCAAAGGACACAGATGCCTGTAATCAAACTAATAAAAAACGGTGTGTGTGCGCGTGCGTGTGCGAGCATGCATGCGTGAGAGAGAGAGGGAGATATCTGGCTTTGAAATGACATAGAGATAATATTCTCCATCCATTGTTGATTTGCTGAGCGCCCTGATGAAATATACATTTTTAATTTTCCCAGAGGAAAGGCTGTCTTGTCGTGTACCTCATTTGGTTGGGCTGTCTGCTTCTGCAGTCCATATCCCACTGAGGGCCCATTCTCAAGTGTCTTTAGGGAAGTGTTCGAGTTAGGATGAGGAAACGGAACACACCCTTCTGTTACATCCCTGCGTTGGCCAAACACCAGGATCGGTTTTTCCTCGTTAGGCTTGTAATAGGGATGGGCAGATTCTGCTGATTCAGGCAGCGTGCGCGAACACTACCGGAAGCTGATAATTACGCAGGACGCCTCATTGAATGGTTTGCAACGGCAAAACAAGTAGGTTATACTCATTTCCTACTTGCATTGTGAGAAACGTTTTGCTTTGATGTTGTAAGAATGGTTCCTTTAGTACAAAGGAGGGAGGGACATTTTCAGAGGCAAATTGGACCACAGGGCTGAGTGAACTCATTTCCTGTGTTTATAATCAGAAACCGAGACAAGGGGTTGGGATGATTGGGGTCGTCGCACGCCCCCCCCCCCCATGGAATTACCCTGGGACTCCAGGATGACGGGGCTGCTCCAGTCTCAGCGCCATCAGGGTTCCTGAGGCTGTCCTTAAACCACCTGTTTATAGAACCTGTTAGACACAACTTTGCAGAGCCTAGGCGGTTTTTGTTAACCATTCTGTGGGAAGACGTGCCCCTCAGTTACTATGAGGTTTCGGGTCTCAAGCGTTTGTCTCTAAGTCTCCATTTCTTCCCACAACTTGTTTATAACTGCTTTACTAATTTTAAAATCACCTTTTGCCCATAGGTCTATGTCCATAAGAGATTTCAGTGATGCCTGCTGAAGAAAATTTGTGATTTTGAGTAATTTTAAGATTACTTGATGTGTTCACTTTTTAAAGTTTGAAGTATAGTTGATTTACAATGTTGTGTTAATTTCTGCTCTACAGCAAAGTGACTCAGTTATACACATATATACATTCTTTTTTATATTCTTTTCCATTATGGTTTATCTCAGGATATTGAATATAGTTCCCTGTGCTATACAGTAGGACCTTGTTGTTTTGATCT
This sequence comes from Neophocaena asiaeorientalis asiaeorientalis, assembly GCF_003031525.2. NCBI lineage: Eukaryota > Metazoa > Chordata > Mammalia > Artiodactyla > Phocoenidae > Neophocaena > Neophocaena asiaeorientalis. The sequence continues at coordinate 4,825,397 of NW_020174373.1, read as the reverse complement.
ATTCATTTTTAACTTCATTTAGAACACTTCAGAAAAGTTACGAGAATAGGACAGAGAGCTTCCATATATCTTTCATCTAGATCAGGGTACAGCAAACATTCTGACAAAGACATAAATATTTTTGCCTTTCTTGGCCCTACAAACTGTTTCAACTATTCAACTCGGCTATTGTAGCACAAAAGCAACCAGTGACAATACATAAATGAATGGGTATGTCTGTGTTCCAATAAATTTTATTTACCAAAACAGATGGTGGGTCACATTTGGTCCCTGGTTTCTAGTTTCTGACCCCAATCTAGATTTACCAGTTAAGTTTTATTTGCTTTATCACGTTCTCTCTCTCTAGATAGATAGATATAGGTGTATGTGTGCACTTACAATTGTTATTTTTTTCCCACCCGTTTAAAAGTAAGTTGCAGACATCATGACTCTTTACGCCTAAATGTTTCAGCATGCATCTCTTGCATAACTGCCGTGGAATAATCAAATTCAGAGAATTTCACATTGATGTAATCTTAAGATCTCACATTTGGTCTGAATTTTAAATTTCACTAATTGTGTGAATAATGTCCTGTCTGGCATTGTTTTCTCAGACTCAGGATCTAGCCCATCAGCATGCTTTGCGTTTAATTGTCACATGTCTTTACTCTCCTTTCATCTGGAAGCAATCCTCAGCCCTTCTTTGCCTCTCATGATACTGGTTTTTTTTTTTTTTTTTAAACTAATAATATGAATTTTAATGTGGGTAAATTCAAAGTCCTGCCAATACTGACCACACAGATACAAAGATGAGAGACCAGTTCTTAGAAAGGAATTGTCTCGTCGTGGCTTCTTTGTCTTTGGATGTCGGGTCTTTTTTTGGTAGGTTCCAGTGTTTTTGTTTGTTTGTTTTTGTTTTTCTGATTTTGGAGTTTTCCTAAGAAGGGGTGAGCTCACGTCCTTCTATTCCGTCGTCTCGCCAGCAAGTTCCCGATGTTGGTATTTTTTAAGACTAGAGGCTTGTTGCTTCGTACGAGGCGCCTCATTCTGGATTTGTCCGATACTTCCTCACGGTTCAATTCAGGTTGTGCCCTTTGGGCAGGACACTGCCTGCATGATGGTGATGCTTTGTTTTTACTAGTGTATCACGTCAGGGGCACACAGGCGGGTTTCCCTGTTCCTGGAGATGTATCCTTTATCACTTAGTTAAGGTTTTATCTCCAGGTTTCTCCACGGTAAAATTGTCACTTTCTCTTCATTATTAATATTTTTTACCTTTATTTTTAAACACTTTTTATTACAAAAAGTTTTAATTGAACTATATTTGATGCACAGTATTATATAAGTTACAGGTATGAATACAGGTATACATAGTATCTTTTTAATGTGAGAAGTAACCGTGGGCTATTTGGCACTTCAGTACTATGCCAGAATGCCATAGCAGATGATCAGGTGGAAAATCTGGTTGCTAAGAAAGTCTGTTTGGTCTTTAATGAAACAGAATCCCCTGACGGATCTATTTCAAGAGACTGAATGATAGGCATAATGGTCTGAGAAAGAATGACAGTGACAGGATGGTTTTCTGATAATAACTACCTCGATTCGTTTCTTTTTTCCATTTTAATTGTTCTTTGTTTGTTTGTTTCTAAATACTTTCACTGAAACTACAAGAGCTCTTGATGTTAGAATTCCCTTTATTGTGAACAGCAGTTGTGATAAAATGAGGCCCAGATTCCTTGATAAGCATCGTGGCAGGAGAGTAAATACCCTTTGAGTGTTTCAGAGAAAGTTGACTTGTGATGTGAGATGTCTGAGGTGTGACATCACCGTGCTGGGCTGGCACGCTGATTCCTCTTGGGTTTAGGCTCTGCTCATCGTTCAGCTGTACTTCCGTGGGCTGACTGCCAAAAGATTTCATTATTTTGGCAAGACATGGCACACTTTTTGACACGACAGGATTGTAACAATTTCTATACCAATTTAGAGCTGGAGGGAGTCCGTGAATACTTCTAAAGCCAGTATGGTGCACATATTTCAGGAAATAAATTGGGGAAAAAACCGCTTCCATCTAAAAAACAGATCTACAGTTTCCTAGAGAAACTTGCTGCCATTAATTCAGAAAACAGAAGAGGTCTTTGGAAACTTACGCTATGAGTATATACCTGTATGAAATGCAAAGTGGATTTTTTTTTGTGGAACCCCAAATTTATTCTGTACGTCCAGGCAACCATCTAGAGAAAAATTAGATATAAATCACTGGGCTTCCCTGGTGGCGCAGTGGTTGGGGGGTCCGCCTGCCGATGCAGGGGACGCGGGTTCGTGCTCCGGTCCGGGAGGATCCCGCAAGCCGTGGAGCGGCTGGGCCCGTGAGCCATGGCCGCTGGGCCTGGGCGTCCGGAGCCTGTGCTCTGCAACGGGGGAGGCCAAAACAGTGAGAGGCCCGCGTAACGCAAAAAATATATATAAATCACTATTTAACTTTTTTTTTAGTCAACAGAAAATTCTTTTGTGTGAGAGCATACCATGTGTCCTATAAAACATATGGTGCTCTAGTCTCAGAATTTTCCTTCTGATTCCACCTTCCGGCCACATACGCAGGAACATGCCACCCCACCCATCCATAGCTGTCGGAATTTGGGCAAAAAATTGGCATTTTTAAAACCGTTATTGGAACATGCTTGAGAGACTAGAATTAAGAGAAGATTTATTTTCTTCTTTAATTAAAAGAAACAAAGGTAGGTATCAGGGAAATATGAAAGAACTAAAATTAATTCTCCTTATGGGTCTTCTAGAAATGGAAGGGAATCTCATTCACTGAGTACCTACTACATACAGGCATTTAAAAACGTGGTCATTAAAGTTTTTATTCTGAAAGAATCCTCTTGGGCAAATGTTACTCTTTCATGTATCAGAAACCTCAGACCTGGCTGGAATCGTCAGTTTCTGTGTCCCTCACCTGTGTTGTCTATCAACTCAGGACCTCTCAAGTTCAGTCACCAGAATTGCCCCTAGAAGGGCACACACATCTAATCATCAGCGCTTTCTCACCACACTGGAAAACTATGGACAGAACGTGCTTCTCATGACCATTGTTGTGTGTCTCCGCCTCCAGATTCTTACATCCTCTAAGTTCAGCGGTGAATTGAATGGTGTGTGTCCAATCACAAATGGAGCCCTGGACTTGAATCCTGCTACCCAGCCATTGCTCCTATGAAGATGTCTTAGTTCCCAAATCTGGAAGGTGTAGGGTTGGGTTAGATGCCATCAAAGATGCTTGCCTTTCTAAAATTCTGTGTTTCCACGTTGTAACCCCTGCACGTCCTCTGGGACCTGGATCTATTGATTATTTCCCATTTCTCCTACATCTTCAGTCAGACCCCCTCCACCTGATCCTTTATTTTCTGCCTACCAATATGTTCCAGTCCCTTCTTTTTCAGTCTCCCCGGGCACAAATACAGAAGAGGGGGCAAGATAGATCACACAAAAACCTTTTGCTGACCTGTGAGATTGCCTCAGTGTTGCCATTCTAGCGCTCATATATCCCAGCTCCCCAAATTCTTGACATGCCAACTTCATATTTTCTCTGCTTCCTTTTGACTTGTATCTTGGACTTTTGCTTAAAAGTGAACACGCCTTGTTTACCTTTCTAGACTGTGAAGAACTTGAAGGCAGGTGTGTGTGTGTGTGTGTGTGTGTGTGTGTGTGTGTGTGTGTGTAATCCATAAATTTAACAGAACCATCACTTAGCATGACGCTGTGGTGGTGGAACTCAGCACATGTTTATGAAACAAAGGAATGAATGATGTAGAAAGAAAGAGAAAAGAAGCCTGTAAATGCTCGTCATTAGCTTTACCCTTTCTCCAGAACTGTGTATCCATAATTCCAGTAGCTTGGTGGGCATCCTTCCCTGTATATCCACTTGACAGCTCAAACTCATCATGTTACACGCTTAATTCCACCTCTTGCCCCATGTTTGTTTCGCCTGCACCCTCCGTCACATTGACGCAGTCAGCTCCTTTCCGATTGAGGTTAGAAAGTTGGGTGCCTTTCCCATTCTCACTTCTCCCACATTGCCTTTCATAGGTTGATTTTTCTTTTCCTTTCACCCAATGTCCTCTTCCATCCAAATGGCGTATTGGCGCTAGAAGTGCTGGAGAGAAGGTTTGGAAGAAATTGTAAAAGCTTTTGCTCTGGTTTCATTTGCTGCGTGTTTTGCCCCCGTAATCCATCTCCTATTCGAACACACAAGTCATTTTAAGCACAGATGGGCTGAGCAACTCCTTTCCAAGACTGTCAGTGGCTCTCATTGAATTCCAAGGGCCATCTTCCTAGCCTTGTGTTTTACTGCGTCTTCTTGTTTAGCTCTCACACTCCACATATCTATGACATTGTCCAGGCCCCAAATCTGTTTACCATTGATCAGGTCCTCCTCATCCTTCTAAGCTAATCCATGAGCCCTCAGTTCTGTGAAACCCTCTCCAGTTATCCCATATGAACAACATACCACTTCTTCGGTTTCTTATGGGACTTTATTTTTCCGTCACTTGTTTTATACTTTGTTGCTGTAGACTGATTTATTTGCCTGCTTTTCTCCCATGGAGATTATAGACAACCTCAAGGCGGAACAAATTTCGACCAGATTTCCCCCACCTTGGTGAGTCGATGAGTGCTTGGCACATAGGAAATACGAATCCACACTCATTGATTTAGCAGAAGTTCATTTGAACAGGTTGGAAAGTATGGAACGCTGGCTGCCGTGTTTTAACGTGCGTCCTGTCTATTTAGCATAATGTAATTAGGGGTTCTGTTTCCGTGAGGATTGGGCATGTGTGAACATTTGAATTTTATAGGAAACTTTTTTGCCTCAGAATTTTTTGTGATCGCCACTTAGGTAATGTAATTTCCTTTTCTGTACTTCGGCGTGAAAGTTCTGGGTTAAGTGTAAGGTGTGGAACTTTGTACTAAACTGTCCAGATGGTAGTTCACCAAAGCACTATCAATAATTTTCCTCTTTGTCAGTACTTTGGCTCGGAAGAGCGGGATCTCTTTGTCTGTGGTATACATAAATACCTTGGAATTTGTAGCACCTAGGGCCTTCTGGAGCTGAGTCCTCCTTGGGATCATAATAATTCAGTAATCTCATAGATTTGCAGACCGCTCTTCAGTTTCCAAATCCCTGTCACATATCGCATCTCTTTAAGCTCTTGTAGCATGTGGCGTAAGTGGGGCAGTGCTTTATAATGGAAATAACATTCCTTGGGGTGTGCCAACGCGTGGCTCCAAATTCCAATTCCCATAGCCTCACCCACAGTCGCTTGCTTTGTTTCCTCAGCCTCTCTAAACTGCAATTTCCTCTCTCTAAAATGTGAGAATAATAGTACCTAATTTTACACACTTCCGTAGTTCTGTCGTTATGAGGCTTCGCTGAGCAAATCATTTTAAACGTGCTCCATAAATCTGTAAAGATTCTCTCACATTCAGTAATAGTTTAACAAGTTAATATGGATGATTATGTTCTCATATTTGAATTATCAAGCTGAGGCTAAATAGTTAATGTGATTTTCTCAGTTGTAGATTTAGACACATGGCCAAGTTAGGGCTCAAACCAAGGCTTTCCATTCCATGGTGCACATGGCTTGTTTTTTTATAATCTGTTCTCTTGTTTGCATGCTCAGTTCCATATGCCTTGTGAGGGATTATAAAAGGGTTAGCAGACGTATTCCCTCCTCAAGAGGATCTGGAGGTAGTGTAACTTTAATACAAGTCATAGGCTCCACAAATCAGTCAGAAATGTGAGAATTCTTGGGGGGAACTCTAAATGCTACATGGTTGCAGAGAGGGCAAATCAGTGTGCGCTGTGGGGACAGCAATGGCCAAAAATAGATGGTTTGAAGCAGCTACTGATCTGAGTGGAGAAGGACGGAATAGCTTGTCTGTAAGGAAGACATATCGTAACACAGTGGAATTAGAAAGGATCTTGTTTTGGGGGAACAGAAAAGCAACCGGCTTCGCTGGAAGCAGTTCACAGGAGGTTGAAGGAGTTGGTTGGACAGGATTTGCTGCCTGACCGGACGTTTTGAATGTAAAACCATGTACTTTAGGTTAAATTCGATAATTATTGGCTAATTGTATCAGTGACCTCACCTCTTCAAAACGGTGTTGTAGAAGGATGAATGTGGCCAAAATGTATAGAATTGTTCCATGATTGCAGGTCATGGTCCTGAGTAGCATTTACTCCTCCATCCTGGGGAAGTTGTTTCTCAGGACCAGCTCTGTTACTGTGGTTCCTTTGCATGTTGTTCAAAAATTCTCAACCTTGGCACTGTTAACATCTGGAGTCAGATAATTTTTAATCATGTGAGTGCTATCTGGCCCCTGGAGGACGTTGAAGCAGCATCCCTGGCCTCACCCCCAAGAAGCCAGTACCTCTCCCCTTAATCATAACAAAATGATTTCCACACATTGTCAAATGTCCCCTGGGAATACAAAATCACACCCGTTTCAGAACCACTTACTTAGAGCAATTTAAAAATTTTACCTATTATCATTCTTTTTTTTTTTTTAGCCACGCCACGCGGCTTACAGGATCAAGCCTGGGCTCCCTGCAGCGGAGGCATGGAGTCCTATCCACTGGACCACCAGGGGATTCCCTCTAGTATATTATGATATAAATTAATTACAATAAAAAAAGACGTGTACAGTGTTGTACAATATATTTAAAAGTTGGAAGGGTTTATATAAATTCCGCATCATTGGCTTCTCTGTAAAGTTTGAGTGTCAGGCAATTCTGGAAGACAACCAGAAGGCAGTAAAGAGCAGGTGTTCCCTGGATATAGGCTGACCTCTCCAGTTTCCCATTCTTTTTGTCACCCCAGTTATCCAAAATTTACCCCCTTCACTCTTCCTCATTATTTGCTTCGTCTCTGGAAGTGCTTGGGTATCCCAGTCCTAAGTACTGGTTATGAAAACATTTCAATTTATCAATAAATTTATTCAGCAGGTGTTTATTGAGCTGCAACCAAATGATAAGAATATTGTAGTAAACGTAGTAAATGTCACAAAGTCTCATTGCTCACTATGCCATGAGTGGAATATTGTATGAACATGTTTTATATTACGGTACATTTTATTTTTTATTTATTTATTTTAAACACAACATATCTCTCACTTTATGTCTTTTTTAAGTTCACCTAGAAGTATTTTGGGTTTTCAGCATATAGGTCTTGACATTTTAAAATCAGATTTATCTCTAATTTTTTTTGAATTTATTTTATTTATTTTTCTTATACAGCTGGTTCTTATTAGTTATCTGTTTTATATGTATCAGTGTATACATGTCAATCCCAATCTCCCAATGCATCCCACCACCAACAACCCCTGCCGCTTTCCCGCCTTGGTGTCCATACATGTGTTCTCTACATCTGTGTCTCTATTTCTGCCTTGCAAACCAGTTCATCGGTACCATTTTTCTAGATTCCACATATATACATTAATATATGATATTTGTTTTCCTCTTTCTGACTTACTTCACTCTGTACGACAGTCTCTAGGTCCATCCATGTCTCTACAAATGACCCAATTTCGTTCCTTTTTATGGCTGAGTAATATTCCATTGTGTATATGTACCACATCTTCTTTATCCATTCGTCTGTCGATGGGCATTTAGGTTGCTTCCGTGACCTGGCTATTGTAAATAGTGCTGCAGTGAACATTGGGGTGCATGTGTCTTTTTGAATTGTGGTTTTCTCCAGGTATATGCCCAGTAGTGGGATTGCTGGGTCATGTGGTAATTCTATTTTTAGTTTTTTAAGGAACCTCCATACTGTTCTCCATAGTGGCTGTATCAGTTTACATTCCCACCAACAGTGCAGGAGGGTTCCCTTTTCTCCACACCCTCTCCAGCATTTGTTGTTTGTAGCTTTTCTGATGATGCCCATGCTAACCAGTGTGAGGTGATACCTCACTGTAGTTCTGATTTGCATTTCTCTAAAAATTAGTGATGTTGAGCAGCTTTTCACGTACTTCTTGGCCATCTGTATGTCTTCTTTGGAGAAATGTTTATTTAAGTCTTCTGCCCATTTTTTGATTGGGTTGTTTGTTTTTTTAATACTGAGCTGCATGAGCTGTTTATATATTTTTTGGAGATTAATCCTTTTTCTGTTGATTTGTTTGCAAATATTTTCTCCCATCCTGAGGGTTGTCTTTTCATCTTGTTTATAGTTTCCTTTGCTGTGCAAAAGGTTTGAAGTTTCATTAGGTCCCACTGTTTATTTTGTTTTTATTTCCATTACCTTTGTTTGATAGAATTCACCTGTGAAGCCATCTGGTCCTGGACTTTTGTTTGTTGGAAGATTTTTAATCACAGTTTCAATTTCATTACTTGTGATTTGTCTGTTCATGTTTTCTATTTCTTCCTGGTTCAGTCTTGGAAGGTTATACCTTTCTAAGAATTTGTCCATTTCTTCCAGGTTGTCCATTTTATTGGCAGAGTTGCTTTTGTTAGTCTCTTGTGATGCTTTGTATTTCTGCAGTGTCTGTTGTAACTTCTCCTTTTTCATTTCTAATATTACTTGTGTCCTCTCCCTCTTTGATGAGTCTGGATAAAGGTTTATCAATTTTGTTTATCTTCTCAAAGAACCAGCTTTTAGTTTTATTGACCTTTGCTATTGTTTTCTTTGTTTCTATTTCATTTACTTCTGCTCTGATCTTTATGATTCCTTTCCTTCTGTTAACTTCGGGTTTTGTTTGTTCTTCTTCCTCTAGCTCCCTAGGGGTAAAGTTAGATTGTTTTTTTGAGATTTTTGTTGTTTTTTGAGGTAGGATTGTATTGCTATGAACTTCCCTCTTGGAATTGCTTTTGCTGCATCCCATAGGTTTTGGGTCGTTGTGTTTTCATTGTCATTTGTCTCTAGGTATTTTCTGATTTCTACTTTGATTTCTTCATTGATCTCTTGGTTATTTAGTAATGTATTGTTTAGCCTCCATGTGTTTGTGTTTTTTACATTTTTTCCCATTTAACTTATTTCTAATCTCACAGCATTGTGGTTGGAAAAAAAGCTTGATACAATTTCAGTTTTCTTAAATTTACCAAGGCTTGATTAGTGACCGAAGATGTGATCTATCCTGGAGAATGTTCCGTGTTCACTTGACACAATAGTGTAACCTGCTGTTTTTGGATGGAATGTCCTATAAATATCAATTAAATCTATCTTGTCTATTGTGTCATTTAAAGCTTGTGTTTCCTTATTAATTTTCTGTCTGGATGATCTGTCCGTTTAACAAGTGAGGTGTTAAAGTCCTCCACTATTATTGTTTTACTGTCAGTTTCCTCTTTTTTTGGTGGGGGTGGTTTGCAGGCCTCTCCCGTTGCGGAGCACAGGCTCTGGATGCACAGGCTCAGCAGCCATGGCTCACGGGCCCAGCCGCTCCATGGCATGTGGGATCCTCCTGGACCGGGGCATGAACCCGTGCCCCCTGCATTGGCAGGCGGTCTCTCAACCACTGCACCACCAGGGAAGACCAGTTTCCTCTTTTATAGCTGTTAGCATTTGCCTTATGTATTGAGGTGCTGCTATGTTGGGTGCATGTATATTTATAATTGTTATATCTTCTTCTTGGATTGATCCCTTGATCATTATGTAGTATCCTTTCTTGTCTCTTGTAACATTCTTTAAAGTTTATTTTATCTGATGTGAGTATTGCTACTCCAGGCTTCTTTTGATTTCCATTTGCATGGAATATCTTTTTCCGTCCCCTCACTTTCAGTCTGTGTGTGTCCGTAGGTCTGAAGTGGGTCTCTTGTAGACAGCATATATATGGGTCTTGTTTTTGTATCCATTCAGTGAGCCTGTGTCTTTTGGTTGGAGCATTTAAACCATTCACATTTAAGGTAATTATCGATATGTATCTTCCTATTACCATTTTGTTAATTGTTTGGGGTTTGTTTTTGTAGGTCCTTTTCTTGTCTTGAGTTTCCTACTTAGAGGAGTTTCTGTAGCATTTGTTGTAGAGTTTGTTTGGTGGTGCTGAATTCTCTTAGCTTTTCCTTGTGTGTAGAGTTCTTGATTTCTCCGTTGAATCTGAATGAGATCCTTGCCTGGTAGAGTAATCTTGTTTGTAGGTTCTTCCTAGGAGGGCTCACGCCAAGGAGTACTTCCCAGAACTTCTGCTGCCAGTGTCCTTGTCCCCGTGGTGAGCCACAGCCACTCTCCCGCCTCTGCAGGAGACCCTCCAACACTAGCAGGTAGGTCTGGTTCAGTCTCCTGTGGGGTCACTGCTCCTTCCTCTGGGTCCCGATGCGCACACTACCTTGTGTGTGCCCTCCGCGAGTGTCTTTGTTTCCCCCAGACCTTTCAGAGTCCTGCAATCAAATCCCAGTAGGCTTCAAAGTCTGATTCTCTGGGAATTCCTCCTCCCATTTCCTGACCCCCTGGTTGGGAAGCCTGACACGTAGCTTAGAACTTCACTCGGGTGGTGGACTTCTGTGGTATAATTATTCTCCAGTTTGTGAGTCACCCCCCCAGTGGTTACGAGATTTGATTTTATCGTGATTGCGCCCATCCTCCTGTCCCATTGCAGCTTCTCCTTTATCTTTGGATGTGGGGTATCTTTGTCTTTGGATGTGGGGTATCTTTGTCTTTGGATGTGGGGTATCTTTTTTGGTGAGTTCCAGTGTCTTCCTGTCGATGATTATTCAGCAGTTTGTTGTGTTTCTGTTGCTCTTGCAAGAGGGAGGGAGTACTTGTCCTTTTACTCCACCGTCTTGAACCAATCTCTATTACTGAACATTTTTTTTTTTGGAATATTACTGAACATTTAAAAAATATAAATTTAATATACAGTTATCATCTGAGCAAGTGATGTTGTGAATGTATCTTTCTAGATTAAGTAAAAAAAAAATTGATAGCTACATTCCAAATGATGATCAATGTGATTAGCTGGCTCAGACTTTTTTTTTTTTTAAGTTTCTCTGACATGTGAAGTTTTTCTTCATTGGGCTTGAAGCAGTAGCCTAGGAGGAAATGATTTCAAACAGTTGATCGGCCTGAAACTTGAAAGGCTAAACCACTTGCTAAAATACTAACTTTGATTACTGTTTTTGTTTGTTTTTGTAGTTTGACGCAGTATGTGTTCACGGCCCTTAAGAGTTGCAGTTGTTTGCTTGTGGTATTACTTCTACTCCCTTCACACGTGGAAGCGAGTTTTACGACTAACTTTTTTTAGCAGTACTTTATTATTATTATTACTTGGAGAAATAGAAAGTGTTTTCTTCTTGTTCAAAGTGTGAGAGAAATGGCTGTCATTTTTTTCCTCTTTGGCTTTTGTTGAAATCATTTTACCTGGCCAGTAGCACCATAAAGAAATAGAGCTTTGGAAAATTTATCCTGCCAAGATTTACATAAATGTTTACATCTAGGCTGTTCTTGTCAGGTAGTTTTCACAGAGGATTACTAAAGGAAAATGTTGGCTGTCATTAGTAGCATTTTGAGACGTATCTTTAGCTGCTCCTGATTAGTGGTGACTAGAAATGAGGCAAGCATGCAATTAAAATAGAACTTTAAATGAATTGTATATACCAATGCTAGACTTGACAGATGGAGATTCTGGATTAACAAGAAGACAAGTGCATTATGTATTGCTGTTGTTAGCATTTCAGAAGTATGCCCACTTTTGTAAATGATATCTAGTTTTTATAAGGCATTTATTCCACAAGTTGTCAGGAATATGGTTATTTGGAATCATGGACATCACAAAGGATTGACTTTTTTAATGCACTCATTCGTGTCTCTAGTTATGAAAATGCAACTGTATACGTGTAATATCTTGTTTTCATAATTTACATTTTCAGGCAATGACAGAAAGCAAGAATCACATAATTATTCTGAGACATTTTTAGCCACATTGCACTGAACAGTTTTTATATGGAATAAATGCTTGTTGGATGTTTCCCAAGTGAAATGACAGATACTTAACTTGTAAGTAGCTGAGCCTCTGTCCGTGAAAAATCCCCAGGTCTTGTGGTGTGGTCCTGCTCCATTGTAGGCCACTTCTTCAAATGAAAAAATTGCAAGGTATTTTAAAGAGTGCCACTTATTCATATCAAGTAGTCTTGAGAAGGAGTTAGGTCTAAGCATATTTATTAAATGACCAGTAAAGTTTTTAGGCTAGGAGCCAATGTCTTGCAACAAATAAGGATAACTCTGTGGGGTAAGGCACTGGATGTCCCTTTAGGAAACATAACTCACTCTTTAGGGAGCTCTTGAACTATGTAAGGTAGACAAGTTTTAAACTATTTCATTGCTATTAGAAAAATGGTATTCTTTTAGAATTGTTATATTGGTGCAAAACTGTGCATTTGTTTTAGAACATGCTTGGAAGAGGTGAACACTAACAGACTTGGGACAAGCTTATATAGGTCTTGGAAAAGCATCATTGACGAGCTCAAGTTTTTTTCATTAAAATAACTAAAAATGAATTGTTCATATGCACCATTAAAGGATATAAAATCTAGAATATTCTCACAAGCAGTAGACTGATTCTTAAATGATACCTACATGAACCAAGAAAGAGCCGTTACAGACTCTGTTTTCATCAAATTCGACAGTTCTTTTTTCCCCCCAGCTTTATTGAGATATAAGTGACATATATAACGTTGTGTAAGTGTAAAGTGTACCGTGTGATGGTTTGATACACATATATATTGGGAAATGTTTCCCACAGTAAGGCAGTTCTTTTTAAAGTTTAGTGTAAGCACCAGGATTTTCAGGGGAACTTGCTAGACTCTGTACACCTAGTGCCCTTCCCATGAACTCCAAGGTGATGCTTATATTACTGGTCACTTATCGCACTTTGAGAGCAGTGCTGTGACAGACTGACGGTTGATACAGTCAGTAGTTTGTTTTCATATACGCTTTTTTGATTGAAAAAAAATAGCAATGGACATTTGCAAAGTAAATTTCACCACAGAGTCTTCCAGTTCATCTTTAAACTGTGTATTTATTTGACAACAGGGAGGTTACTAGAAAGTAAAGTGAAAATATAGTACAGGTGTATGTTCTGAATTCTACATTATATATGTCTGAAATTTAACTGAGAATTTTGATATCAACTGGAAAATTTATCAGTAATGGAAGTCAGATACATAGAATAACCATGAGCGTCTGGGAACCAGGGTGTGCCAATATTTAGATAACTGTCATTTAACCCTACGAGATGATTAATTTGTACTAATTAAAATTTGCATTAGAATATAATTTGGAGAATCAAACATCCATTCATGCGAATGTAAGACTTTCATTTCAGTCACGAGGCCTGGCTGTTATGTCTTGTTTATTACAATGTATCATATAGATAGTATATATAGTACTATATTTTAAGTGTTATAATTGTACGTTACATATAGTAGTATGTGTATAAAACCTACATTTGCATGTATCTATACTTTGTTCATTCAATAATATTAATTATTACAGTGGTTACTGAACAGTGGATCCCGGCTATTATCTTTGATTTATTAAATCATATGTGTAAATTATATATATGTATTCAAACGGTATTCTGCAGCTCTTACGGCAGAGTCTCATATTCAGGTTTACTCCATACATTTTAATAGAGTAATTAAACTGCGTAAATGGGAATGCTGCTGGATTCACTGAGATAAACACATAAGTTAACAATAATGGCTGTGATATATATAAACATATATATATATACCTATACATATATTTAATGCAATACTTCAGTCACTTACAGAAGAATATTCAAAACACAGCCCTCCGTTGTCAGTTTAAAAGCAAGTTATCGTTAAGGTTGATGAGGAAAAAATTCATCTGTAACAACCACCTTTAGAAACGATTTTTTACTGAATAAAAGTAAGTATCCAAAGTGCTGAGCCCGACAGTGAACACACCTGCTTCTCCTGCTTGTCGCCTCCAGACTCTGCAGCTTTCCTTTCTCGATTGTGTGGAAACGTATGTCTTTCTGTCCCTGCTCGGTCATGACGCCCTTGGCTCGGGTTCCTATGATACACACAGTTACGATGAGCTGCTGATCGACTGGATTTCCTAAGGTCACTAGGAAAAGTAGGCCCTGAGAAGTCAGGAGTGTGCACGGGCGGGTTCTTTCCTTTTGGGCTTTGTTTCTTTCCCGTGTTTACTGATTGGTTTTCACTGTTCATCTCTCCTAGTGCCTGGAGCCCTGCAAGGTGTCCTGGGACCTGCGGAAGCAGCAGTGCCAGAGCTTCTGTGAGGTAAGAGGCCCCGTACACAGCCACGGACACTCGGGACGCAATTGCAGGCTGACCACGTGCCAGTGGGTCCTTGGCATGGGAGAGCATCACGTTCTGGGGCTGGGGAAATTCACTTTCCTTCAGGTTTGTGTGTGTGTGTGTGCATGTGTGTGTAAATTCACCTTAAAAAAACTCTCGAGACTTCTTAAAACCTAGCCACCCACTGCTTCCATTATTAGTTAATCAGACAGTAAAACTTTTTTTTTAGCACCAGTGAAGAAGGGTTCAAGCTGTTGCCCTCCTCCCACCTCACATTATGGCTCTTCTGTGGGTGATTCTCGGCATAATAATTCTCATGCTTTTGGAGGAAGCCACCCTTTTATTAGTGGTGGGGTTTCCCAGAGATATTTCACCTGGCTCTTCACCCTCTGGGCAGCCCATACTCTGGGCTGAGGCTTGCCCACGTGTTCCCGTATGCAAGGCGCCTTACTTTCCCCGTGCTCTCAGGTAGATGATGGAGCGTTGCTGTCCCAGACAACCACTGTCTAAAATCATCAGTTGTGCTGAAGACGGGGAGGGCTGCTTTGCCGCACTGTCTCTTCCAGGGCAAACCAGGGACCCAGAGACCTGCCGTGAAGCAGCCAGGCTGACGGCACGGTGGCCGCTCAGAGTAAGAGCGGTCGGAAAGCCCGCAAGGGCCGTGAGCACGAGAGTTGGAAGAGTCCACTCTGGGGACCAAAGCAACACCGTGGAGGGTGGTGGCGAGGGAATGCCAGAAGACATGCCCGTGCGGCATCAGAGGGAAACGACGCTGCAGGGCTTCTTTGAGTGGAATGGGGGGCTGGTAGGGCACTTCCGAGCTTCTCCAAACAGACACAGTGGTCTGGTCCCACCCCCGTGCGGGAACTGCCAAGGTGGTCCTGTTGCCTGCGTTTCACCTTGGAGGGCGCACAGATTCCGTTCTGCAAACATGCCTGTGGGCCTGGGGTCATAATAGCGCCATCAGTTTTTTGTTTGTTTTTAATTAATTTATTTATTTTTGGCCGTGCTGGGTCTTCGTTGCTGTGCGTGGGCTTTCTCTAGTTGCGGCGAGTGGGGGCTGCTCTTCGTTGCGGTGCACGGGCTTCTCACTGCCGTGGCTCCTCTGTGGTGAAGCACGGGCTCTAGGTGCGTGGGCTTCAGTAGTTGTGGCACATGGGCTCAGTAGTTGTGGCTCACGGGCTTAGGTGCTCCACAGCATGTGGGATCCTCCCGGACCAGGGCTCGAACCTGTGTCCCCTGCATTGGCAGGCAGATTCTTAACCACTGAGCCACCAAGGAAGCCCCAGCTCCATCAATTTTAAGGTGCGTGAAATACATCCTCAGTCCTGATACCGTCTGACCTTCCCGACAAGCATGGAGATAAGCAGGGCACCCTGTAAGTCCACAGAGCTGTGTGTGGAAGCGTGGAGGCCTGGGAAGCTGGAAATTATCAAGTCACATGGCTCACCCACTGCAGGTGGCAAGACTGCCTCTCAGCTCCATCTCTGACCCCTCTCCCCATGTCCATGTGCTGCTGTGGCTGGATTCCCCTTGGACGGTTACAGGGGCTCACTGTGTTACAGGGTTATTTTAGAAAAGTGTTTAGTGTTGTTTTGGAAAGCTAGAATGGAAGTGTTTCTCAACTGCTAACGTAATCAATACGTGATCTTCCTAATCTCAGTTTTATTTTGCTCCAAAAGTTTCTACTCAGCATTTTGTGACTGGCTGGAACATGGGTTATTTGCAAACTTACGTAACGACATCTGTTGCCGGAAGTACCGGGGGGCTGAGGATTTTACCGTAAGTGAAGTCTTCGGAAGCATTTTGTAGTAGAGTGAACTTTAAAATGCTTCTGATAATACATAGGACTGGCAGGTATTTGAAGTTACATAGCCAATTGCTCTGCTACTGACACACACAGCTAAGCTAATGATTTAGTGTCAAATCGGATAGAAGAGCTCTCCTATGTCTTTTTGTATCTCGTCCTTTTCTGGACGTTGGAGATGACGCAGAGGAGCATAAATCATGGCTTCTGCCCTCCCTCAAGGGAGCTGACATATTACACTTCAGGTTTTCCAGAATATCTTCAGGCTTCTTTAGGGATCCGATCCAAACTTTCCCAGGAAACATGCTTACCTGCCATTCACATGAATGTTTCTTTATATTACATACCTCTTCCTGCATAAAAAATGACCCCCAAACTTAGTGGCTGAACACAGCACACAGTTTCTTTGGGTCAGGAGTTTGGGCACAGCTCAGCTGCATTCTCTGCCCAGCGTCTGTCAAGTCTGTAATCAAGGTGTTGGCTGGGCTGCATTCTCATCTGGGGGCTCGACTGTAGGAGAATCTGCTTCTAAGCTCTTTGCAATTGTCAGCAGAATTCACTTCCTTGCAGTTGTAGGACTGCGGTCCTGTTTCCTTGGTGACTCTTGGCTGGAGTGCACTCTTAGCTCCTAGAAGTTGCCTGTGGTCCCTCCCCATGTGGCCCCCTTCATTGGCAGGTCACAAAACAGCTATGTACTTCTTTAAGGCCAGAATCCTGGTTTCCAGTCTGCTGAGACGGAATTTTATATAACACAACATAATCTCAGGAGTGACAGTTCTTCACCTTGGCCATATTCTATTGGTTAGAAGCAGACACACACACACGGAGGTGATTACACCAGCGCAGGTCATGACTCGGTGGGGCTCATTCTAGGCTGTGGAGGGATTCAGGTCTCTTGAGACATAGAACAGAGAGGTTTGATCAGAAATGGAAACAAACAAGCAATAAACAAAACTGATGAATCTGTGCAAAGACAAGGACAGTAAGGCCATCCCTGTGTCTCCTACATTCTATAATGTGCACTCCTACATTATTTTGTATTCTGTTCTGTACACAGACTGTACATATATATGCTGCTGTAGAATCTAGAGGAACAAGATGTGCCCTGCTGTTCGCTTGGTAAACACATTATCCCTTAATATCACTGACTCTGTGTTGATAGTTTTACATCTGATCCCTGAGAAGGGAGATATAATTGAAACCGTTCTCCCTGAAATTCCAGATGTGATAGTGGGCTTCTGTAATTGCCGTTCTCTCTGAAATAACCGTGAGGACATCTGAACCACATCGGTTTATTAAAATGGGACTCGTGTGTACAAATTGTGATCTGCTGTTGGCAGAAAGGTTAATTGGAACTTGAAAGGTGGGGAAAACAGAGGCCAGTTAATGTGAGGGACTTTGTGGAGAGACCTCAGCCCGCTGGTCCAATAACTCAAAGCCTTAATGTGCAGTTTTAGCTGCTTCGATTGTTCTTATCTCTCTCTGCGTTTTTTTGCTTCTGTTTTATTTTGCAGTAAATGTCTGACTATTATGCTTAAACAGACTGAATCCTGAAAGGACTTGTCCCTGTTTCAGTATTTTTAAGGCTAGTCATTCATTGAGACAGACCCGTCCATGCCCCTGGTTACCACATTATGTATTAAGAATGCGTACAAGTTCCATATTGTCAGGAAGCTAAGCTTTCCCTCGGTAAGAGTTCGGACCCAGAAGGACTCCAACAGAAACAACTAGACTGTTAGATATCTTTGGCCCAATGTGTAGATTTGCAAGATGGTCTGAGCTTTGTCTTCTAAGGCATGAGTTTGCAAACTACACCCCACACAGCAAACCTGGTCTGCCTCTTGTTTTTGTAAGTAAAGTTTTATTGGAACTTGGCCAAACCAGTTTTTTTTTTTTTTTAATATATCATGTATGGCTGCTTCTGTGTTACAACAGCAGAGTTGGGCAGTTGTGATATATCATATGGTCCACAAAGTGGAACCTTTACAGGAAGTCTGGCCCTTTACAGAAAGCGTGTTCCAACTCCTGCTCTAAGAAGAAGAACCACGGTCATAATGATATCACACAACCTCCCTAACCATTCAGACTGTCATGATTTCTTAGCCTGTATTACCAACACCAATTTCTACACATAAAGTATTTTCTTGGTAATTTTAGTCATGAAGTTCCGCTATGTGGAAAAGATTTTCAGGGGCATGTTAATAATAACATACCTAGGATCCATTCATGGCCTCCTCATGTGCTGATCTCTGTAACTTCTCATATGACTGTCTGTACAGTTCTACTTTTGCTACTTTTTCAGGCTGATGGCAGAGTTAACAATGTTATTTTTTTAAATGACATAGTTAAATATATTAGAACAGGAATCTTTTTTTTTTTAATTTTTCACATTTATTAACTCATCATAGGGGTTCACTCCAGAATATGTTTTCTGCTTTTGCATAACGTATGACCTCTGACAGAAGTCACCATCAGCATTCATTGGGAATGTCTCCAGTATGAATCTTTGGGGGCAAATTAAGATAAACATCTTGTCTCAAGAACCCTTTGGGATCCTGATGTAGCTTACAGAAAAAAGAGGCAGTTCTGGTACACAGAGTATTAGGACACTCTGTTCACCTTTTAATGTTTGGGGTAAATGACAGCCCAAGGCTATGGATGTCTCTCAAGCCTAGATCTGAATCATAAGGGATGATTTCTCATGTGTTCTTTTATGAAACATGTTATTTTCTGTGATAGAGACATAGATAGATTGTACTTCATTGCTTTAGTTTATTAACTAGCCATTAGCCCCTTCCTCTTACTTTTATAAAACCTTAAGAAACATGATAAGCTATTACAATTTTTCATACTAGTCATAAAGTGCATGTTTTCCCATGTTTAAATGTATTTTTCTTAACAACTGATGTAATCTTGAATCATAAATGAACATGTCCTTTTCCCTTGTTAACGGTATATAAAATAGTCACGTGTGTTACAGCTGTTGTTGTCTTAGTTTCGTTCCTTTTTTTTTTTTTTTGCGGTACACGGGCCTCTCACTGTTGTGGCCTCTCCCGTTGCGGAGCACAGGCTCCGGACGCGCAGGCTCAGCGGCCATGGCTCACGGGCCCAGCCGTTCTGCGGCATGTGGGATCCTCCCGGACCGGGGCACGAACCTGTGCCCCCTGCATCGGCAGGCGGACTCTCAACCACTGCGCCACCAGGGAAGGCCTCGTTCTTTTTTTAAAAGAGAAATTTATTTATTTATTTATTTTTGTCTGTGTTGGGTCTTCGTTGCTGTGCGTGGGCTTTCTCTAGTTGTGGCAAGCGGGGGCTACTGTTTGTTGCGGTGCGTGGGCTTCTCATTGCGGTGGCTTCTCTTGTTGTGGAGCACGGGCTCTAGGCGCATGGGCTTCAGTAATTGTGGCTCACAGGCTCTAGAACGTGGGCTCAGTAGGTGTGGCTCGCGGGCTCTAGAGCGCAGGCTCAGTAGTTGTGGCACACGGGCTTAGTTGCTCCACGGTAGGTGGAATCTTCCCAGACCAGGGCTCGAACCTGTGTCCCCTGCACTGGCAGGCGGATTCTTAACCACTGTGCCATCAGAGAAGGCCCCTGTTGTCTTAGTTTTGATGACACCTGATACATCTTCGTTTATGCATGGGCTTCTTGCTGAGGAAACACCTCCCATCTTTAATTCTGATGTGTTTGACTTCATAATATCCCTACCCTAGTAGGAAGTCAGCTGAGATGTCAACCTTGGCCGTATGAAATGTGCACTAAGGGTCGTGGAAAGCTGAGACCTCACCTGCGTCAGGGGTCAGTCAGTGAGAGAAGCATCCATTGTTGATACTGAGCTTGTCATTCGATCAGCCTGGATTCTCATCGATCCAGTCCTGGTCAGGATGAAATTAGGAATGAAAAAGGGGTTTTCACTCTGCCACAGATGGCATTATTGATTCATTTCTTTGTGCTTTTTGATTTTCAAAATATTTTCCCATATTACTCCATTTGATTTCATAGCAATTCTTAGAAGTTAGGTCTGAATTTTACTAGGCGAACTTTATGGGCAGTGAAATCAGCGCACAAGGAGAAAATGTTTTATTGGCCCAAGATGACATGGTTCAGAGGCAGAGGAGTAAGATCTAAAATCGAGCGGGTGTGCCTTCTAGTTAACGTTTCTTTCCCACTGTCCTCCATCCCAGACACCTCTGTCTACCCCTGCTCCATGAATGAGCCTATCTCTTTTGTAAAATTGTGGGTCCAACCATTTGTGTGTGAACAGGCTTACTCTCAAATGAGAAGGAAGCTTTGATGATGCAGAATCATAGTTAGTTAAAGGCACTTCAAGGAATTGAAGGAGGAACACGGCTCCTTACTACTTACTGCAGGGTCTCTTTGGCCGTGGGACGTTCCAACGTGACTGGAAAGACACCTCGAAACTAAGGTGTCAGATGTGTCACACTGCTCTTCTTGCTGTCAAAACTTGTCCTGCCTCCGCTGCTCCACAGCCCAGTGTTATGTCTTCACATCTCGGGTATTAAGTAAACGCATCGCTTCAGGAACTCAGGCAGAGCCATCACCTGTCTGGGAATGTCTCTGCAAGAGTTAAAGGTACTGAAAGAAGCTGATGAGAGCTAAACAGGAAAAGGATGTCATCTGCCCCAGGTGTTTGCATGCCGGGGGAAGGACGAGCACGTAGAATTTAACACAAGTCTTTTGCTTTAGTGTACCAGAACGACAGCTGACCCGATTACAATGTCCTTGTGAAGGGACAAGTGGAGATGGACCTTGGTGCTGTTTTTTGAACGTAGTCATATCTTTTCTCTCCTGGGGGTTGGGGATATACCAGAATGTAATAAAATAAAGCTGGCTTTGGGTGCCACACCATGGGATTCATGATACAGTCACCTCTAGTCTTTTGAAAAGTCAACTAGTGAATCGTTCGGAGTCCATTAAATGAAGGTCCAGTATACAAGAGGGACTCAATTTTTATTAAAAAGGTTTGCTCTGTTGGAATATTTTCCCTGAGAAAGTTATAGTACGGCTCCTGAGTCCTCCCTTTAGGGGAGTTGTTCATATTTCGGGGGGGGGCAGCACCAGGATGGCTCTTGAGGTGTATGACTGGTGCGTAAGAAGCACAGGTTCTTCTTACTTGTACAGGATGAGTGCTTGAGCAGAAGAGAGATGTTGGTGGGTTAGTCCAGGGTGGCAGTGGTGGAGGTGGGCAGAAGTGGGCAGCACATATTCTGGAGGTAGAGCCGACAGAATCTGATGACACGTTGCGTGGGACGAATCGGGGGAATGAAGCGTTGATGGTAATGGCGGGGTCTTTGTCATGAACAGCTGGGGGAGGGAGCTGGCATGACCTTGAGCGGATACCGACATGGGGGGTATGTGAGAGGCACAGGTTGTGGGGTGGGGGGGGAGAAAGGATGGCCAGAGGCTTGGTGTTGAGCCTGCTGTGTCTGAGACGTAAATTAGACCTGCACTCGAGATGTGTCATGGGCACATAGATACATGAGTCTGGAGTTGAGAGATCAGGCTGGACATACAAATGTCATGGTGGATAGATGGTATTTAAAGTCACGAAGCTGGATGAAGCGGTAGAAGGACAAGAGCTTCATGGGTTATGTCCTAAATCAGTCCTGCTGGTGGACTAAGGGGGGAATGTTAAGATGGGAGAAGGTCCACGCGAGGGTGGAGTTCTAAAGGACACATGGCAACAGCTTTTCAAGAAGGAAGAGGTGATCAGTTGCACCTGCAGGACCGTGGAGGTCTGAAAATTGGTCACTGGATACCGTGATGCACAGGTCGCGGTCGACCTTAACAAGAGCAGAGTTAGCGGGTGGCTGCAGAGAAAGCCTGATTGATGTGTTCCAGAGGAATGGTAGGGAGAGACGGAGGGGGGGGGGTATGAGAACATTTCAGAGAGCACGGATTGCTGTGGAAGGTTGTGGGTGAAGGGCTGAGCAGGGTAACCCCACATTATATCACGTTTGGGGTGAAGAAATCATCCCGTAGTCTAAGCGGATGGGAACTGTCCTGAAGAGAGAGGGTGTGTGATGCTGGAGGAGAGGGGAGAACTGCAGAAGCACGTGACCTGAAGCGGCAGTGGCGTCCCCTGCACCATGTGAGGAAGGTTGGACGTGGCAGTAAAGGACCGTGCCTCCTTGTCGCGGGACGAGGTAGCGATTGAGAGCACACGGGCCAGCTTCCGGTGTATAGGCGGATGTGAAAGGGGATTCGTGGAAGTGTCCGTCTCAACGCTTCACTTTTCTCCGTGAAATGGGGTGGTTAGCTGAGGGTGATGGAGCCTGGGGTGACCAGCACGTAGCATATTTTCCCAAAAGCGTTAGCTTTTATCACTGTAATGAATAAACTTTTATTTTTTACAAAGGATAAACATTTACCTTTTATATTTTTATAGTCAAGAAAAGTATTAATGATATAGTCTGGATTGTGGTCCTTGGTCAAGGTGCAGATTTGGTCCAAGTTTCCTTTTCCACTTAGTGAGGGTGGGAGTAATGGAATCGAATCGTTTCAAGGAATGCTGAAGATTTTTATAATCGTTATGAGATCCCCTTTACCATCATCTTATAAAGGAAGCTGTCCTTATTAGATCAGATTTCACAGTCCTGGAAAATGAGGATATCAAGAATATTGAATGACGTTTTATGGTCATTCAGTAAATTATCCACTGGGTGGAACGTGTTCTCCATGGAATGCAGCCTTTTTTTTTCTTTTCATTTTTTTAAACAGTGAGGCTCAATTTTCATTGAATTTTTATGTGTTGCTGGGGAGTATACCATGAGACTCTATTGAGGAGAATTGATGAGTTTTGAAAATTTATAAGAGGCTGAGACTGGAGGCTCTTTTGAATGATTTAAAGACCTATCCTGTCTCAAAAGAGGGACTAGCCAGGTAGCTACACAAGGAGTTAGGGGAATATCATAGAAATTACAAAAGCATCTAATTTAAGTAAAAAATCAAAGATGCATGTAAAGCACTTAAACAGTGTCTGAACATAACAGACATTGGATAAATAGTAGCTCTTTTTATTATGATGGCGGAGGGCCAGGTCGCCACTTTGGAATTCTATGACGGGTCAGTAGAAGACAGCCTTAAAAGGTCCCACTCGAATAGTAAATGTACGGGAGGAAATGTACAACAGATGCACACAACTCTGTCCACAAGTTGAAGTTCCTTCCTAAGACCACCTGGGTGGGGAAGAGGAGAGACAAGTGGCTGGGTCAAGGGCTTTGATTTTGGGGAAATGGTTTTTGTGTTTTTACCTTGAGAAGACTTTGAATACATTTATAAGCCGAGGGGAAATGACCGTCATCGGGAGTGTGAAGTGGGAGATTCGTTGGGGGAAAAGCCCAGATTTCTGGAGTCAGAAACTAGGCTTGAATCAAGTTTCAGTGCAGAGATGGAGAGACTCAGCTCCCGCAGATGCCAGCTGCAGCTCCCCGGGGCCAGAGCAGCGCTTCCCAGGCTTGGTCCTTCACACAAATCACCTGGAGTCTTGCTGAAGTGCAGATTCTGTCATAGCAGGCATGGGCTCTCGGCGCGAGAGTCTGTTTCCTCAGCAGTTCAGATGCTGCTGGGTGAAGGACTAGTAAGTGTGTAGATGCCCCTTCTTTGATAGTGGGGTTCCCTATAAGCTCTCACTTTGAGGTGCCTACTGATGAAGTCTTGTGATTTCTTCTGTGGTATTCTATAGAGAGAAAATGTGCAATGGCGGATAATGATTGAAAATAAACAGATGGAAATGGTTTTTTAAAAGTGGAAGGGCTTCCCTGGTGGTGCAGTGCTTAGGCAGATCCCACATGCCGTGGAGCAACTAAGCCCACGAGCCACAGCTACTGAGTCCACGTGCCACAACTACTGAGTCCATGTGCCTAGAGCCCATGCTCCGCAACAGGAGAAGCCATGGCAGTGAGAAGCCCACGCACCGCAACGGAGAGTAGCCCCCGCTTGCTGCAACTAGAGAAAGCCTGAGCACAGCAACAAAGACCCAACGCAGCCATACATACATACATACATAAATAAAGAAATCAATCCCTCACACTTTTATCATTCAAAACGCAGAATTATAATTGTCGGTTTGTCTCTGTCCCCAGACGGAAGGTATTTCACTGGGTACAGAATTTCCAGTTAGCAATTTTTAAAATATGAGTTGTTTAAAAATCTTTTCGTTTTCTTTTGTCTTGTATATTTTCTGAAAAATCTCCAACATTCTTTTTCTTTCAGCTGTTTATAAAGAATCTTTTTATATCTCTGTCTGCTTTTAAGTGTTTCTTTCTGTGTCTAGTTTTAATATGATTATGGATACCTTGATGGCGTGGCCTTTATGTGTCTTCTGTTGGGGGTCACTAAGTTTCTTCTAATTGTGGGCTAATAATTTTAGTCAAATTTTAAACACATGGGCCAATTATTTTTCTGCCCCATCCTCTGTGTCCTGTCTTCTGGGGCCCTAAATATATATGACAGACTTTATTTGGTCTCCTGGGTCAGTCCGTCTCTGATCATGTTTTTTGCTCATTTTTCCCCCAGTGTCTGCTTCATTTTGATAGTTTTTGTCATTGTGTTTTCAGGTTCCCATCAAGTGATCTTTTCTTCTACAGTGTCTGACACTTTTTAAATCCTTTCTGGCATGGTTTTGTTCCTTCACTTTTACTTCTGGAAGTTCCATGCAGGTCCTTCCTGCATCTTCTGTTCCTCTCCTCCGTGTCGATGTTTTCTTCTACATTCCTGGGCATATAGAGCATATTTATAACAACCTTTTATCGATAAATGTCCTTTCCTGCTAATTACATCACCTGTGTTGTTTCTGGCTCTGTTTCTTTAGATTCTCTGTTTCCCTTTTGCTTGTGTGTCATAGTTTCCTGCTTCTTTGCATGCCTGACGATTTTTTTTTAAGTACTTTTTAAAAAATAATTAATTTTTGGCTGCCTTGGGTCTTCATTGCTACGCACGAGCTTTCTCTAGTTGCGGCAAGCAGGGGCTACTCTTTGTTTCTGTGCGCGGGCTTCTCATTGTCGTGGCTTCTCTTATTGCGGACCACGGGCTCTAGGCACGTGGGCTTCAGTAATTGTGGCACGCGGTTTCAGTGGTTGTGGTGCATGGGCTTAGTTGCCCCGCGGCATGTGGGATCTTCCAGGACCAGGGATCGAATCCGTGTCCCCTGCCTTGGCAGGCGGATTCTTAACCACGGAGCCACCAGGGAAGTCCAGCATGCCTGATGATTTTTGACTGGATGTCAGATTTGCGTGTTCTGAATTTTGCTGTATTTTGTAAAAAGCATTCGATCGTTCTGGCATGTAGTTACTTGAGATCAGTTTGCTTTTGTAGAGACTTGCTTTTAAACTTTCTGAGGGCAGATTCAGAGCAGCCTTTAGTCTAGGGCTGATTTGTCCCCATTACTATAGTGATATTTTTCTGAGGACCCTATCTGATGCCCTGTGTATTATGTATCCTTTCTGCTCTGACAGTTAGAATGTGAGGTAGTATCCTGCTTAGAACTCCAGGAATTGCTTGCTCTAGTGCTTTCTGTCTGTTCCTTCCCCGGTCTCGTGTGCTTTCACCTCATGCAAGTTCAAGAAACAGACTTAATGGACACAGGGAACAGACTTGTGGTTGCCAAGGGGGAGGGGGTTGGGAGAGGGGTGGGGTGGGAGTTTGGGGTTAGCAGATGTGAGCTTTTACATGTAGGATGGATAAACAACAAGGTCCTACTGTAGAGCACAGGGAACTCTGTTCAGTGTCCTGGGATAAACCATCATGGAAAAGAAGATGAAAAAAAAAAAAGAATGTTAAAAGAAAGCATTATTCAGCCCAAAACTTGAGGGAGGGGTCCCTCACAGCTCTCTGGGTTTCTCTTTGCCTAGTTCCATCCTTCCTGACTTTCTGCCCACAAGACCTACTCGTTTCAGCCTCCTCAAACTTTGATCTCTTTCTCCTCGACTCAGAAAAGCTGCAGGACGACCTTTGGGTCACCCCTCCTCGCCCTGTGGACTTGAACCTACCCGCAGCCGTGCATTACCGGCCATCTCCGGGCTCACCTCATTTGTGTGCTCTCTCAGGGCATACAGCCCCATGCTAGCTGTTGGCCATTGTCTGCTGTTACATATATTCTGTCCAGTTTTATGGTTGTTTCCAGAAGGTCAGTCCCCACATTCCTCCACGGGCATACGTCGAGGGTTTTTGGCAAATAAACCAAATGAATTGAAGCTCTCCAGACTGTGCCCTGGCTACTCTGGTTTTGCACAGTTGGTTCTTTATGGCTGAAAAGACACTGACATTCAGACGGTCTTCTTCACCCCTGCCTTTCTTCATTTAAGACCGCTGTCACATCTTCTGAGCGCCTTCTTTGACAACTTCGCGTGAGCTCGTGTCTCTCCTGTGTTTAGTAACTGATATGGTCATTTACGTTTTAGCGCTCCTGAAAGGCAGGCAGAGTGGAAGCAGAGCCGTGACTGCCTTCTCCTTGTCCCTGTAGTATGGCACACCGCTGGACGCTGTCGAGGCGTGTTTTGAATATGCGCTCCCCGTTCTCGTGGGATTTGTACATGTCTGTGACAGTGCGTATGACGTCGTGGTTTTACGTCATGGTTTTGTTGTTTCAAAGTCTGTCTCCTACAGAGGATTCTGGACTTCTCCGGAGAGGGATGGAAGCTTATCTCCCTTTCACATTTGTGCTTTTCTGGCTAATTAATCAATATATTGCTCTAACCCAGAGTCTTTGAACTCCGACACTCTTGACATTTTTGGTTAAATACTTCTTTGCCATGAGGCTGTCCTGTGCCCTGTGGGATCTGTAGCAGCATATCCCTGGGTTCTACCCACTCACCAGATGCCAGGAGCGCTCCCCTCCCGGTTGTAAGGACCAAAAAATGTCTCCAGGCCTTGCCTTTTCATACTCTCTGTGGGGCAAAAGTCACTTCTGCTGAGAACCCTTTTGCTAACCTATGGTATTTGTAATTTCCCTTGCACATTATACTGAGAAAATAACATTCTATTCACATTAGTTTCTAGTTCACTTTGCGATGGTACCGTCAGTCTAAAAGTATGCTATCCATATAGTAGTGTATAAACAAAGGAAGAGAAATTTCAAGGAAGATTTCTGCGATCCTGCGATTTATAAGAAGAAATATATGCATTTGGTCTTCGACCCCCTTCTTGGCACAGAGGTCCTCGGGAATGTCCTAAGTGGTGAGAGCTCTCACAAGGTGTCTTTTGTTACTTTAATGAGGTGACCTTGGCAAAGCACCTGCTCACGGGGGCTGGTTGCCAGTGGAGCAACCCTGTAGTTAGGGGTTGGAACTTTCCTCCCACCCTCTGACTTAAGGGAAGGGGGGAAGAGCTGGAGATTGACTTCAGTCCTCGGCGGCGGATGAGCTGCTCAGTCATGCCCGAGTAATGAGGCCTCCATCAAACCCCCAGAGGACCGGGTTCAGAGAGCTTCCTGGTTGGTGAACACGTGGAGATTTGGGAAGAGTATCTTGTGTCCTTTCCCCGTACCGTGCCCTATGCACGGCTTCCGTTTGGCCGTTCCCGCCTTACATCCTCTTGTAAGAAACTGGTAATACAGTAGGTAAAATGTTTCTCTGATTTCTCTAGCAAACTAATTGAACCTGAGTGGGGCTTGTCGGAACCTCCAATCTGTAGCCCTTTGGTCAGAAGCACAGGCGACAGCCTGAACTTGGAACTGGCCTGTGCAGAGGCAGTAGGGGATGTCGTCCTGTAGGACTGAGCCCGTGACCTGTGGGGTCTGATGCCGTCTCCAGGAAGATAGTGTCACAATTGAGTTGAGTTGTGTAAACACCCAGCGAGGGTCTGAGAATTGCTTGGTGTGTTCGCGGGGAATGCCCCCGCCCCGGCTGACATTGGAATTGGGAGTACAGACCTTTTATAATTTCTAAGACTGTGAAAGTGTATCTCTTTTCTGAAGTATGATTTTGCTTGTAACTTGGATGGGACAGGATTTGCAAAATTCTCTGAGATGGAAACATGTTAGAAACTTAAAACTACAAATCAGAGTAAATATGTACATTTAACAACTTGACAATTTATTCCTCCTCAAAAGAAATTTTTCATATGAGTATTTTAGGTAATCTATAATTAACCTCTTGTGTTTCTCATTGTTTTTTCGTTTCTGTTTTCGTAGAATTTCTAGAATGATGTTTTAAAACTGTAATACTTCTTTTCGGGGCTAGCACTGATTTCAGCATGATTATGTGGCAGAACCTGTGCCAAGTGTTTCATATACGTCAATGCTGAGGGTAATAGTACACAATAAGTATTGTCGTTATTCCCCTTTTACATTTGGAGAAACCAGGACTTGCGGCACTGATGTTGTCACCACAGCATGCAGCTCCTGCCTTACTGATGTAGTTGCTGTGCCGTGAATGGAGTACCCTGTATTTGCTTCTGCCCTCGTACTTGTCGTTCTTTCCCTCTAGAATAGCCCTCTGCCCTTCCACACCACGCTTACCCAGTTAACTCATGCTGAGTGTTGACGACCTGTCTTAAAAGCTTTCTCCTTGTCTAATCCTCTTTCAACCTCACGTGTGCGTACCTGCGTTACCGCCTGTGTCTACCTCTATTTGAATACAAATGAAACTGCTTAATGATGTCACCTGTTCGTTAGTAGAGACATAAGCTGTAAGCATAGTGCGTTGTCACTGTCCTGCTTTTCTTCTGTTCATCTGTAGCTTCCCAGTACCTAGAATGCCAGTTTGGCTTCTGAGTCAGTATATAAAGGCTTCGCGGGGCTAATGATTCATAGACATGCCTGGTAGCTCGTAGTAACAAAATGCAGGACGAAGGGGAGAGAGGGAGATGGTTGTCTATCAAGTGTCCTAACTGTCCCTGATTCTCTAGAAAATTTTGAAGTTTGGGAATTATTTTTGTGCCTGGCGATCTTCCAGAGATCTTCCAGCATGATTCCGGAGTGACGCTCCCAGTGGAGAATTTGACCGTTGATAACCTCATACAGTGTGTCACATTTGCCTTCAAAATAAATAGCAAAGCCAAGGAAGAGGAAGCCGAGATAAACATATGTAAAGATGACTCTAATTTAGCAAAAGCGACATGTACTCCTAGGAAAGTGACTGTTTTCAAATACGTGTTTCTGATTTTCTCCTAATTTTACAGTATTCATGGCCAAGGTCTACAGTTTGCCTGGGAACCAAATTGACTGTAATCACATTTAATAAATTAGGATGTGTAACTGAGTTTCCAAGCAAATTATAATTTCATTTCCAAGCATAAATTAGAAACATTTGAACTGAGAATGCTTTTTCCTATTTCATGCATACTTAGCATTTAGATGCCTTCCTTGAAAGATACAACTGGTAATTTGGGTTGTTTTTTTAAACAGTATAATGTCTTTACTTTTTATAGAAATTATATATGCCCATTGAAACATTTATATAACAAACTGCACAGGACACTAAAACTTAACCTTTACTCCAAAGTCTACCATGTGGAAATAGCCATGGTTACCTTTGCAGAGGAGTTATCATAGCAAACCTGTCGTTAGAAATTCCTGCTTAAAAGGTTGGCCCTTGGCTGGCTTCTGGAAACTTGGGCTGGGGGAGATTTTCCCACCAATCCCTAACTGAGAAGAGGGGCTTACTGTTCTAAACTATTTTTTTTTTCTTCCCTGTATTTTATTTATTTATTTATTTTTTAACATCTTTATTGGAGTATAATTGCTTTACAATGGTGTGTTAGTTTCTGCTGTATAACAAAGTGAATCAGCTATACACATATATATATATATATATATATATATATATATATCTCCATATCCCCTCTCTCTTGTGTCTCCCTCCCACCCTCCCTACCCCACCCCTCTAGGTGGTCACAAAGCACCGAGCTGATCTCCCTGTGCTATGCGGCTGCTTCCCACTAGCTATCTATTTTACATTTGGTAGTGTATATATCTCCATGATACTCTCTCACTTGGTCTCAGCTTACCCTTCCCCCTCCCCATGTTCTCAAGTCCATTCTCTACATCTGCATCTTTATTCCTGTCCTGCCCCTAGGTTCTTCAGAACCATTTTTAAAAATATTTTCCATATATATGTTGGCTGTCTTTTCTCCATTGTATATTCTTGCCTCCTTTATCAAAGATAAGGTGACCATAAGTGTGTGGGTTTATCTCTTGGCTTTCTATCCTGTTGCATTGATGTATACTTCTGTTTTTGTGCCAGTACTATACTGTCTTGATTACTGTAGCTTTGTAGTATAGTCTGAAGTCCAGGAGCCTGATTCCTCCAGCTCTGCTTTTCTTTCTCAAGATTGCTTTGGCTATTCGAGGTCTTTTGTGTTTCCATACAAATTGTGGAATTTTTTGTTCTAGTTCTGTGAAAAAATGCCATTTTTTGGATAGGGATTAGTTTGATAGGGATTAGTAGTTTGATAGGGATTGCATTGAATCTGTAGATTGCATTGGGTAGTATAGTCATTTTCACGATGTTGATTCTTCTAATCTAAGAACATGGTATATACCTCTCCATCTGTTTGTATCATGTTTAATTTCTTTCATCAGTGTCTTATAGTTTTCTGCATACAGGTCTTCTTTTTTTTTTTCCACATCTTCATTGGAGTATAATTGCTTTACAATGGTGTGTTAGTTTCTGCTTTACAACAAAATGAATCAGTTATATATATACACATATGTTCCCATATCTCTTCCCTCTTGCATCTCCCTCACTCCCACCCTCCCTATCCCACCCCTCCAGGCGATCACAAAGCACTGAGCTGATCTTCCTGTGCTATGCGGCTTGCATACAGACCTTTTGTCTCCTTAGGTAGGTTTATTCCTAGGTATTTTATTCTTTTTTTTTGTAATGGTAAATGGGAGTGTTTCCTTAATTTCTCTTTCAGGTTTTTCATCATTAGTGTGTAGGAATGTAAGAGATTTCTGTGCATTAATTTTATATCCTGCTACTTTACAAAATTCATTGATTAGCTCCTAGTAGTTTTCTGGTAGCATCTTTAGGATTCTCTGTGTATAGTATCATGTCATCTGCAAACGGTGACAGTTTTACTTCTTTTCCGATTTGGATTCGTTTTATTTCTTGTTCTTCTCTTCTGTGGCCAAAACTACGAAAACCATGCTGAATAATAGTGGTGAGAGTGGGCAACCTTGTCTTGTTCCTGATCTTAGTGGAAATGGTTTCAGTTTTTCCCCTTTGAGAATGATGTAGGCTGTGGGTTTGTCATATATGGCCTTTATTATGTTGAGGTAAGTTCCCTCTATGCCTGCTTTCTGGAGAGCTTTTGTCCTAAATGGGTGTTGAATTCTGTCAAAAGCTTTTTCTGCATCTATTGAGATGATCGTATGGGTTTTCTCCTTCAATTTGTTCATATGCTCTGTCACACTGGTTGATTTGCATATATTGAAGAAGCCTTGCATTCCTGGAATAAACCCCACTTGATTATGTGTATGTGTATGATCCTTTTAATGTGTTGTTGGATTCTTTTTACTAGTATTTTGCTGAGGATTTTTGCATCTGTGTTCATCAGTGATATTGGTCTGTATCAAGAAAAAAAGGGAGAAGACTCAAATCAGTAGAATTAGAAATGAAGAAGGAGAAGGAACAACTGACGCTGCAGAAATACAAAGGATCATGACAGATTACTACAGGCAACTCTATGCCAATAAAATGGACAACCTGGAAGAAATGGACAAATTCTTAGAAAAGCACAACCTCCTGAGACTGAACCAGGAAGAAATAGAAAATATAAACAGGCGAATCACAAGTACTGAAATGGAAACTGTGATTAAAAATCTTCCAACAAACAAAAGCCCAGGACCAGATGGCTTCACAGGCAGATTCCATCAAACATTTAGAGAAGAGCTAACACCCATCCTTCTCAAACTCTTCCAAAATATAGCAGAGGGAGGAACACTCCCAAACTCATTCTGCAAGGCCACCATCACCCTGATAGCAAAACCAGACAAAGATGTCACACAAAAAGAAAAGTACAGACCAATAGCACTGTTTCTAAACTGTTGACACCTGTTTCCTTCTGGGAGTCTGGGTTTTGGTACATACTACGCAGGAGGTGCCTATGTGACCAGCCCCCCAGAAAAGCTCTGGGCTTCATGTCTCCCCTGGACTTCTCTGGTTGACAGCATTTCACAAGTGTTGTTACAACTCATGGCTGGAGGAATTTAATGCATCCTGTGTGACTCCACTGGGAAAGTTTGCACCTGGTTTCCTCTGGACTTCTCCCCATAGGCCTTTCCCTTCTGCTCGTTTTGCTGCAGTACATCATAGCCCTGAATACGGGTGTCCTAAAATTAAGTTCAAGATTTCTTGCTCCATTCCTTCTAACCTACCGGTTTTTTAAGGCCTATTCTTTTAATTTTATTATATCATATTACCTTTTTAAACTGTAATTCCTACTTTTTTCAATTTTAGTTTTATATTTATGTGGATGACAAAATGATTAGTAATTCTTTTATGCTAATTTCTTTATTTTTGGCTTTCTAAATTAGATCATGTCTCAGTGTCTTTTAAAAGATACCATTTTCTTTGAGATTATTCATGACAGGCTCTGCCTACTGTTATACCTGATGTCCAGATGGGTTTGCACAAACTTTTTTCTCACATAATATATAAGTGTACGCTTTATATTTTTTTCAGGGGGTGCTGTGCTAGCCCATCTACTCTTTATTTCTGTCAACTTGTGGAACAGCTGAATTTTACCATTGCATAGTTTTGCAAGAAAGGCTCATGAGTGTTATATTTTCTGAATCTTTATGTCTTTGAGAATATTTGTCACATGTTTATTTGAATAACAACTTAGCTGATTTTATATATATATATATATTCTTTAGTATTATATGGCCATTGCTGTATTGCCGTCACACCTTACATTTTATAGAGACAAATTAACCTGGGAGAAACCTTATTTTCTCCATCATAATGAACTTGCCTTTTCTACCTGGATGCCTGAAAAATTATATTTTTATCCTCAGAGTTCAGTAGTGCAAGCTATATCTCAGCGTTGCCCATTCTTATCAGTATTCGTGGAGTGTAACTGCCCTTTTGATTTATATATATATATATATATGATTTACATATATACAGGTATATAAGTGTGTGTGTTTCTGCACCCGCGTGCATTTTTCCCCTCTGCTCTAGTCCTGGATATTTCCGGAGTGCTAGAAGTCCCCAGGTTATCCTAGTAGGGAAGCAAGTTGAAAGCCATTGGCTTAGCCATCTTCTAATTTTACCCTGAGATACAGGGCAGCCCTTAGATAAACGTTGGCCCACACTCTTACTTGTTTGTGATTTTGGATAAATTACGACCTCCCCGAGCTTCTGTCTGCTCATTTGTGAAATGGAAATAATCCTGGCTGTAGGGCCTGGGGGAGGAGTACGTGGGGTGAGCTAGGGAAGCAGCTGGTAGAGGTGACGGGTGGGAGACCCTCGGCAGCTGTTAGCGATGACCTACCACGGCTGGTTCCTCGGGTCGTCACTGGTGAGGGTGGCGGGGGTGGTGGTGATGATGGTGGAGAGCTCACTTCAGGGGTCCACAGCCCTGAAGGTTGCACGCCTGTGTGTTGGCTGGAGCCAGGAGACAGCCCCCAGGCCCTGGCTCTTCGCCAAGGCTGTGTATTGAGATTGGGTACATGTGCAGTTCTGGTGAATGGAACGAGACACCAGATGCAGAGTTTTCTCCGTATCTGAGGCTTCATATTTATAGGATTTCTAACGTATTAGTATATGTTACCGAATTTGATGTGTTTGTGTTCATCATCCCATGATTGCTGCACAAATTATGTTATTGCATCCAAGAACAGTTACTATTGTTAGTATTTCATTTCGTTTTTACCATTTACCACAAGAAAGATCAGCTTAGTGTGTTGCCTAGGTGAGGCACTGAAAACACATTTGCGTTTTGGGCTAAGAGATAGGATGTAGGAGAGACTTATAAGAATTAATTAGTGTTGTGTAGAATGTTAGTTAAAATATGGGGGAGTTGCCCCTTAATGCAACGCACCCAAGGGCATTTTCCTTCACCTCTTTGCTTTTTTGAGCCCGTCCTTGGATGCATAATGACATCCTTTAGGCACTAACTACCCTAAAAAATACGTGATCTTTGAAGACTATTCCGCTCTTATTTTTGTATATGGACAGGGCAGAAAAAAACAAACAAAAATTAATCAGCATAGTAACTACGTTTTCTCCAAATTTTAAACTCAAGCCAGTGACCTGGCGAAATGGTTATTTGTGTGAAATTATTCATATGAATAGTTTTATAAAGGAATTGTAGTTACATAGTTTTACAATTCATAATTTGCCTTAACAGACTGGAAGCAGTTGTATAAACAAGAAATACAGCATTTGGTAGGTGCATCTGTTGTTGCCATGCGTGTTTTCACTTCTGTGAAGTTGAGGGGCGTGGCGCTCCTTGTGATTTGGGTAACCCACACCTTTAAAATGTTCACATCCCTCCTGACGAGTCTGTGAGTGATTAACTTGTAATGGCACAAGAAATATGACACGCTTAAAGGTCAGAAGTTTCTTTTCCTGCACCCAAATGATCTTTTGCTCACAGGATTTCCAACTGGTGATCAGGGGACCAATTTACACATTTCCTTTATGTCTAGAGTACTGATGTTCACACATCGTTTTCTATCACCTATGAGCATTTTTGTCCTTATTCCATTCAGTGGTAAATTCTCATTAAGCAATGGTTAAAGACATGGGGAGAGACCTTGTGCACAGATACCATATGTTCTCTAATTTATATTCAGACTATTAATATTTTTCAACCTAATCCAAGAGGATTATCTAAGATAATTGATAGAGAACATCAAAGTTTGCCTTCAGTAGAGCTGAACAAATAGAAGAGTTAAGTAGAACGCCTCTGTGAGATTACTGTACCAAATTCACGTATTTGTAAGGTGATCTTCATTTAAGTTCAAGGGCTGAAGACTATTTCTTTCTTATAAATTCCAAGGGGGTCCATTTCCCTCCCTGCAGATTTCAGTACTGGGCCTGGTGGGGGCATGTTGGAGACTTGTGGATGGTCACGCTGTAGGAGAAGCAAAGCCACCTGTCTGTCTTTGGCTCTTGTAACGTTATGATCAGAATAACAGAAGAATTTGGAAATGTTAAACAGGAAACGTGTAGCAGTGGGAAAAGAAAAGATACAACCATGAGTCCAGTCCTGCTGAGTAGCTGTCGGGAGCTAACTTGGTACAGCCCTGCCTAGTTCTCCGGGTACACAATCTAATATAATATTCATTATGTCATCTGGAACACTGCAAGCTCAGGGACCAGTCTAGAAAGCTCCAGTGCAGAGAGGAACTTTCTTTGATTCCTGATTTGTTTCCATGGACCTCAAAATACCCACCCCCCCCCAACAAAAAAAAATCACATTTTCCATAGCAAAAAGGAAAAGAATTGTACAGAACAACCCTACATCAACTGGAAGATCCAAGTTATTGTGCTAATTATGGTCATTCTTCTTTTACACTCAGTAGGAACAAATGTTGCAGATCCCTCTCCGCCAGTGTTTTTGTTTATTTGTTTTTAATTCTGGCCCATTAGCTCGGTGAGTAAATCAGTAAGGGGAGGAGATAGCAGCTCCTGCTTTCCTGTCCCTCCCAGTTCAAGGGCGTGGCCGTTAGCATGAAGATGATTAGAGTCATATGAACAGACAGCCCTTACTTTGTTATCTGATTCCCAAGTTATACTCCGTTTTTACGTGTGAAGAAGTTTGCCGTGAGTTGATTTGATTATACATAATGCAAACTAAGTCCCTGTGATTGCTAACTTAGCAAGCAGTAAACACTTGGCAGATTTAATAAAATTATGTCTACTTGCAAATCTCAGCCGGTGTGCCAGGGGCCGATGATTTTAGTAACTTAAGTATTTTCGTCAGTGCATGTAATATATACATTTTGTTGAAAGAGGAAAGCTGGCCAAAACTCTATAATTGTTCCAGATCCTTTCACATGCTTCTTTGATTCCTAACTTTGATTTGGACCTGAATTGAGAACTTCAAAAACCAATGAAGGGCTCCCTTGGTGGCGCAGTGGTTGAGAATCCACCTGCCGATGCAGGGGACACTTGTTCGAGCCCTGGTCTGGGAAGATCCCACATGCCATGGAGCAAGTAAGCCCGTGAGCCACAACTACTGAGCCCATGTGCTGCAACTATGGAAGTCCACGTGCCTACAGCCCATGCTCCACAACGAGAGAAGCCACTGCAACGAGAAGCCCACGCACTGCAACGAAGAGTAGCCCCCGCTCTCCGACAACTAGAGAAAGCCCACACGCAGCAATGAACACCCAACACAGCCAAAAATAAATAAATAAATAAAATTATATTAAAAAAACCCATACCATACCAACTCAGTATCCTTAAAAAAAAAAAAAATTAATGAAGTAAAACATCTAGTAGCTAACAGAAAAATGAGCTGTGAAAGTGCATAAGAGAGAAGAGCCTTAAGAACTGATGATGCTTTAAATGTTTATAAAGTTTTTTTTTTAATTTAAATTAACTAGCTACAGACTTGTGGTACTTCAGTATTGAAAGCATGACCTTTCTTCTGTTTTACCTGGAAAGTTCTTGAATTGAGACACAGTTTTGATCCAGTCAATTCATGTTATTTTCAAATTTTATGTATCATTAATTAAAAAAAATGAATTAATTTTTCTTGGCTGTGTTGGGTCTTCGTCGTGGTGTGCAGGCTTCTTGTTGCCGTGGCTTCTCTTGTTGTGGAGCACGGGCTCTAGGCGCACGGGCTTCAGTAGTTGTGGCACGTGGGCTTCAGCAGTTGTGGCTCGCGGGCTCTAGAGCGCAGGCTCAGTAGTTGTGCACAGGTTTAGGTGCTCCGTGGCATGTGGGATCTTCCCGGACCAGGGCTCGAACCCGTGTCCCCCGCATTGACAGGCGGATTCCTAACCACTGCACCACCAGGGAAGCCCTATATACGATTATTAACAATCATTTTTATTCTCATCTACAATTCTAATTCAGACCTTGAAATTATACTTTTTCTAGCTAGTGTTTCTAGTTTTCCACCTTTGGTAATTAAATTAGAGTGTGAAGTTTTTCCCTGGTATTTAATTGTCAGA
Organism: Neophocaena asiaeorientalis asiaeorientalis; assembly: GCF_003031525.2. NCBI lineage: Eukaryota > Metazoa > Chordata > Mammalia > Artiodactyla > Phocoenidae > Neophocaena > Neophocaena asiaeorientalis. The sequence continues at coordinate 4,788,248 of NW_020174373.1, read as the reverse complement.
GTATTGATGTCTCGATGTACATTAAATTTACAATATCGGAACTCAAAATGTAACAATAATCTGTGAATGCGTGTATGTGTGATTGATGTGTATCTGTTGCATGTAAAATAAAGTTCTAAGTGATGGGTCATAGTCCTTTAAAAAATTAGCATAAAAGATCACTTCTTTAGGGGGAAAGAAAGCAAGTACATTTACTTTGTAAACAATTCAAGGGAGACTTTGATGGAGTAAGAATTTTGACCTGCCTTTCCGACGCCTTGGAAATCAGACTCCGTGTGTCTTTAACGGGAGAATTCTTTTCTATTCTCTCCCAGCCTCTGTTCCCCAAGAAGAACTATGAATGCCTGACCAGCTGTGAGTTCCTCAAGTACATCCTGTCGGTAAAGCAAGGGGATTGCCCAGCTCCGGAGAAGGCCAGTGGCTTTGCCGCCGCCTGTGTCGAAAGCTGTGAAGTGGACAGTGAATGCTCTGGGGTTAAGAAGTGTTGTTCCAATGGATGTGGACACACCTGCCAGGTGCCCAAGACTCTGTACAAAGGTAAGGAGCAGAGCTGAGTAGGCGAGGGGACCTCCAGGGTCACGGGGGGGTTGTGTGCGTGTGAGGAAGGATGTCAAAGATGTGACTTGGAAGGAAAGCGAGAACTATAAGAAAATGTACCTTGTGCCACATAAAAACATCTGAAAATACTTACTAGACCATAGAAATCAGCCCCAGTGAACTCCTATTGGGGTGGAGTAAATCCTTCATGGGAATTCTTCTTATTTTTTTATTGAAGTATGGTTGATTTACAGTATTAGTTTCAGGTGTACAATACCGTGGCTCGGTATTTTTATAGATTACACTCCATTTAAAGTTATTACAAAATAATAGCTATATCATATGAGTTCGTTTAGAAGTTAACATGTAGGAAGGCCACCATCAATTCAGGAACTTTTTTTGTGTTTTCCTCCAACATGAGTAAATGATTGAAGCTCCACTCGCTACCTTGGAGTAACTGTATTTACATCCTTGGAAAACAGGCCGGCGATGGGGCCCAGCTGAAACACACATAATAGACGCATGACTATTGTGGGTTTTCTGTTGGCACAATCCAAGAACAGAAGTGTGCTTGCGGGGAACTTTAAATATTTTGATTAGTATCTTAAGTTTCCAGATGGAGGAATTGCCCTCTTCCAAAAGATAGGGATGCAAGTTATCAAACAGTTTAGCCAATGTAAGGGTTTACATCCATAGGCAGTTTCTAGAGCACTTAACTCCTTTATGCTGTTACATGCCTCTTTCTGTAAGTGTGACAAAGTGCTTGTATGGTAAACCCATGCTGTTGTATTATGTATAGTTTGGCATGCCAGAAAGCATACTATGGGAGACATAACATTTCGTTACTTTTTTGGGTCTCATTTGAAGAGAAAAATAGAATCGGTCACTAGGCATCATTCATTATAAGTAGAAAGAAATCTCTCTTGCTCTCTCGCACTTACCCTCTCACACATCAAGTGTATGTTGTTGCAATGCCGGTTCTGCATTACGGGCTTGTTGGCTATTTTCAGAAGTCCGTTCTTAGGCTTATAACAATTCAGGTCTCCCAGAAGACACACACCTGCGCCATCTTCCTCCAGCTGCCACTCGGAAATACTCTTATCTGAAATCTGTGGAATCCATGCAGTTTTCCATTTTTTTTCCCCTAAGATCCTTGGAAACCTGGCACAAATACTGTCTCAGATTCAAAATAATTGCTGCTTTCCCTTTCTTAACAGACTGACGTTTCCTTAATGGATTTAAAGTTTTATTGTTTCCATGCCGTTTGTTATAAACTACATAAAATCACTTCTTCCCAATCTAACACCATTTAATTTTTTAAAAGGCTACTATTATGAAACCTGTTCTGTTATTATAGAACATTTGCTATTGAAGTATCAGCATTTACCATAAAAATAGGATGCTTTTAGAATGATCGTTGAAAACCCATTTGTAAAACCCTTTTTGTTTTAAAAGTGAGGCGGTTAAAGGACTCAATATAAATTAAAATATGCTTTTCATGTGGAAGCAGTGAAGAGTCAGTATGAATTTCAAGTGTGCCTGGTTCACCGAGAATAAGGGAAGTGTTCTACAAAGGGCCAACATAAATGATTAATGATTAAAAGATAGCTGCAATTTAAACGTAATACGATGGGCTTTTCTCAAGTGCCGAAGTCGCCTTTCTACTACAAGTAAGTGTTGACCTGGGTGTTTGTGGACAGAGGCAATTCATGGAGGGCTAACCGCAAATAGAATAAAAAGACTCTGTTGACCTGACAGTGACTTTTGCATAATGAGCACAAGGATAAAATAGTATTCTTTTGGAAAAAAAAAAAAAATATATATATATACACCCACACTACATAGAGACTTTTTCCTTGCTCTCTGAATGAAGGCTGGCTTCCATGTCCTGAGAGCATCTGACAGTCGTCAAAAGAGGGTTCTGGGCTTCCCTGGTGGCGCAGTGGTTGAGAGTCTGCCTGCCGATGCAGGGGACGCGACCGGGAAGATCCCACATGCCGCGGAGCGGCTGAGCCCATGAGCCACGGCCGCTGAGCCTGTGCGTCCGGAGCCTGTGCTCCGCAACGGGAGAGGCCACAACAGTGAGAGGCCCGCGTACCGCAAAAAAGAAAAAAAAGAGGGTTCTGGTGCTGATGGTGCCAGCCTCTCTGGGAAAGGGTCCTTCCTGACCCAGCGCTTGGCTTTGTGAGGAGAAAACCATGTATCCAGCCATCAACATGCATGCAAATCAGCCTGACAACCTTTGGAGGCCCAGCTGTCACTGTCCTTCTCACCTTCATAAGTGCCCCCTTATTGCCCCAAAACAACCGGTGGGAAACGAGCTTGCCTGCCTGTCTCTGCTCGCGCCGGGTCTGTGCAGGCGTTTTCTTTAGGAAGAAGGAGCTCCACTGCTGGTTGAGCTGCACCAGTCCTGCTGTCAGTTCACAAGTGCTGAGGCTGAGGTCACAGGCCGCCTCTGAGGGGATCCAGGGGTTGGCAGCAGCGATGCGTCTAATGCCTGTTCCCACCTGGGCCAGCTCTCCTGTCATTTTTATTTTGACTCTATCCAGCTACTGTAATAGGACCGTAAACTTCAAGCCCTCTTTGGGCACCCCTGTATTATAGCTCCAGTAAAAGATAGATCAAGATCAAATAGATTAAATCTCATACAACCACTGATTCATCAGTAGTTTTTAGGCTCATAAATAACATGGAGCTTTTTTTTCTTTGAACTTTATTTCCAACTAGTTTGTGGAGTTGTAATATTTAAATTAGATACAAAGTATACCTCGTGAAGAACCAAATTCTATTGGGCAAACCTGCAAGTTCCTCACGTCCGTTTCATTCATTCATTATATACTTATTGAAGTGTCATCGCATAGGAAATCCCAGAGGGCATTTTCTTAACGTCTTCCCCATTTTGAGTTTAAAAGGGACTGATGTCACCTGGATCTCCAAGTACTGACACATTTCAGCTCAGATAGTAATTACTGACTATGTGTTAGGAGTTATGGGCAGTGCCTGACATTGGTTATGACCTGTACTGGGTGAGCACCGGGGTGCAAAATCAAAGGACACCAACCTCCACCCGGCCCAGCAGTTCCTCGTCAAGGTGGTCATACGCACACACTCACTGAAGTGGACCAACCGCTTTCTTAACTTTTGCCATAAATTGCTACGTGCCATCCGCTGTCCTGCTTTTCCTTTTATCGCTTATTGAGTTAATGAAAAAGTTTTTAAATACATGGAAACACATATATCCTTTCTGTCTGGTCCACTTTTGTAGAAAGGAAGATGGGGTGTAGGCTGATCTCATACCTTCGAAGGCTTTATATACGCTGGAAACGTGAGTTTTTCAAAACACTGTGTGTTTTGAAAAAATGATAACAGAATGTCCCGTGTTACATTTGCGCATCTAATTTGGGTTATGCTGTGAGAAGTGTCCTTGCCTGGTGCTTGAGTTAACTTTACAGACTGGTGTTAGGGTTTGAAACAAAGGAAAACAAAAGAGAGCTTTTCCTTCACCCTTCAAGTAAAACTATTAGAAGCAGCCCCCTGGAAGACTTGACCATGTTACCGTGGGTAAACTAGGCCCGAAGGTGCTAGTCTCTGACACGCACAGCTTCATGAGACTGTGGGAAATTCACAAGCTGGTCTTCTATGGGTGAAACACAAGCTCCGGTTCGTTGGGGCACTGGTTTTCCTTTGATCCTCCCCTATTTTAGGTCTGGTTTACAGCCTAGTTGGACTGTCCTCTGTCTAGAGGTGATGCTTTAGTATCTTACTGCCTCTCCTCACTCCCAACTGGGACATTTGGTTTGGGGAGGGAAAGAGAAAAGCTGAACTTGTTTTCCAAATGTAAAGATTCAGAGTAGTTTGTGGCCTTCAGTTAGGTAGGTGGCCGTGACACAGCAGTCATTTTTCTTTACCAGGTGCTAACCAGGAATTAATCCTATATCAGTTTGTTTCTTCCCCAAAAGATCTGATGTGATGATGGAGTTGACTTACTATTTCCATGAATCTCTTAGTATTTGAAATACGTAAACCTCAGGATTTTAGAGATGGGCCGCTTTTCACAAATTAACTTTTCACATTTTGAATATCGTGACTGAGTGCCTTAATGTGATGTAAACACAAATTCCTTGAGTACAGTCCTTATGAGAGATATTATCCCTGGAACACAATATCTTTTTTTTTTTTTAATTTATTTTATTTATTTTTGGCCACGTTGGGTCTTTATTGCTGTGCGTGGGCTTTCTCTAGTTGCGGCGAGCAGGGGCTAGTCTTCGTCGCGGTGCACAGGCTTCTCATTGTGGTGGCTTCTCTTGTTGCGGAGCACGGGCTCCAGTGCATGCGGGCTTCAGTAGTTGTGGCAAGCGGGCTCAGTAGTTGTGGCTCACAGGCTCTGGAGCACAGACTCAGTAGTTGTGGCGCACGGGCTTAGTTGCTCCGTGGCATGTGGGATCTTCCTGGACCAGGGCTCGAACCCATGTCCCCTGCATTGGCAGGCGGATTCTTAACTACTGTGCCACAAGGGAAGCAGCCCCACAATATCTTTTTAATTTTAATTTAATTTAATTTATTTTTGGCTGTGTTGGGTCTTCATTGCTGCATGTGGGCTTTCTCTAGTTGTGGCGAGCGGGGGCTACTCTTCATTGCAGTGCACGGGCTTCTCATTGCGGTGGCTTCTTGTTGCGGAGTACAGGCTCTAGGCATGCGGGCTTCAGTGGTTGTGGTGCTTGGACTTCGGTAGTTGCGGCTCACGGGCTTAGCTGCTCCGCGGCATGTGGGATGTTCCCGGACCAGGGCTTGCACCCGTGTCCCTTGCATTGGCAGTCGGATTCTTAATCACCGTGCCACCAGGAAAGCCCGGAACACAATATCTTGCTGCATTTTCATACCTAGACTTGTGACAAGTATATTTATATGAACAGTCAGATCTTGTGATGATTTGCATCTGCTGATGGTCTGTCTTTATTGAATTTTCTATCAGCATAGTTTCAACATTTTTTTGAAGCATTGGGTTTCTGTTCCTTTGATTTCACCAAAATCCTTGTTATGTTTTAAAGAAAAAAAAAATGCACCGATATTGTCATATATTGTTGGATGTTATATGATAGCATTTTTGAAGTTTTTAACAGAATAGTTTAGACTTCAGATGACTAATACGTTCAGAAATACTAGGAAAGAAAGATCCTAGTCATTTACATAATAAAAACCACACTGAGGACAGATCCATCCTCTGCATCTGGTTATGCAGCCGGGCTGCTGGGTGAGCTCGCAAGGACTATGAAAGGACTGGCGTGAGGGCTTGAGGGTCCAGGCCTGAGCCCCATCTGCACACAATTACAGCCAAGGGCTGCAGTGACTCCCAATCAGGGGAGCCAGCTGACCCTGATGCAAACCAGATGGACCGTTTCTTAAAATGCAAATTGCAAGACCATTGCACGTCATAATTAAAGAGATTCTCAGGTGAAGGAATCTGAACTGACAGTGCCCTGACAGTCATCGTGGTGCCATGAAGGCTCTTGGTAGTTGAATGATACTCCAGACTGAAGCCTCAGAGCACGGGGGTGCGGATGCAACTCAGCAGCGGCACCTCTGCTGCCGACGCGTTCAGGGTGCTTCAGCGACTCGAGGATTTACTGTAGCTGCGTTTACGCTAGAGGATTATACGTGGAGAGCCAAGAAAGTGCAAGTGCTCTGTGAGGTTCAGGAACTAGCCAGCCATCGTCTCTTGAAATAGTAAGTAAAGGAATGTTTGAGCCATAGGACCTTGGCAGAAAAGGAGACGTGAGCTCCTTGAAAGGATACACACGCCAGAAAAGGTGGCACTGAACGCCTGCGATAAGTCTTCTCCTTCCCCTCCGTGACTCCCAAGCGGAGAGGGGTTTACCATTGTCCCAAACATGTGTGTAAATGTTCCGAGTCCTCTTACGTCCCCAGGTGTATTCCTGAGAGAAGAATAAGACAGCGGGTTGGGCTGTTTCTTCAGCGAACAGTTCCGGGCCATTTGCTCTTGCAGAGCGCTCTCTACGAGGACATGGTGACGTGGAAATTGAGGAGACGTGGTTCTTGACCTCTGGGGTTTTAGCTTTGTGGGGAAGACAGACATCATTACACGAGCTGGCTGTGGAGGGAGGCAGTTAAGTGTATTTCGACAGTGACGGGTTAAATGCTGAAGAGCTGGCAGAAGAATGGAGCCTTTCTTTCCAGTTGGGAGCTTTAGGGAAAGTGGCTCCGAAGGGTGGCATTTGGACTGAGCCTGGAAGTATTCCAGGGTCTGTGGTCCGAAAATAGAAGGAAAGAGATTTCAGAGTGAAGGAGACACCACGAACAGGCCGTGGTAGTAGGGAGTGCCTGGCAGTGTGTTTGTGGGTGTAAAGGCAGGTGTGCGACAGACACGTAAAATGTACCACGAGATCAACTGAAAGATAACTGGTAGGTGGTGGTGAAGATGGATGCCTTGAGTGAGATGCAGAGACGTTTCTTTCCCTCCCTTCTGTAGCAAACGGATGTGCTTGAACGTTCTGAGAAGGAGAAGGAGAGCCTCTCTCCTCCACTTGAAGAAAATAACCACAAATATGGTGAAGAGGGAATTAGAGAAAAGAGACTGGCTTGCAGGGAGATGGGTTAGAGGCTATGGTGACGGTCCAGACAGGAGAGGAAAGTGCCTAAAACAGGTGGTCACCGTGGAGACAGGATGACTGAGGGGTTCCTGAAACTATACTCTGCAGTAAAACCACAGGATGGTGGTAGGTGCAAGCACAAGACAAAAGGTTCTGGGAACCCTTCGATGTCCAACAGCCTAGAGATGTCATGAAGACCTACGTCTCAGGAGGAGGGGCGTATCTGGGGACAGGCATTTGAGAGGGGACTTACGCAGGTGGATGAGGTCCTGCAGCCCAGAGAGGGACTGGGGGTAGATGGTGAGAATCACTGGCTCTGCAGAAATACTCTGGGCATGGAAGCGTAAGTGTCAGGTTAGGCACCGAGAAGTTTCTGACATGAGCTTGAAAAAGACTTGCAGGGGCACAGCAGGGGCAAAGACTAGGACGGGAGAGTCCCACACCGACCGGGAACTTCAAGGACGTTAGAATCAGAATGCCCAAGGGACTTGCAGAGCTACGGAAACCCCTTCGTTTCTCTACCTTTCTAAGTGGCTTTTCCTAATCCGAAATGTGGCAGAAAATTCAGGGAGAAACCAGAGATGGGTCATGGCTCCAGGCAATTTGTTTAATCTTCCTCAGACTCAATTCCCTGGGGCTCAGAATGTAGCTACTTCACCCTTCATCCAGTTGATGAGGTCACAGCAAGGATCACATGAGACAACTTTATGGTAAAGTGAAGGGCAACGTACAGATACAACCCGCCAGCAAATCAACATGGAGAATGCAACAGGGGCGGTGACTGTGGTTGTCCAGAAAATAGTTTTTTGGGTTTTTTAAAAATTTATTTTATTTTTATTTTATTTACTTTTGGCTGAATTGGGTCTTCGTCGCTGCACGCGGGCCTTCTCTAGTTGTGACAAGCGGGGGCTGCTCTTTGTTGTGGTGCGTGGGCTGCAGTAGTTGTGGCGCATGGGCTCAGTAGTTGTGGCGCACGGGCTTAGTTGCTCCGCGGCATGTGGGATCTTCCCGGACCAGGGCTCGAACCCGTGTTGCCTGCATTGGCAGGCGGATTTTTAACCTCTGCGCCACCAGGGAAGCCCTAGAAAATAGTTTTTAAGAGTCAGTGAGCTTTTGAGCAGATATACATATGCCATTTTAAAATTATCCAACTCTGTCCACCTCAGTGTTTAATGCCTTTAAAAGTTCCCAGCACAAGATCTGGCTTGGATTAAGATCAGAATGAAATGAGTTGAATTCAGCCACATCACTAACATGCATCAGAGCTTATATTTTGTATTTGCACATTTTCTAGTTTTCTCAGTTTAAACTCAAGAAACGGAAAAATTAATGCAGCGTTCTGAGCTAACCATTTCCAACGCTTAGTTGTCAGTGCTTTAGGCAAATACTCGTCCTCAGCAAAGAATGATTTTAATGCGGCTGGGGTTCTTGGTTTGGATGGCATTGAACGTCACGATGCCGTAGACTCTACCTGATTCCGTTAGTTTCATATGTCCTGTTAGTATTATAAATTTGTCTTAAAACTCCCTTTCCATAACGGCTGCTATTTCCAACCGTGGTTCTTAAATCTTTCAGTTACCAGGCAACTTGCATGCACTGTAGGGGGAAAAAGGAATCAAAATGATGAACTACTTTCCAGTGAGGCACCTGTGAGGGACTTCTGAAGCCAGGCACTCACTCATGCCCAAACCAAACATTATCAATTCATCTTTTTCCAATTGTAGACGGTAAGTCAGTGGGGCAGAGGTCCAGCAGTCAGTTGGAGAATCCACAAGACCCATGCTTCGGAAGCCATTCTTATAAGATTTGACCACGTGAGAGGATTGGGCTTTATGATGTTTTCCTTATGAGGAAAACTCGCTCAGATAGAGAGGAAAGCAAACTTGAGAACCGTGCTTTAAGGACCCTAGGATCTGTCAGCAGAGACGGAGCGTGTTACGTGGGAAAGAGGACTCAAGCCTCCTCCTGACTGTTGCCCCGTGTGAATTCCGGGTTAGCCTCCACTGGTGCAGCTTGGTAACAGGATTTACTTGGAAGAACATGCATAAAGGAATTGCTCTAGAGGTGACCTTGTTCAGAACCAGGAATCAGTTTAGACCCTCTAAAAAACTGGGAGAGCGAAACTGAACTTCGTGTCAGGAGATTTCAAATGTGAACCCCTGATAGGGAGAAGCTGCTTTTAAGAAAGGAAATAGAGGATCCGTTGTCACGAGATGAGATTTGTCTCTTCCGTAGATTTTCTTTCTCAACTTTCACCGCACTCCGAGTCACACATGGGCTGTTTTAACCGGCGCGGTTCTGTTTCAGGTGTCCCCCTGAAGCCCAGGAAGGAGTTACGATTCACAGAACTGCAGTCCGGGCAGCTGGAGATTAAGTGGTCCTCAAAATTCAATATTTCAATTGAGCCTGTGATCTACGTGGTACAAAGAAGATGGAATTATGGAATCCATCCTAGTGAAGACGACGCCACGCATTGGCAGACGGTAGCCCAGGTTAGTGCTTCATAGGCATTGTTTTCCCCTTGAGGCAGTGTCTCCTTTGCCTACGGAGAGAAACTTAGCTTGCTGTGCCGTGGTCAAAACAACCTGAGCGCCGAAATCACGTAATCCAAGGTGGACGTGCCCTGCATGTTGGCGGAAGACGGGATGGGCTCTGCAGGTGTCACCGGGTACCACGAGAAACTTGGCTTAATGTGTTCACGGCGCACGTGGAAGGGAGACGGTTTTCTGGTGGGAGTTCACATCTATTCCGAGAAGTACGCTTCCTTGAGATAAACTTAAAACCGACTAGAGGGAGGGAAATGCAACACCCGTAGGACTGGTCAATGTGCTATTTGATCATCTCAACGACTTCTCCTCTATTTCTCCTACATTTAAGCCTTTATTCCGCATGGGACTTCCGTGGCGGGAGGAAGATTCATATCACAAAACTACTTAGTGGGAAGCAGCCAGCAGCTCATCAATCTCCCCTAAGTGCTTTCTTCTTCTTGGTCAGCTTACCAACTGGGAGGCCACCTGGATGGAGTTTATCTTCCCAGTGCTTTACCTCCTCTGTCTTGTGGATGTGAAAAGCAAAATATTTTCTTTCTTTTTAAGAGCTGTTAAATAGACTACCAGCTGCAGGCAGACTCCACGGATGGAGAAAAGAATCAATTGTCAATATGCCACTGCTTCAGGCTTTTCAGCAACTGAAATGCCTTCTCTACATGTAGGTCTATAGGGGGAAATTCTGTCCTGAAGTTGATCAGGTCATTTTTTTCCTCCCAGGACAAGATTCCCATGATTTTTTTTTTCAGTAAATATAAAATAAATTTCAGCATCCAGGTGTTTAGGAGAAGAATTTGGTCCCTTTTGCAAGAGTAGCATCTCAGAGAGTATAAACACTAAAATGCTTTAAATCCCACCGATCATTGAGAAATGAGATGTTAAGAGAAACATCTTAAATTAGGGGGGGAAGAAAAAATGGTCAGATAAATTTAGCAATTCTATTCCATACCTATTTTGTTAAAAAAATTGTGTTTTAACAAAACATAAAGATGTTCAGAATGCAGCCTGAAATTATATTTGGTTTACATGGCATTCTCCCTGAAACAGTGCTACAGTATCATTTGTAACTCTTCCAAATTATGCAATTTCCAAATAGTTCCAAATTATAAATTTGAAGATTTATGAAAGTAACTGATGATAAGCCCTTCTCTTTCATATCCTCTTATCCGGAGAGAGGAAAGACCTCGCACTATCATTTCTGTTGTTATTACTATTTTCACTAGTTAATACCACATGTAATGCTTCCTTTCTCTGTCTGCTGAATGCTGTGGCTAGCATGCTGGCTTTAGTTCCTTAAACTGAAAGCTAAAACTAGACAAACAAGTCGGTGAAAATGTTATCTCAAATGCTGCCAAACGAGGTAGAAAGCCACACTTGAGGTCATCTTCTTCCTTTGATCTCGGAAATGCTTAGCTTCTTTTGAATGTTAAAATACACATGACGATCCTTTTCAATAAGTTATTATAAACTCAGCTTTAGGAGGGTTTCAGTTCAGTTTCCCATTTTCATCCACCGAGCGCCAAGCTGAGCGCAGCAGTTGGCGCACGTGAGGCATAGAACTTGGGCGTCTGTCCCTCGGAGTCAAGGCCAAGGTTTCACGTCTACCCTAGGACGTTGCTGGAAGCAGGCATGTTGCCCTGAGTTTGAGGAAAGGGAGGACAGTGGGAAGATGCTCAAGCTGTTTGATGTCTTGGGACGTAGCTGTAGGGACAGCAAGCAAGACCTGTGGACCTGTCCCATTGTCCAGTTTTCTTCTCTGGACCTTTTCTTGGACGAAACATCCCTCACCCTTCAGGAGCACGACTCTTTGCAGATCTTACATGATTTACTCAAATGAAACAAAAAAGTCTTGGGTTGCAATGTACTTCCAGAATTTAAGCGTGTGGGTTCACGTACATACTTCCAAAATTATATCTGGCACGCAAGTAGGAGGCATTTCCCTTCTGTAAACTAAAGTCGATTTCATTTTCTCTATACTGTCATGATTACTTCATGTATTTATTCTATAATTTATTGATGACATCTCTCCAAGGCTGTATTTAGTCACCAGATTTTAAAACAGCCCAAGCATTTGTCACGAGATTTTGACTTCCAGAGAGCTTTGACTCTTTGAGGTAAAATACCTATGAATGGAAGCAAGCAGTTGGAACCTTCCCTAGGAATTCCTTGGTCCCCGGACAGCCCCTCCCGTCCCGGAGCAGGACGGGCTGCTCTCATCCAGGAGGGCAGGGCACGGCGAGGCTGTGTTGCATGCGCTGACGAGTGCGTGCGTTTCTAAAACAGACCTGATGGGCACATCAGGATAAAGGGGATCTCTGTGCTCTGTGACTTTCCCCTCAGACCACGGATGAGCGGGTCCAGCTGACCGACATACGGCCCAGCAGGTGGTACCAGTTCCGAGTGGCAGCCGTGAACGTGCACGGGACCCGAGGCTTCACCGCCCCCAGCAAACACTTCCGCTCCTCCAAAGGTCAGTATCGCTTGCCTGCCCCTCTACGCCCAACTCGCCACGGGGGCGTATCCGTCTCACCTCTCCAAGTTCTTACGTGTGGTTGGCCAACAGGTGGCTGTGCTGTGCTTAGCGAACGGGACCGGATGGGTCTGAAGGTGCCGGCGAATTTACGATTAGGACCATCCCTGGGCTTTTACCTCTGAGGGACTGCAGGAGATAATGGGATGGGGTTTTCTCAACTCTGAAGTCATGGTTTTCCATGACCAACTTCCGTTGGCTCTCTCAGTATATTCTGAGTCAAGCACCATTCAGTTAATTTTTGGAGAGAAAGGTTTGGTTTCTGCCACATCAGACTGTGCAGGTTTCTTGAAACAGTTGCTATACTGAGTGTGAATTAATCTCTTTTGTTTCATAAGAGGCAGAATTTAAATCCTTCCCGAGTCACTTTATCACGGCTATCATTTTGTTCAGTTCCTACTTCAGTGCTATTTTAAAACCTCTGTGGGATCCGATGAATACCAAGTATATTACATTTGTGGCTAGTTTAGTCTGTGATAGTGGGAGGGCATCATTTGACTGGATATTAATAATAGCTCCGTGTCTATTTCTCCAGTTGTGTTGAGATGGCTGTGTGTGCTCTGAATTAATGATCCATCTGCTTGGCTAATAGTGAGGGCCAGTTCCATGGATAGACGTTCGTCAGGTGATTCCCTTACTAACCAGCAGTTACCCTCTTGGGGAGCTCGTTGAAGTTTATTTTAAGAATACATTATGATATTAATGAATAATGTGAGACTGGTAACATCAGTCATGTCTTTCAAAACGGGAAGGTTTGAACTGGCTGCTATAAATTGCGATTTCCGTTCCGTTTTGGGTAAAATGTATGTTTCCGTTAGTCTGTCCGTTTCTCACCAGATAATATAGCCACACCTTTCTCTGCACAATCATAGGTCTCGAGTGGGAACCTTGCAAGCAGATCAATTTGGTGTTGGAATTCTGTTACGGTGTACGTTGTAGATTTTTAAGTCTTTCTTTTAGAAAGTCCTTTTAAGAAAAGAGAGGTGCAGAGCACACACCCCCGCCAACCCCGAGGCAGATACACTGAACAGGTCCCAAAATGAAATAAGAAATACAGACATCAGACCTTCCTTGTCTGAGGACTGTCTCCAAGTGGTCCGAGGACTGAGAGAGGCCGTGGGAATAAATAATTAACAGTGGGTTCAGAGGCAGGGATCGGTACAGGGCTCGAGAAGCGTTCACCTTGACCTTGGCAGTTCAAATGCGGTCCAGGCGTGCTGTGGTCACAGTGCGTTCCCATCTCCTCCCTTGCCGGCAGGATGGGGGTCTGGCGCTCTCAGATCATGGCTGCATGTCCAGACATGAGGCAGAGCAGCTCCCAGCCTCTGCAGACAGAGGTGGAATCCCTTTCAGAGTCGGACGGGGTCTGGGCAGAGGCCCTGTGACAGTCCCCAGGGCCGGCCCGGTGGCTGCCAACCAGCAAAGAGGCATCCGTTCTGGGGAAGGAACAAGGCCGTGCTGTCCCAGCCCTTCCTACATGTCTGAGGACCGTATATGTCTAGAATTAGAGCGGCATCCCTCAAATTTAAACAGGCTTTTGTTGAAGGAAAGTGTACCATTTGGGGGAAACCTTGCAGTCACCATTAAATTGTTCTGTTTCTTGGTTTTACAAATATGCCCAACATTCAGCGTTCCAGACTTCAGTTCTTGCACTTCTGAAACCAAAAATACCATGCCTAGAACTTGTGGCAGAGGCTACTGTTTCCACTGAAGAGGCAGCACGGAATGATGGGAATATAATACCCACTAAACAGTTGAAAGCATTTCCTCCAGGATATGGCTAAGGATACATCACCGTTTACAAGGTGGTACCCCGTCTTCCCTCACCTTAGTCAGTTCTCATCAAGCGTAGAAATGTGTCTTACTGGGAAAAGAATTTTTAACAGCCTTATTGAAATATAATTTACATACCATAAAATTCACTCATCTTAAGTTTGTTAGCCAGTGATTTTTAGTATTTACCATAAAGTCGTGCAAGTATCCTTTATACAGTTTTAGAATCCTCCAGGAGCCTCCCTGGCTTACTGGGAGAATTTTAAGGTAGAAATAAAGTGTTTTGGGGTCTCGTTTTATCACTCACGTTTCATTCCCTTTTTTTATTCAACAAATGTTTGTTGAGCACCTGCTCTGTGTCAGGCACTGTGCTAGGCACTGAGGTAACAAGTAAAAGACAAAAATGTCTGCTCTTGTGGAAAACACACACACACACGGATTCACTCTGATTGGGGGCGAGAGGAAACAGTAAACAAGATTAATACATAAAACACTCTCATATACTAGGGTAGAGAGTGATAACTGACAGTGCGAAAAATAAAGAATAGACACAGGAGCTGTGGGGAAGGGGGTGTTTTTGTTTTTTCCTATTTCAGGGAGGGCGGCCACAGAAGAGATGCTGTATAAAGGAGTGAAGGGCTGGCCTTGCACCATCTGAAGGAAGAGCCTTCCGGTTCCAGGGCGGAGCCTGAGGGTGGAGGAGAGAAGGGTGCAGACTGCAAGGAAGGAGGGGCTGGGCGTGCTGGGTGTCCAGGGTCACGGTACGGAGCGCCAGTGCAGTATTCCCGCTCAGAGGGCGCTGCGCTGAGTGGAGAGAGCCAGACAGAGGAAGACGAGCGCTCTACGTTGTCGTTCATACGTGGATCTAAAAAGCACAGCAAACCAGTGATGCAACAGTGGTCACGAAAGGTGACAGTAACGTGGACAGAGGCAGAAGTCAGCTGTCCGGGGAGCACATGTGGAAAGGTGACTCTGATAGGCTTTGGGGACTTACCCGTGGCCTGTAGGAAATGACTCCAGGGTCTTTGGTCAGGAACTGCTGAGAGATTGGGGTTGCCAGCGACTAAAACAGAGATGACTGAGACGAGGGTGTTTCAGGCGCAGACTCTTTTCTTCCTTTGGGGAGGCACATATTTCCAGAAGAGTAATCCTTGCCCAGCCAGTATGACTGCTGTGTTTTAGGGCCTTTCCTGCACACGGGCTTTTCTGAGGGATGGACGTACCCCGGTGAAGGACCCTGGACGTGCTGGAAACACGAGTAATCAAAGGAGCAGCTGAAGACACAAAAATAACTTTGTTTCTACCTTAAAATTTTCCCGGAAGGGCACGGAGGATCTTAATGGGGTAGCGGAATCCTTCTAAAATGGATAGTGGTGGTGGTCACACCCTTAGGAAACACTAGAAATCACTGCTTGCACGCTTGAGTGAACTGTATGGTATATAAATTCTAGTTCAGTAAGATTGTTACATTTTCTTCCCCCAGCAAGCACTTTTGTATATTTGTAAAGGCGGTGGAGTAAGATGGGAAGTGATGAGGGGGACCGACCTGGCAGTGTCTTCAGCCGTCAGGCAGGTCTGTCATCCCCTCGCCCCCAGCCCCATTCTGTGATGCATCTTCCCGGAGACCACCAGAGGATCTATGATGACCAGCGCACACACGCTTTTGGTTTGCAGAGCACAAGGACTGAAGTCTGGAATGCGCCTTGCCTTGAGACGTATGGAAGGTTGCATGTGCGGTGTGGTTTGTAAAAGCAAATAGCACCACATTTTAACGGTCACTGCAGCGCTTCCAAAAGCGGTGCATTTTCATTTAATTAATGCCCGCCGTGCTCCGGAACCAACTGACACTATACCAGTTGTACGTCTTCTAGTGGTTTAAAATTACTTTAAGAAAGAAATAGTGCTTCCAAAATAGTTGTCTGTGCAAAGGGGAGGCCATTTTCTAGTGCATTTGAATTTGCATATGGGACCAGACTTGATCATTTAAGGCTGGCTCAAGGGAAGGGGCCAAGGATCTTTTCCATCTTCCACGAACACCTCTGAAAATAAAAGCAAAATTAAATAGGACGATAAAAAAACTTGGTAAAGTGGGCGTCATGTAGTTTAGTTAGGCCTGCTGCCTGGTATTCATCCTGATTCTCACAGAAAAGCCAAAATTCCTGTCTTTCTCTTCTTTAGGGTTACTTTTAAATACAAAATTACTAGTCTGTGGTTTGCCCGAATAGATTGGTTACTCAGTTAATTTCCCTTTAACTCTTTCTTTCTTTTTTTTTTTTTTTTGCGGTACGCGGGCTTCTCACTGTTGTGGCCTCTTCCGTTGCGGAGCACAGGCTCCGGACGCGCAGGCTCAGCGGCCATGGCTCACGGGCCCAGCTGCTCCGCGGCATGTGGGGTCTTCCCGGACCGGGGCACGAACCCGCGTCCCCTGCATCGGCAGGCGGACTCTCAACCACTGCGCCACAAGGGAAGCCCTCCCTTTAACTCTTATATCACCCTATAACTTAATCCTAACCCCTTAGAATACTTACTTTCTATAAGAAAATTCTGAGTTGTTCATAGATTGGTAAGTCAGTTACAGGCTTTTTCTTTTCCAGGTGAATACCGTTTCTGGATATTTTTATCGCTAACCCCTGCCAACGCCCCTCCCCAAGGTTGAGGTGATTTTCTGTATTTACTTATTTAAATGCTCTATACTGTCTTTCTCCCTGGTACTTGAGAAGGAAAGTTGGCTACAACCTTAAAAACTGAAATTACATAGATAATTTAATAGACTAATGTATAATGTCCCTTTCTACTTTTGTCTCTTAATGGAGAAAATGGAAATGGTAACCCTTCCACATGGTGAGTTGCCTTCCTAGGCTACTCGTGGGATGAAGCCCTCGCTTTTCTGGGCACCAAGCTTGCCAGACCCTAGGGTCTTGGAAACTTTTCCATCCTGTGGCGTGGGGAGTGAACCCTAGGAAGCATCGGGAGACAGGTGTAGATACGTGTGGAATCACAGGGGCGTTTGCACGTGGGACTCCTGACGCGGGAGATGACCTGCCAGGGACGTGATCCCCAGACGCCCGTGCAAGTTAAGGCTCCGCATGGAAGCAGTTTACAGAGGCAAGGATCCAGGACACCGGGTGGGCAGGGGCGGGGGTGAGAGGGGAAGGTGACCGGGAAGGGAAGGCGGAGCACAAAGGCACGTTCTCACGCTAGTTGCCACTGTGGGCAGCCCTTCGCCCTCTGGGGAACTGGGGCGTTGCAGGCGGGCTGCTCCCGGGCGTCTGTGTCCTGCACACGCACAGAGCCTGCTCTGGGTGCAGACAGAGGCGCGGGTGTTTACAAGCTGAGCGGACGTGCCCTGAAATAGCACAGGACAGGGGACAGGGGTGGCACCGCGAGAGTGTCTGCTGTCTACCTCTTGGTTTACTCAATATCTACAAGATTCCCGTTACAGACGTGTCTAATGTGTTTTGAATTATGGTTTAAAACAAAGATATGAATAGTTGGACGGACGCAATTCGGCAAGATCATGAAAGGAGCCCCCGTGTTCCCGAATGTGGGACAGACGTAATAGTAAGTGGAGACAGACAGGCCTTTCCAGGCTTGCTTTCTTCCCTCCCGAATCTGCCATCACCCTTCCCAACATCAGATCCGTTTCACACTGTCGTCCGCTTCTTTGACGAAGCAGCCCCAGACTGCTGACCCACAGAGCGCCCCAAAGTGGCGGGCATCAATTTAGGGTGACACTCTTGCCAGCAGAAAACATACTTTGGCATGCACTGGCCTTGAACGTTTTCTCGATCATGTTGATATTTATGGACGGGGCAGAAAATGTGCATATACTGCGTGCTTGGTATTGGAAATATACGTTACTAGTACTACTTCCTGTTACAAGTGACTGCTTACAAGTTGACTGAATTTGGGAAATAAAGGGCTACAGAGACTTCTGTGTGTCGACATCAGCAGTGGAAGCAGGAAGACGGATGGTTTTGTGCCTTATGTTAAGCAAAGCCCAGCTTCACTTTTTTGCGTGTTGCCAAAACCACGCAGACGTTGGTCTGGATGTTTGAGGTTAGTCCCTATCCATTTAACACTGAATTAATGTGCTTTTAGGAGATCTTACAAAGAAAAATTTTAAAGTCCACCTTCCGTCATCATTAACCTAATACGTCTTCTCATGTACATAATACAGTTATTATATTCACTTCCTTCCAAATTCAGAGTTCTCCATCCATCTTTCCCCCCTCATTTCCCCATGTGTACAGGGTACATTAAAAAGCAGAAGAAAAGCAGACGTTGTTTTACCAGCGTACAAGCATCGCACGGGATGTTATTCCACGCATACATTACGGAGTGTTAGGAAAGTGAGAACAGACTCCACTGTGGTCATAAAGTTCCCTGTCGCTCCACGGGGACCCATGACTTTCTACGCAGCTGCTCCGTGTGCCATTTCCACTGGACAACATTGTGCTGAGCACGTGTCCTGAAACTATGCAATAGCTGGGAATGTGCCTGCCGTGCAGCTTATGCAGCGTCCCTAAGCTGTTGTGTGTCTAGGTACTGCAGGGGGATTTCTTTCTTCTCCTTCCCTTCCCTTTCCCTTTCCCTT